>NW_008825167.1:11804993-11816588 GCF_000699105.1 Pygoscelis adeliae
CATAAGAAAGACACGGACCTGTTGGAGCGGGTCCAGAGGAGGGCCACGAAAATGATCAGGGGGATGGAACAGCTCTCCTGTGAAGAAAGGCTGAGAGAGTTGGGGTTGTTCAGCCTGGGGAAGAGGCAGATTCGGGGAGACCTTACTGCAGCCTATCAGTACTTAAAGGGGGCTTTAAAAAAGATGGTAGCAGACTTTTTAGCAGGGCCTGTTGCGACAGGACAAGGGGGAATGGCTTTAAACTAAAGGGGGGTAGATTTAGGCTAGATATAAGGAAGAGATGTTTTACACTGAGGGTGGTGAAACACTGGCACAGGTTGCCCAGAGAGGTGGTGGATGCCCCATCCCTGGAAACATTCAAGGTCAGGCTGGATGGGGCTCTGAGCAAGCTGATCTAGTTGAAGATGTCCCTGCCCGCGGCAGGGGGGTTGGACTAGATGACCTTTAGAGGTCCCTTCCAAACCAAACTATTCTATGATTCTATGATTCTGTGTGCAAGATGTTGGGAGGGGATGCAACCAGGCAGATGACCTGAACTAACCAAGGAGATATTCCATGTGGTATAATGTCATGCTCAGCAATAAAACAGGGAGGAGCGAGGTTAGGTAGGTTATTCATCTTTCGGTCAGGAACTGGCTGGACATCAGTCTACACAAGGGAGATGGTGAGTGATTGCCTTTGCATCACTTGTTTTGTTTTTTCTTCCTTCCATCCTTTGCGTATTAAACTATTCTTATCTTGACCCACGAGTTTTCTCACTGTTGCTCTTCCTTTTCTCTTTCCCCATCCCACTGGGGGTCAATTTTCTTTCTGCTTCTAGATCATTGTGTGACCTGTTAGTGTAAAATCATCCCAGTGTCTCATCCACTTCAGTGTAATGTCACCAAAAGCAGCACCATGTTCATGGACCTTGTTATTTCACTGCGCTGGCCAGTGTAACCTTTGTACTGTGGATGCGTTTAAGTACAAGAAAGGGATTACCCTAGCAGAGGAAAAGATTAAGTTCTTGCTTGCAAAACTGAGAAAAAGTTACGATGAAAGCAATAGTAATGGAAGGCAATTACAGCATACCTTTGCTGACAGACACAGTCTGTTTTAAATCAAAGGAGAAAGCTGAAAGAACAGCCATTAGGGCTGGATTGGAGCTGCACTTGCAGCTGGGCAGGACAGTCGCATGCCCAGGGAGCTCTGTGATATTGGTGGGGCTTGCAGGGCCCCCCCTGCCCTGACCCCCAGGCACAGGCAGCTGGAGCAGGGGCAGGCAGGGCGCAGGGGCTCTTACTGTCAGCTGTTGGGACTTGCTCCCTGCTGGTTCTTTGTGAGCCATAATGGCTCCCACCACTTTCCTGCTTATACCACAGCGTATCTAACATTAGCCCAGTGGCCTGCCATACCTGGAAACTTGCCTTAAAAAGAGGGAAAAAATGAGAAGGTGAAGAGCTGACGACTGGCTGGTGCCTTCTGTAGGTGGAAGATGAAGGTAGACTGATTTGAGGAATTTGCTGTTTGCATGGATGATCTGATGAAATTCAATTTTTTTAATATGCCCCAAATTTATGGGTGATTATTATGTCTCTAATGATGCAGACGTTAGTCTGTTTGAGTATTACCTTCAATCATGCATTGAGAGATACTTATTCCAGTGGAATTATCACTACTGTTATAAAAAGAAATCTTTTCTCTTTTTCTTCCAACAACTTGACTCACCACTCTATTAAGCTACATTTGTTCTTATTTAGAAGCTGTTTTTCAGATAACATTTTCATCCAAGCCAAAAATTCTTTTCACCATTTTCTTACCACTTCAGCTACAAATGACACAAGCTGACAAAAGCAGATAAATTTCCAGGTAATGTTTGTCTTTCTATTTTTACTAATCCCCTGATGATACCCTTGTTGTTCCCCTTCCTGTTGGTCAGTCTGTAGCCATCACTGTGGGTGAGTTTACAGAACAGCAGAGGAGGTAAAGCACATGTGTTTTAGTATAGTACTGGGGCAGAGGTGACCTGGTGTGAGCACACTACATACAGATATACCTTATGTATATCTGGTAAATCCCACCCCAGTTCTCAATAAAGCACTGAGAAACAGCAGCCAGGATAGAAAAACTCATTAATTTTTCATTCATGTCAACTTTTTCAGGATTCTACAGAAAAAAACTGGTCATGTTCCACAGCAGGAACTTCTAAAAAATGGAAGTGATTGCAGGATGTCGCCCTAAAGTTGAGTTTTGCAAACACTCCCAAACATTGGTCATTTTACATGAATGCCATCACACTAAGCTTGGTCCTGTGGCTGCAGGCACAGCTGCTGTTTGGGACAGCAAAGGACTGTTTGTGGCTTGGGGGATCAGTATGATTCTTCTTCCCTAATGTATCTTCAATGTAAATTAGTGATGTACCCCTAGACAGTGAGGGTTGGTGAAGCACAGTCAGAGGCAGGAGGGAGGAGTGGGAGAAGAGTGGAGCGTGGGCCTCAGCTGAAGGACTCGCCGTTGGATTGGCACTGAGAGGTGCCCTGCAGGCAAGGAAGAGTACGGAGGAAGAAAGGGGAAATCTGGAGAGGACGTTTACACGCTGGAGGTAAGAAACTAAGAAAGAAACTGATCAAGTGAGTAATTGAAAATTAGTATTATTTTCCTTTGAAGAGAATAAAAGTAAACTCTCCCTCTGTGCAATTAGCAAGGAAATATGTTAACAGTTACCACAGCTACATGGGGAAGGGGTGTGAAGTAGAAAGCTACAAAGGCTACTGATGAAATTTGATTTCTTTTTTTCCCCTCCCGGCTCCCCCTAGACTAGAAGGTGATTTCTTGTCTCATGATTGTCAGGCTTGAGTCATGATCTGAACTGCAGAGCTGGCAACACAGCAATTTCTAGTTAGGGCTAGAAAGACAGACAATTTTTCCTTTAATTTGAAGAAGTAAAGACCACAAAGACACCTGGGACATATCCCCAGAAGCCTAAGCAATGTTGTCTAACTTTGTTCAGGGAAGCTGGAGTTTGAACATCCCAGACAAAAATAAAGCAATAAATCTAGGTCTGTTGCTTGCTGTGCTTTAACCACCAGGCTACTGTATGTCAGGTGAGGAATAAAGAAAGGAACGAGCTCAGAGGAGCTCTTTGAAACCTTCCCAGCAGATCTCAGTCTCTGGACCCCAAGGGTTGAAAGCTCATCCATACATCTCACAGCCCTGTGTTGAGGCCCAAGCTCCACTCCAAGACCTGGTGTTTGACACCAACTCTAGACAGCTCTCTACAGTGTGCTGTGGGTTTTTGGGTAACCCTTTTGAGGAGTCCTCACATAATATGGAAGCTGGACACCTGCCTGTGTCTTTGTACTCCAGCCTAGAGGCCAGGCTGTGCCCCCTCACCTGTAAGCACTGAGGTCCTTTGGTGGCCTTAGACCACAGCAGCTCAGATGTGGCTCTCCTGTCCCAGAAGTGGGTGCTCACTTCTGGCTAGCCTGGGTTATTTATACTCAGGTGCTGGCCATTAGGACAATCTTTTCATTGAAGACACACTTAGAGAGAATATTGGCTTTACGATGTAAAGTTTTTGAGCTGTGTTTGGGACTTTTGATGCTCAGAATGAAGCGAACTACGGCTGAGAGTTGTGGGATATGCTGCTGAGGTGCAGTCCGGCATTGCTTGGGAAGGGCACAGAGGGTGAAAGGAGCCTCCTGCCTTTATGTTCCCGGGTGCTCTCAGTCAAATCTCCCATGTTTTCTTACAGGCCAGGATGGGCACTTGCTAGGGTCCCTGCAGTTGCAGACTGCTCTACCAAGGCTGGGGAAAACATAGGTCCATGAATTACCTTACCAGCTCCATAGCAGGCAATCAGCTGGAAACATGTACCCCATATACTCTGGGAGGATAATAGGCCTCCTTTCACCACCGTGTTTTGGCAAAAGACCACTTGGCTGTGTACAACTGCATGAATTCCCAGCTCAGGACTGTGGTAGAAGCTGAAACGAGAGCTCACTGGATTCCTGTTTATGCATGTTTTGCTGGTCTTCCCTGTATCACAGAAGTTTGATGGTATTTGGGAAAAAATACACCTGTGTATCTAGTTGTCGTCATGCCTTTCATTCATTCGCTCTGGAGCTGTTCTCATTCATGCAAAACTTTCATTAGCTTTAATGGAGATCTCTGCAAATTCTCTGGCCATGGTCTCTTATTCACTGCCACAGCTCCAGCAGGAAGGGAAGTCCCTCAGTTTGACTTTGCTAGCCTGGACAGCCATTCTTAATCTGCAGTGAGCCTTCCTGAGATGGTTCCTCTAATTTAAAATAAAATAAAAATACACTAGTTCAAAATGTCTCCCCCTCATCAGCACGAAGCATGAACTACTGCAATAGCAGTGCATTACTAATGACCTTTGGGGAAGAAAGTTTTTTTTTAAGCTACTCACTTTAAAAGACATGAAGGTTCTTTGAAAGTTGCTGACATATTTGAAACACTAGTAATGATCCCATTGGAAGATAGATTAGTAAGTGAAGATGAAAATGCCCAGAGAGGAAGTAAGCTACATTTGTTATATAATTCTAGTTACAGCTTTTCATCTGCATGCTGTTAGCTCCTTTTAAGATATTACAGATACCTCCCTAAATTCTTCCAGATTTTGTTCTTTTGGGCTTCTTGTAGTACAGACAGCGCATACCTGCTGTACGCAGCTAAGCTGAATGCCGCTGTCTTGCATTTCTGTTCTGAAGCTGCGGTTGCTTCTGCCAAAATGTGGCTGTTTTTTTTACCACACCCCAGCTGTATTGCAAACTGCCCTCCCCCCCCGCCGTCTCAAACAGTGCAAACTGGCTGACCTTTCTAGAAAAGTTGATTTTTCTTTACAAAGGTCTTGAAATTAAATTGGCAAATGTGCTGAGAAGTGTGATGAGTCCATGTCATGGCTTTCAGAAATATAAGAATGTAATAATTTGATTAAGGGCTTGAGCATATACTGAATCATACAAGCTGTGGAAAAGTTTAGTATCACAAGGCAGTACCTTTAGCTGATGATAGGTTACTTAGCAATCTGTTTCCTCTGCTCACCGTCTCCAGGTCTCTAACTGGTTACTCTGCGTTGTTCTCAGCAAGATGGGTGCCCATCTGAGAAATGTATCATCTCCTTTTGCTTTTAGGTTTTTGATTTATGCCCCATTGGAGATTCTCTGGAGAATGGCAACAGCTTTATTCCTCCAACCTGAATTGTATACTTGTGAAATCCCCAGGGAACTTCTTTAATAATCTTGTAGTTGCTTTAGTGTTTCGTGTTTCCATGTACAGGTCCTCTAAGAGTCTTCCAGATTCCTCCTGGAGCTCTGCACGCTTTTTTATAATTATATCCACCCCTCTTTTATTCCAGTTAAGAACAAAATGCTCATCAAGCTTTTTAGATTTATGTCAAAATGATTCCTCTCCTTTTCTTCTGGGAAGGCAAATGCCTTGTCAGTATTCTCTGTTTTGCTCTCCGTTGCATATCTCACTGGTCTGACCTGTGCTTTGCAGCTCCTGAGCTAAGCAGAGCTGCAGTTCAGAGTCTGGTGAAAAGCTCTTTCCACTCATGCTTGTCAAATTGAAAGTCATTTTTGGAGTGCTGAACTTGGGGACTTCGGCATTTTCTTTCTCTCTTGGATTTTTGCTAGTTCAAAATGAGTCACCTCCTGCCACTTGACAATCACAAAAAATTAAGGCAGCCGTTTTCTTTTAGGGAGCTCTAGTATAGTATGAAAAACATGGTGAGCTGAAGGGTGGCTCTCCTCAGCCTAAAAGTGCAGCACTGTGCTTGGACTAATGGCTTTGCCCTGTGGCTGAGCACTGGGGCATTGGCTGTTACTTTGGAAGGTACATGGAAGTGTCTAAGAAAAGTAATTTTATTGTCAATAGGCTTTGTCTCATACAGGAATCTGTGTAGCCAGTGGAAACTTTTAAGGGGCCAGCAAATAGGAAAACATTGACAAGTGTGAACCTGGAAACTATTTTTCTGTTTTCCTACTCTGTATTTGAAAAAAACATAACCAGAAAGTTTTGCATAACATTTTACTGAGACATAGTGATGCTACACACACGCACTGTCTCTAGAAAGTGGGGAAATTGGACCTATTACCAAGATGCATGAACTCATGACAGTGCTCTGCAATAAGACATAACAGAGAAATGAGAAACTGCTCATCAGGAACAGTCCTTGGCTTGTCCCAACTCCCAGACTCTGCCTGGGAAGTTTTTGGGAGACTGCCAGTCAGCATGGGCCAAAACTGAGCCAGGGACCTCTATAGTGATTTAATGCTATAGAAAACTGTAAGGAAGGTTAGAGCGCCCAGACATGTTTCCTTTTGATTTACAGGCTCAGACTTAACCATCGGAGATCATAAGGAATATTGTTAGTTTTCAGACCATCTGGTCTCACCGAGATGGGTGCCGTTCCTCTGTGCACCTCTGTTGCCCCCTCTGGCCCCTGACCCGTGTGGGATTTGCAGGGGGAACATCTCTGAAAGCGGCACATGGCTGTTTGCCCTGGCGTATGTGCATGGGGGCTGTGCAGCTGGGAGGCTTCCCTGCCACGGACCAGGAGCACAGGTGGCGGTGGCAGAGAGATCAGCTCTGGTCACTCTCTTGGTCCCACCAGCAGCTACGCTGTGAAACCATATGGAGGAGCAGCCAGTTTGCTGTGATGTATGGCAGGAGGTTTCCACTAGAGACCAGGCAGCTGCTACGACATCACCTATTAGAATTTCAACTGAAACACAAATTCTGGCTCTGCAGTAAGGGTGCAAATTAGACAGAGAGTTATACAGGACTTGCATGCAGATTTTCATGAATGTCTGGCTTTGGACAAGAGCGTAATAAATACTGACTTGTTTAAGAATAAATCTAGTGGCTAAAATCTTTACCAACAAGAGGGCCAAGGCTTTGTTTAAATGTCCTCTAGAGTTTAAATGTAACCTGCTACTCTGCTGGAGTGAAAAGAGAGATATACAGTAAGGGAGACATTTATCTCCTTTGCTGGTACAACAGACTTGTATCCTCTCTGGAGTGATCTGAAAGGTAGTTTCCAATACACAATAAATTTTGCTTTGGTTTATTATTTTAATAGTGGTCTTGGGCCAAACTGCAGCATTCACCATCTTTTACACAGTTTTTGTTTTGAAGCATGTGGGGAATGTACTAACGTTGAATTTAATCCTAAAGGACAGGAGAGTGATTCCAGAAATTACTTGTGCCACATTATGTAGTTTTAGGGTGTGCTTTGGGAGTTGAATTCAAGCCTCTGTAGGTAAGAAATTGTGGAATTTAATGCACATTGATTACGTGCTATAAAATGTCTTATGAATTGATAGAAAAGTATGTTTTCCTCTGACAGCTGTAATATTACAATTAAATCAGTTCCAGACACCTGGCTGTTATATCTGAAGTAGCTTGGAAGTGGAGGGATGTCAGCTTATTCCAGGTGGTTCAGAGCCTGTGTGTACATTAATCCAATGCGCACCTTAATTTTTAAAAAGGCTCTCGCTCTGAAATACTTGAACGCTGGCTTTCCAGGAACATGGGACCAGTGTTCAGGACCAGGGTCCCAGAGTTTGGTGTGGTGCTGTGTGGATGTAAATAGGGGTCAGGACTTAGGTTGACTTACTCCCAGGAACCAGTACAACAAACAGCTTCTGCTGCTCCTGTCCTTCCAGATAAACTATTTACAAGTAGTGCACCCAGTCCTCCACCGCTAGAGCCTGAGACATGATCAATGGCTGAAAGCACTTGCAAATAAGAAAGTTTTGCAATGACCAAATTAATATTCTGCAACAAAATGCTAACTTTTGTCTATTCCATTGCGAAATTGTTTTAAAAGCCCATTTAGATAAATGTCATAAGTAGAAGGAGTGATTTTTTCCTAAAAAGCACAAAACCTGTGCATTGCATAGTCTGATCATCTGTGCTTGTAATGGCAATAATTACCATTACACTTTAGCGTCTGCCTTTGACAGAGTCAACAGAGATTGATGAAGAAGGAACAGAAATATCCAGGAAGAAAAAAATTGGAGCCTGGATGAAGTCTATACTTATTTGAAGAAAACAGCACATGGAAATAATAATTTATATTTACACTACCTTTTCTGACTGGAAGGATCTGCAAGCACTGTACAAATTAAGCAAGTGATTTTCAAAACATGCTATTTGTACATTATCATCACAAGAAACCTTATATGTAGATTGATTGTATGCTAGGAATAGCAGTAATAACATTTACACAGCATCTCTAGCCATGAAACAACTACTAATTAAAGTAAATTGCAAAGGGGAAAAATGGAGTAATGGCCTTGTTTTCTTCATCATAGCCTTTCACACTATTAGCTATGCTTGACAATAAAACTTTGGTTAGCTGCCCCTAGAGTAGCATTAGGCAATGCACTGAAGGTACAGTATCTTGATTCTTCATGTATGTAATATAAAATAATACAGAAATATTTATGAAAGGCACTTCTGATAATCTGCACTGCTAACAACTTGTGACAGCTAAAATCTTTTGCTGTGCTCTGTGCAGCTCCTGTGCCTCCACCTCCATCCCCTGCTTATGCCTGCCCGGGGGCTGCCTGGCCCTGCCCGGGGCCTGCCAGAGCGTGGGAGAAGGGGCTGGAGCCGGGCATCCCCTCTCCCAGCTCATCTCGCCGTGGCTGGGCTGGAGCTGTCAGGTCACAGGGAAAGGTCCTGCTTGGATTGGGATGGTATGGGAGCTCCTATAGGGCCTGTTCAAGCATGACAACGGCTGTAGCTCATGCGAGATCTAGTGAGCAATAATCAGTTGGTCTGTGTAGGTTTGATATTTTGACACCAATATGCATTTCAATACAAATCCCTGGAAAGGGGCTGTACCTCTTTAGTTGTGCAGTTGCCTACACTTACTACACAATGAATACCCAATTGCAAGGCAGTACTAGCAAGAAAAGGCTCACTTTTGCCTTTTTTGATGAGCCAGTGGGGCTCATCTTCCTGGCTGCCCTATAGTCAAGGGAGGGAAGGACACCCCAGGACACAGTTTGGGTAGCAGGCAGTAGGCAGGCAGCCTCACGACTAAGAGCAGCCTTTGTCGATGTCTCTCAGTGCCTTGGCAAGCCTGTAAGTCTTTTCCTCCTATGAGCATCCTTTATCATCAGGAGAATTTCAATATTTCACATCTCATCTTAGCACAAAATGTACATTTCTTGGGAGTGTAAAGGACCAGGATTTTATCACCATTAGAGTGACATAAACCCAGGGCCAATGTATGCAAAGTTACATAGGCACAATAACAGCCAGAGTCTCACCAGAATTTAGAGGATTATTTTTACTTTAGGAAAATACTGTTTTTTCAGCTTGTGAATCTAAAATTTAATTATGTGACTGTGGAAACAAAGCCCTGCATCCAGCCCTGGTTACAGCTGGGGCAATACTTTTGGTGGGAAGCAATGTAACGCTATCATTCACTTATCATCGTGGTATCCAGGTATTACTTATTTTTCTCAGTCTTCCTGCAAACTGCACACATTTCTCAGCTATGCAACCTGATATTCCTGGTAAAGAGTGATTAAAAGTGTGACTCCAGCAACCCTGGTATCTCTGACAAAATAGGCAATGTCAAGATAGACAGGGAAAGAATAATTTAAATAATCCATAGGTTCATTTCTTCCCCTGTATGACATATCATTCTGTTTAAAGTTAATTTGTGTAACCTGTAAAATAGGAAAGTGATCATTAGATTACTGAGCAGTTGGACATGAATTTGAATGAGGCAGTTGTGATCTCTGCATGAACCTTGTTGCAAAAAGCTGGCACTTGAGTTTACTTCCTTAAAGACTAGCTCAAACCATAATATTTTAAAATTATTTTGAATATTTTGAAAGAGCTGTATTTCAAAATCTCTCTGCTTGCTGCACTGGAGCTGGGCCTTTTCCCAGTGCTCAGGTGCTGACAGAGGAGCCTTTTTTCAAAGATGCTCATGGCCTAACTCTCATGCTTGTTTCATGTCAAAATCTAACCACTTCTGTTTTGCTTAAATGCATTTCAAGGTCTCTTGAAAAGCCTGTCCTTTACTACTAGTATTTTAAAAAAATAAAAATCCAACAAACTAAACATTGCTAGTTGCTAGTGTCAGTCTGTGAGCAGTGGATGCAGTGGCCACAAGAAGTGCGTCCCCAACAGTGGGATGGGGGCTCTGGGAAGGGAGCAATTTTAAAACTAGCCCTTACTTTTGTTACAGTGGTAGAAGAAAGCATGAGACTTTATGAGCAGTAAAACTCAGGGTGCTGCCCTAATTTTAGGGCTACGTTTCATTCCTCTGTTTTCGTTATACTGTCAAAGTTTTGTCATTTTTTTTTCTGAAGTTCTGAGGTCATTCAGCTATTTTAGCAGCTGGCAAAGTGCCACTGCTGAGTGAAGATAACTTAATATTTGCCAGTTATTCACCACATTCATCAACATGAAGGCTTTTTGGACTGCCCTCTCACAGGTAAAGAAGAATCCTCTGGACAAGATGATTTTACTGGCTGGTAGATTGGTATATAACAGAGATGCTGTAATAGGAGCTTGCTATACCTATGATAGTTGACACCACCGCCGCCCCTCTTCTGCTCTGATATGTCCAGTGTTCACTGGTATTTCCAGGACTCTTTGCTTGTCATGTGCAGGATGCTCTTGTTCCTCCTCTGGGCTGTGGGTGCTGCCAGCATGGCTGGATGCCTGGGCGTTTGGCACTTCTGTCCCTCTAGCTGTAAGTGTTTATTCAGAGCCTGTTGCAGAAGTACTTCTAATGCCTAAACCCCAGATAAATTCTCTGTGGTAGGGGTCAGTAGCTCCACTGACATCAGCAACTCTGTAAACACTTTTAAACAGTCAAGACGATGAGCATAAATCAGGTACTCCAGGAAGAGTACTATGTTTGACAAGCAAGAGATGATGGCAGGTACCCAGGGCTTCTGCAGCTGCTGTGGAGAACGAGTTTGGTGGGTGATGTGGTTGGCTGTAGGATGAGCCAGGTAGGATGATCCCATAGGAGACGCTGCCTGGCTGGCTTGGTCACATAAGCGTGAGCTCCTGAGCCAGCACAGCCTCGCTGCCAGTGAGGTGGCATGACCCAAGGATGGGAGCTAAGTTTTAACTGCCCAGGAGTGAGACATGGCCCATGAAGTATGGATTGGCCACATCTGCACTGCAAAATGCCTTTTATAACAGTAATAACGGAAAGAGATGACAGTACGGAGAGAAAAGGCCCCTTCCATCCTCAGGGTCACTAGTACTGAAGTGGGTTCTGGCTCTGAATGTCATTAACAATTGAGCATGTAATAATATATCTTCATCAGCAGTTTCTAGAGCCTGAGAGAAGATTACGCTGGGATTTTCCTGGCAAAAAGTAGGTCAGGGATGTTAGAGGACTCCTCTCTCCCTGTTTGTGTGTCCTGGTGAGGTGCTATGCTCCCAGTTAAGAGTGGGGGCAGAACCATGCATAGTCCTTTCTGCCTCCAGCCACTACTGCTACAGAGCAGACTGTGTTGCATTTGGTTTTACCCTGCTGCTCAGAAGCACTCTGATTTGCTTTGGCTGTGATAGGGACAGCCAGCTACCCTGCCTCCTCTC
>NW_008825167.1:11816688-11822003 GCF_000699105.1 Pygoscelis adeliae
TCTAACAGGAGAAAAAGACCTTGAGAAGATGACGAGCAGAGATGAGAGCAGCTCCTTGGGAGTTCCGCTGCTCTGCTCTCAGAGGAGGATGAGCAGGGTTTGCAGATGGGTCCCTGACTTTTCCCATCCTCCCCGCAGGCACGTTGCACCGTTTCCCATCGTGGCAGCTCTCATACCAGCACAACTTCACTGCTTGTCATGTGGTGTTAGCCAGCGCCGCAGTGACGCCTGAGATGCTGAGAGAGGTCATGGGCTGTAGCTCACCCCTGATATATACATTATAACTATTACTAAGTTGATGTAAGCATGCTGTTGAAAGGTGATCTTTAAAACATACTTTACAGGGTGTCTGTCTTCCAAAAGATAGCTATTTGAGGTAAAGGACTATGTAACTACTGGACGTAGATAGCTATTCGAAGTTGATTACCTCTGCTAATGGAAGGACTAATATTCTGCAACCATGCAGGGTATGTTTATTGTGGAGCAGATGTTGGGATTTGGAATATATATTGAGAAGACTCCATTTTCTGTTTATTCTCAGCATGGTATTTGTTGCTTGAATGTATGTTATCGTGACTCATTTGGGAAGATTAAACTTGCGCTTACTAAGCTCCTAGCGCACAGCAAGGTGCCTTGAAAGTTCTCGATGGCTGATGGTAGGGTTTGCTCCTTCATTTAACCATACTGCCTTAATGAGGAGTGCATTTACAGCACCCACTGGTCCCATCCAGATGACACAGATTGGAGTCTCCCACTCCAGAATATCAACACTAATCGCTTCTGCCACTAAAGTTCAGCCAAGAGAATTAAATTATTCAGCAGTGATTTTATTTTTTTGCCACATGGCTTTAAAACAGTGTAGCTGAGTGTTGTGGCATTTCTCTGTTGTAATCTGTAATCTCTGTTCAGCTGTAATTACTAGAGACTTTCCAGATCGATATGTTCAGCATTTTAAATTTTAGATGCTAATTAAAACGTTTTTCCTATTACCATTGATTTCCTTTTTTTGACTTTTTCCATCACAGTCAAGAGGAACACTGTTACACCCTGTCTCTGTGGAAAACGTATGGATGAGAGCAGCTAGCCATGTTTGAAGCAGTGTTAGCTAGAAGTGATACAATCAGTATGGCTAACTTTTCCTCTGATGCACTGTAAAACAATTTCAGGGTAAAATAAGTTCTGAGCAAGTAAAAAAAAATTATCATCACTACAGCCTGCTCCTGCTGGAGACAGGAATATATGGATTAACAGGAGAGAGGCTTTTCTGGGTGAAGTCACTCAAAAATTCAACAATTATCTCTTGTATCCTGTCAGTTAAGAAAATTGCACTGAAAGGCTTTGATTATAGTGTGGAAAAAGAGAAGAGGATGAAAGATTAAAGGAGCTGAAACACGGGTTATTCCACATGGAGTTAGAAACATCTGTGTCTGATCTGTGGCTTGAGCATTGCCTGCTTGCAGCTCTCTCCTGGCCAGGGCCGTGAGGATTCAGGGGCACTTCAAAGGAGTAAGAGAAATTGTTGTTACGTCCCTGCTCGCTATGCAGTTTCTGGCTGTTCAAAGTCGTGTTGTGATACTGTTGGCTTTATCCTGCCTTGTACCATGTGGCCAATGATTTACTCCAGAAGTTTGAACCTGAGAGCCCCAGAAGAGAACGTTGCACAAGGCCATGGGAGATCCATGGCAGCCACCTAGTGCCTTGTCAGAGAGGAATTAATTGCATGTAAACCACCTTTGTACAATTTATTCCTTAGACTAACCCAGAGAGGAACCTTCCCCAGCTCCCACAGCCATCTACTCTAGTGTCATGCTATCTTTACTGCTAGAAAAAAATTCAAATTGCAATTGAACCCTACTAGTTCTTGTTGCATCCAGCAAGAGCACAGCTAATGCCCTCCCTTTCGGCAGCAGCCTCTTACATGTATGGGTTTTCTCAGTGTGGTGGGTTTTTTTATGCTAAGCCCCGGTTCTTTCGTTGTTTCCTCAGAGGCTGATGTCTGTCAGTACCGCAAAACCTTGTTTCTCAAAACCTTTGCATTGGGTTTCTTTCGTGTCAGCACATTATTTTGTGATTTGCTGTAACGATTGAACTTAACCTTGTTGTGAACCTTGAGTAGTGGCTCAAACAAGTGTGGTTGGCTTGAAGTCTGAGTGAAAATGTGTAAATCACAATTATCTTCAAAAGTCTGCAGGACCGCAGTCCTGAAAAACACTGTCTGCACCAATGATGCATAGGCTGTCAGAGAGCAGAAAACAATGTAATACATAGATAGTATGAGGGTTGAAACACTGTGAGGAGTGAAGGTGCCTTGGAAATAGTGCTTAAAAGAAGATGCTGAAAGTAAGGAAAAGGATGTTCTCAATGGATTGATGTAATTTTGAAATGGATTCAACAGGTAGGCTGAATAATGTGATTTTCCCCTCCATATCCTTAGTGGTTCCCCTAAAAACATCTGTCAGGAGCAGGGATTTTGATGTGATCAGGCAGGCTTGTGAGCACCCACTGGGCCAGTTCAAACATGGAGAACAGTTCCAGTTTGTGTAAAAAAAGGGGGATTTTGCTTTGGAGGACTAAATTACAAATTGTTTTACTGTACCTGAGCCATCTAGACATGTGTAAACCTAGGGTTTAGCTGTCAAACCCCAAAGAGTCTGAACCTATGTTATCACACACTTTTTTTTTTCCATAAACGTTGTGCTAGAGTGTGTAAAAAGATGCAGGCATCAATAGATTAATATAACTCCCCATTCCACTGCCAATATAAACTAAGCAATACAGAAAGAACTTCACTATTTCAGTATTAACAAGATCATAAAAATTCATGAGGCATTCAAAGCTGCTAGTTAAGCTGTGTGAGAATTTCTGAATATGCTTTGTATAGGACTAGACTGAAAATAACTCATGAAAACTTATTTTTGGTGGCTTTCTAAGCTGCTCTAAGTTCGGCAAGAGTTATGATTTGCAGCCTATTATTATTTGGCCCTAGATTTGCACAGACAGCTTGCATGGAAGTACACTGATAGTTATTACAAACTTTGCATCAATAACGGAATGAATGTAGAAAAAACCAAACCAGCAGGGAGCTGCAATCCCTCTTCGCTAGTTGTGCACAGTTGCATTTGTATTTCAAGGACTAGAACTATTCCAGTGATGATTTATAGAACTTCTCCTTTCTAACTAAAGAAAGCAAATCACTAAACTCTTCACAGATACATGAATAATTTAATTTAAAAATCTGTGAACTGGTCTGGAGAAATGCTTCAGTTCGTGCAATTTAATAAACTCATACTTAATCCAACACGTGCAAGGAGATACAATTTACCGTGTTTATGGATTACGGCTATTAGAATATGGAAATTTATTTTTTAAAAATCTTGTAGGGCACATAAAGTAATATTTTTATATATTTTATATATATAATAAACATATATATAAAAAAGAACTCTGCACATGAAAATACATATATAATTATTCCTTTAGTGTGCATATGATTTCCATTATTCTGGGAATGGATCTGGTAACTGAATGCAATTATTCCAATGACAGGCCATTTTTGTACACATTCTCTGTTTTGAATAAAAAGTTCTCTGCATTTGTAATTTTGGAAATTAGTCACATAGCTGCACTATTAACCCAAGAGCAAGATTTTTCTTGAGTCTGAGATGCACATTTCTCTGTACATAACTATTATTTGAATGCATTGTAGAAGAAACATCTGAAAACAGCAATTATCTGAAAATTATCTGAAAAAGTCTATTCAAAAAAACCCCAAAACCCTTTCACTACCATCGTAACAACAGAAGGCATTTAAAATTCATGAGCATTCTTGATAGTATACTGAATGTATCTAAGGAATAACTGACTAATATCTAGCTGTCTAATGTATGTTTTACCTTCTGTTTTGCATTGGGATACATCTGATGCAGAGCCATTAGTCACTACAGTGACAGAACTGCATTTGATCCACCAAATAAAAGTGAGGTCTAACCAAACTGGTATGTGATCGCAGTGTCATTGTCAGTGGACTACCACACCTGAAGTTAAGCAAACTTTTGACCACTACACATATTATTTTTTTCAAGCTGTGACTTTTCCTTGAGCTAGAAATGTTTGTAGGCGTTTATGCTATGTGTTAAGTCTAATGTGCTGAGGCTCCACCTTAGGTCAGAGGGTCAGCTGGCAGAGCCTGGCTGGTCAGAGCCTGGTATTTAGCTGCTATTGCTGCTTCTCACATCCTCTTCACACTTTGCTTTTTTGTCTGAGAAGCTGTTGGAAACATAAGCAAAATGCAGCGAGGCAGAGCGGTGCTGCTCCTTCTCTTGATGTGTGGTAGGAGCTTTGCAGCCCCCAAAGCTGTCGTGCAGGTGGGAGGTGGGCTGGCTCCTTCCAGGTCAGAGGCAGCTGGAGGAGGAGGGACTCTTCGAGCCTCAGCACCTTTGTGGACCTTTATAATGTTTGTCCTTGTGCTGCATTATCCTTGTTCTCTTATAGCCCCCAGGTAAATCCAGCTGACAAAAATACAGATTTTGAAAGGGGTTGTGATTATGTTATCTGATGAGGTATTAAACAAATAAAATTCAAGTTATATTTTGGTTTTATAATGCAAGAGAATCTGGTCTCCCAGGTGTCTGCAGCTTAGAAAGAGGCAAGGGCTGGAGTTCTTTTGCTATGAAAAATATATGTACAAATGAAGAGGCCACCAAAAAATACAGAATGAAGCAACTTTTGAAATTCATAAATATGAAGCACAAAAGGTCATAGAGCAGATTAAACATTTATCATGTATCTTCTCAGTAAGTTGTAAGGTTTTGTCCTTTAAGTAACTGTTAAAGGACTAAACCAAGCACTTCTGCCAGGCAGAGGGAAAGGGACTGGATCTCAGAGCTGCTGCCAGCAGTGACTATGTGTAGGAACTCGGTCCAACACAATCAGTTGTCAGGATCATGTGCTGGTTGAGTTGTATATGTAGGTCAGATGAAACATTACAAATAGACACCCAGGGCAAATCTCTTCATTGTACTAATTCCTACAGAGCAGTTTCTCAAAGTACAAAGCAAATTGTAGAGGTGGTTTTAATTTCACTCTTTTTAGGTGGTAGTAGTAGTATTCTGGTTAGCTCCATAATAAATCTATAGGACCACAGAGGTGGGAGACGGGTAATATCTGCTGTATCTGCTGTTTGAAGAACAAGGACCCAATCCTGCAAATTTTTCACCCTCTGATTAGCCCTCATTTATGTTGGTAATCAATGACTTTCACACCGCCGCAGGCATTTATGTGAATAATCAATGCTGTGTAAAAGTTTTGAGTGAAAT
>NW_008825167.1:11822160-11826587 GCF_000699105.1 Pygoscelis adeliae
CCATTAGCTACTTCAGATCCCATGTACAATATTTAATGGTAAAACCTCTCCAGGAACTATGGCCTGGAACGCCAGAGCTGTATCAGTTTTATACTTGGCTATTTTGTCATTTTTGTTTTGATCATGAAGTAGGAGCAACCTAGAAGACATTCTCATGTGGGGCTGGAAAGAATTTTCTACTGTTGATCTGGTGGAGCTGTTCATGGTATAATTGATCAAAAGTGGCCGTCAAATAGGTGTCCATGATCTAATATTGTGTACAGAAGAAAGTATTGTCAACATCTTTCATTTGCAAGAAAAAAGAAATGTCTTTGCCTTCAAAGTCATGTTTTTGAAGTAGTCGAGTAGCTTAATGACAGTGAAAGCATGTATGATGTGTTACAATTTTCTGTCACTTCTAAATTAAAAAAAAAGTCTTAGAGCTGTGAATGATTTTGCATTCCAGAGTGATCATCTCTTCAGCACCATCTACATCCCGCGTGCCAACATCACCCACTTCATTTGGACTCTGTTTCTTCAACCTGTTAGTTTGGACAACAAGACTGACCCCATTTAGCAATATAGTTTGAGAGTATCTACAAAACCTACTTATTAGGCTTTTTAAAGTTTAAATAATCAAAGCCAGCTGTCCTAGTTCATAGAAAATACACAAGCTTGCCAGACATGCTGATTGTCCTACTATTGCTGAATTGTTACCATTTTTTCCTGTCTTACTAATGTTCATTTCTAATGCTTATTAGCCAAGGCTGTGAGCAATCAGAAGAGGCTGAAACTTGTACCATATAACAGCTTTGCAAAATTGAGTTAATAAAATGTAGCAAAGCTCTTAAAAGAGCAAAGAAAGCTCAGCACACAATTTTCCAATGATTATCACTAGGCATAATGTTCCAATTTTCATCTAAAAAGCTCCCTTGTATGGAGAAAACTTGGTTTTTTTTTTTTTTCTTTGGAAACAATTGTGAGACTTAGAGTCTGATTTATTCATTGATTGAGCAGTGGTGGGATTTCTCCACTTCTATTGTATTCTGGGTCAGCTCATAGTGCTTACTGCCACCTGTAAAAATTACGGCGGCGTGTCTGAGCAATGATCCACATAGAGTCCCGTCTTGTCTCCATAACTTATCCATACATCTCAAAAGAAGGTGAAAGAATGATTTAATGGTCAATTATAGGCTACTCAGCTCCTCAGAAATTTCTCATCTCCTATTGCTGTAGCTTTTCCCTTTTTTATTTCTCTTGCCTAATTTAAATTTGAATATCATCCATTTAAATATCTAATCCTATAAAAATTCATTAATTCTAATTTGTGCCAATGAATTCTACAGCTTTAGTTATGCATTTTTATATTTTTCTATTAGTTTTAAATTTATTTTTAATTTGCTCATTGAATAGGTCCTGAGTCATGTACGTCATGTACTGTAAAAACAAGCCATCCATCTGTCTTGCATTTTGTTTGCAATGTTTCATCATGTTAGCCATGTTTCTTGTTAACTTTTTTAACTCTAATTTTCCATTAGAAAACTTCAAATAATTATCACTTGTGTCCTCCTATGCCCCTTTTAAGAAACGGGGACCAGACTTGTAATATTACATTTTTCTTGTGATGTCCTTTGCTATCCCTTTGGCCCTTTTTCTTTGATTACTGTTGCAAAGCGAGCAGCGCTTTCATCGTTAGCTCAGAGTGATACCTGAGATGCCTTCCTATATGTTTTATACTAATTAAATCAACTGCGGCAATGTCTAAGCCGCTTGGATGATTTCTCAGACACGGATTTCATCTGTTGGCAACTCGGTCACAAACTCCGAGACTCTTCCACCGTCCTTGCAGCTGCAGTGTTCATGCCCTCTCTAAAGTCTATTAGAAAAGTTTAATAGTGAAGCCATACCCGTCTGCAAGAGGTCCACGGGTTGCACAGCATCATCCTTTCATCCCACTGAGAGCTGACCCCCCTGTCTGCCTCTTGATAGTCTTTCACTTCTCAGCTGATGAAAATGTCATTTCTAATGACATGCTAGTGCACCTCATCCTGGAGCGTGCCGGCATGAGCAGCAAGGCGCAGCCCATGGTGGGGGAAGGTGGGGATGGAGGAGGGAAAGGAAGGGAGGGGGTGGCAATGAGGCCTCCCTACCAAAAGGTTGAGAGGTTCCGAGGTACAAAACGCATCTGAGTTTCACTAGATACTGGAAGAGTATATTTAGCTTAGTCCAGACTGGATGCTAATACATCCTGCTTCTTGAGGGACTTCAATACAAATCTGTCCTCTAGTTGGATGAAAAGACTTTTAACGTTTTCCTTTGATGCTTCAAAAGAAAACCCAAAAGTTACCATTAAGGATAACTTTTCTATTCATAAATATCAAAGCCTATTTGACAAAAGGAAATTGGTTCTCTTACTACATGTTGGCAATTATTTTAGCGTGAATGTCCAGAACTGCAGCTATCCTGAGAACGATTCCCCCCAGCTTTGCTTCAAGGTGATTCCTGTGCTGTGCAACAAGCATGTGAAAAGCTCTTGTTGACTATTAGTCATCCAGATGATCAGTCTATCACAGCTCAGTGAGTGTATTGATTAGGAAGATAAGGCTTCAGCCAGTCAGTGACAGAATATAAATTGTCTAACCTTAGTTTATTGCATTGTTGTGTTAACATATAATTTCTTATATTAGCTATTTACCTGACATTTGTTTAACAGATCATAGTTCAGTAGAATTTAGAAAACCTCCATTCTTTTTCCTCTGAAGAAAGTAAATTATATAATACTATCTATATAAAAAGATGTTATATATTTTAATATGTATTATAATACACACAAATATAAATAAATTTTATATATATATAAATTAATTAAATTATATATCTATTAGCATAGTAGTCTCCACCTAGCAGTTTAGAAAAGTGCAAAAAGAAAAATCTAAGGCTGGCCAGAAGGAGACAGCCTTGCTAGACAACATTTCCAAACCTAAATCACGCAAACTTTAGCTAAGTTTGTTAATGCGAGTATCTGAGCACCATCAGAGTCTAGTTCACAACTTGACGTAATATCCAAATGGCCCAATTTCTTTTATGTATGAGAATTAAAGCAGCTGAACTTTTTCCATGGGATAACATAAAAGTCTCTCTATATATACATATGCATATATATAGTCTGTAGAGTTTAATTCAATGGGATGAAACCATATGAAATTTGGATTTAAGTGATTGACTCTTGAACTAATCTTCGAAAATGTCAGCCTCTAGAGAAAATTGTATTTATCATTTTTATAATCTTTGGCATGTTTGTTTTTCCTAAGTTAAGTATTGCTTTCCTGTTTTCAAATCTGAACTGTAAAAATATTAATATAATTGGGTGGAACAAGTCAGAAACAAAAGGTGGAACAAATGTAAAGAGGTGAGCATTGCATTTAGCTTGACTGATTTTTTAACTGAAACAAGAGAAAATGGAACAAAAATCAATGTCTCTGTGTGGCAGCTTACATAGCAGCAGACAAATTATCTCCTACCCTTACAAGATCATGCTCTTAATGTATTGTGTTTCAGGGGTCTGACAGAGTTATACTTTGCTTTTTACCTTTTGGGAATTATAAGACAACCAGCAACTCCAGCAGTCTCATGCTCGGTATTCTTCTTTGGCGTATGGACCAGACATAGTGCTCCCACTTAAATAAAAAAACCCAACAAACCACCAACCAACCAACCAATCAACCAACCAACTCCCCGCCTGCAAACTCAGAAGAAGAGCATCAGATCAGTGCTTTTGCAGCATCTGAGTAATTATATTGTTTTCCCAGATTGAGAAAGCAAGCCATCGGTTTACTATCTAAAGAAGATAAAAATGTGCAGGGTCTCCTAAGCTTAAAACTCCTTTATGTGTACCGTGCCTTTCTTGGGTACCTTTGTATGGTTGAAGACACTGGAGGACATTTCTGTTGACTTCACTAATCACTGGATAAAAGTCTCCTGAAAGCTTTTCTTCTACACTTTTTAAAAATCGAAATCCGATGTTTCAAAGAATTTGACTGGAGCGCAGCCTTAGCAGGAACATCTCAAGAAGGAGCCTGACCATCCACTGCCTGTGTTTCTCTTAGGTCATGGCAAAAGCAGGGTTAATGCAGCTTAGCTTGCACGGAAGAGGGTTGTAGTGACTCAGGTTATGCATGATTGCTTATTGAGCTGTGATAACTTGATTAGGAGTCCAAGTACCAAGCTTTTGCTATGAAATTCACCTTTTCACAGGGCTCACTCCCAAATAATATCACTTGCAGAGAGAATTAAGTATGGACCCAAACCTGATTTTTTTAACAACTTGAATATTTGCATTAACAAACCTGCTTCATAGTTTGGGTCTATATAGTTCAGGTTTTTAGATAGTATCTGAACCTTATGTTCTGGAGTCAGGCTGAAAGAAAAAGACCGCAGGCATCTCCAAA
>NW_008825167.1:11826634-11833399 GCF_000699105.1 Pygoscelis adeliae
CTGAGTGAGGTGATGGGAGCTCTAATAGTTTATACGGTAACTTCTGTATGAAAAAGCACATAAAAATAGTCAAAGGGAAGAAAGCAAATTTCAAAGAGTTGTTTTTGGTGTTTCTTTTTTCATTTTACTCTGAAGATGAAAATTGTCCCATATGGCTGAACTACTCACATCTTCCCCCACTAGAAAGCAGATCCTTGTGGAGTGAAAACTGGCTTCAGAACCTGAAGTATGAAATTCAATTTTTTATACATATTTCAGATCTCAGGTTTTGCATATCTTTGTAGCAGAAATAGTCATTTGACTGAATTTCTCATCAGAAAGTAGAGCTTTAGCAACCCAAAGTCATCCACTGCAAATGACAACTTTCTGCAAAAAAGCCTCACCAGATTCAATAATTCTTATGCACAGTTATCACTATTACTAACCAGTTTTAATCATTTACCTCTCACCGATGTCTGTATTTTTATTTCTAAAGCCCACTATAAACATACGAACGAATGAAGCGTGGAATCTGATTTGAGAAGCAAAATGTAAACAATGCTCAAAAAATATACAGTTTCAGAGATTATTTTCTTCCCCGTAACTCCCAACCACCCAACTGTGGAGTCCAAAATGACTCGGGTCATCCAGACATAGGACTGTATGGTCTTGTAGTGGGACATACAAAAACCCAGGAAATCGTACAATGAAACCTATAGAGCTGTAGATATTCAGATTTACCCAGAACAAAACCTACATCACTTTAGTTTAATTCCAAAGGTTTATTTTGCAATCATTGTGCATGGACATAGTTGATCGCACACACATAACCCACTTGTGGTACTCATACAAACACCATCTCACAGTACCTCATCCCAGTGTCACAGACAAGAGAAGAGAATGTGGCACCACACAACACTTACTGACAAACACATGGGCTGTAGACAATTTTATAAATTCAACAAGAAAACCAAATGATAAATTGCTGATATTTTCCACTTTGTCCTCTCATTGCTCGAGAAGCTCTAGCAGCATAACAATGGAAAAAAACCATTACGGAACAACTTCAAGAATAACACAAAACTCTTGTTAGGGTCAGAGATGAGAAAGTTAATGCAGTACCGGCACATCTGAAGTTTCCTCAGAAACTTCCACAAACCAAGGCAGAGGAGACAGCAGCCACTTTCCCTGGCCAGTGAGCAAAGCACCTGCACATACATGTCTGGAGACTGGAATTGCTTTTAACCCGTACCATGGGCTGGAGCAAACCGCTGGCAAGATGTGCTACCAGTCCCATGGCGTACTCAGCATGTAGCAGCTCTCTTTGCAGTTGCACAGAAAGTGCTTATCTGGAGTGTGCCTATCTCAGGTAGGGCAAGAGATGGGCAAACGGGGTTGCAGAAGAGGAAAACACAACCCCCTGTTGCTAAATCTGTACAAGACCCTGAGCTGTGATAGGAAATTCTATCGAACCATCTCTTCACCAACACATTCAGAGCTGGGCTCCAAATGCAACTGTAAGCAACTGTAAGACGATTTTATCTTGCTGCAGAAGTCCAATACAACTGCCGTATCAGGCCAACAGGATACTTTACTGAAGATATCCAATGCCAACATTATCAACACGTAATGCCTGTAATGTACATTAATGAAAAGCACCAAGTGCTAAATTCTCCTAATTCTAATAATAACGGTTTCCAATCCTGCCACCTTGACACAGATCAGATCACATCATACCATGTTAGTAGCCCTAACTGCAATGTAAGGTAACTCTCAATCGGAATTAGAGGGTCTGAACTTGCCAGTCTTGCTCTGCAGGCAGAAGAGGAAGAATTTCTTCCTGAAATTGTCTGGAGGGGTGGCATTCAAGCTCATTTTTTACATAGCGATTCACTTAGCAAGCCTCATGTAACACATGGAATAGGCAGCTAAAGCCATGGAAAGATGATTTTTACATAGTGGTTATTTTACAATAATTTTACAAGTGGTTATTAGAATACATCTTTCTTCAGTCTTCTCCATAGTATTTGATTAGCTTCTATATATGGTTATCAGTTGGTATAATCTCTCTGTTTCTTAACAGTAGCACCAATATCATAAATCTGATTTTTCATTCTTAATTCTCTTCCTCATATATGTTTTCATTTTCTTACTTGTTGCTGTACCTCTATCCCAGTAAAATAGCATAAATCCTGGCATAAAGGCTCAGACCAATTTTTCTTCTATTACCCAGTAGTGAAATTGCCCTATTAGGTCAGCTTACAATGTGTGCAGTAAATATGCCATGTATAAATAAATCACAGTATAAAACCATATACATCATCTAGTACTAACAGCTGAACATTAGGATCTCCGATTTTGATTTACAGTATAATTTACAGTGTAAAACAAAACAATAAACAGCTTATCACTTGAGGAAATCTGAAAAAACCAACTATTGGAAAGCAATTCTCCATTGTATATGTATATGAATATACATATTCATATATTTCTATATTTGGAATATATTCATATACATATTCATATATATTCATATATATGAATATATATGGATTTTTTTTCCCCAAAAGACCCCCAAATTTATGAACTTCTGGATTAGTACATATAACTTGTGGAAGCAGCTGGCTCTACCTAAATGCTTCACTTGCTTCTCGTGCCTTACTCCTAACTGAGAGCAGCTCTAAGACTTACTGACTTTTCATATAAAACAGCTAACTACTTAATTTAAAAGTGCTTATTACCCCCTCAGCATCCAGGTACCTCGAAGGATCAACAAAAAGTATTATTAAAATTAGAAACTGGAAAGATTATGTTCATAAAGAAAAATCCCACGTGGAAGGGAATGGATCACTTAACTCCCAACAGCCTGCTGAGTCTTTCTATCACAAAATTAAGCAGACTCTGAGGACAGTTTTACAAAGCATTAAATAGCTTAGAAACTTATTAATGTGAACTAGGTCTGGAGCTTCAGAATCTAATGCCCAAATGAAAATTAGTGTTTAAATAAGAAATAGGCAGCCAAATTCCTTTGGAGATCTGTGTGTTAAGAAATGACATTTATTGGGTCTCAGGGAAATTTTGGCTCCTAAGACTTGTTTTAAAAGGAACTTGAAAAGAAAAGCAAAAAAACAATCCAAAAACCCCAACCCTTGGAAAACTTGGTGTTTGATTTTTTTTTAATGCTACACACTACATGTACCACCAGAATTCTCTCACTTCACCATGAGGCTTAGTTTTCTTTTTATATTACAGCTTCTATAGCTATTCTTAAAAAATAAAATTAAAAAATTATATATATATATGCACAGAAATGCAGTGCCAGCATACCCAGAAACTAGAGGCAACTCTATTAGTAGTCGATCAGGATTTGCAGGAGAGACAAGGAAACCCATCAGGACCCAGAGCTCCCCATTTATGAGAAGCTGGGAGACACTGAGATGAAGCAACTGAAAGTCAAAATAGCTGGAAAAGGAATGGGAGGTCGGGGGAGTGTCACGAGTCTTCTTTCAAATCCTCAATTCTCACCTGCAACTTTAATGACGTATTGGGAAACATGGAGAAATGCGAGCCGCTACCATTTCAGGTTTGCTTGCATCGATTCTTAGCAGACCTCTGCTGGGATCTCTTCCCTTTTCCCTGCCTCCTCCTCTTCCTCTTCCTCCTCCTCCTCTTCCTCCCCGCGACTGCACACACACCTCCCCGTGAGCACACAGGGGTGCTCAGCCAGCTGCTGCTCACAACCCCTGCTCCCCACCGCCACTTTGCTTCTCTGAGTGTATATTCCCCACCCCACTCACCACAGCACCAATTTCACAGGTGCCCAAGAAAACTCCGGCTCTTATTTATTTAACCAGCTGCTGCTACTCCCGCCTCTCATTTCCTCAACCATCACCCTAGCTGCTAACAAATTCACCCGTACTCACTTAAAACATACTCAAGGGGGAAGCAGTTCATGCTGTCACATAAAAAATACAAGTTGCGCGTTGCTATAAACATACTGAATGAAAAGAGCATGTTTTCCCCCGTCCCCCGAAACAGCATCCTGGGTTTACACAATCCCTTTTTTGGTTTCCCCATTGTCCACCGAAGATGTGAAGTTTGATTCTTGTTCTGCACTCGATTTCCTCTCCCCTGGGTAGTGGTTCATTTCTTGCATTTCTAAAGATACTTTATTCCTTTTGGCAAATGCCTGGCTGATCTCATTCAATGTCTTATTTTTTGTTTCAGGCAGGACAAAAAACAGGTAGGTAGCTCCCGCAAAGCAGATGGCAGCAAACACTAGGAAGCAGTATGTCTGTAAACCACCCTGTGAATAGAAAACAAAGGAGAAGGTCATTATAAAAGAGACAAAAGTCAGAAGAAAAGCAACATCAGGAATGGTTTGAAAGAAAAAACGGGTGGTATGGAGCAATTTTTAATCAAGTACAGTAAGCGCTGGCATTCATTGCAAGTCAGAGTGCTTAGTTGTTCATAAAAATGCATGAATCGTTAGTTCTTCCAGCACTGCCTGTGGCCCATCGATGGAAAAGCAGGCTCCTGGCAGAGGCGCGCAGATCTGCAATCTGGGCGACGCTGGGAGACACCAGACTGAGTTCAGGCACCGCGGGTGTGAGGAGAGCAGGTGGCAGCAGGGCTCCTGCTACGTGCACGGCTGAACTGAGCCTTGCACGGCCGCGGTATTTCTGGAAATGAGGCAGATGTTTCACCGGCTTCTTCTGCATACTGCCTCGCAATTTCTAGGTACAAAAAATGAGGCCTGCTTTTGCAATGCCGTGCACCAGTACACAACACATGGGAAACCTGCCATAGCCAGGGGCATCTGCATCACAGTAATTACAAGCTTTGAGATTTGCAAAATAAACAAGGAAAAAACACCAAATGGCAGACATTTGTATCATTTCTAAGGTTATGGGAGCTTATAGCAGGAAAAAATCCATTAAATGCACTTCTTTCATGCTAGAAACTAGTGTAAGAATGAACTGAAAATGAAGTACAGGACATATTTGAATGTTTTGGATTTTACTTCACTGCAAAAAAAAAAGAGTATAGACACAAAGAAATTAATTTATAAACTGATTATAAAGGCTCCAACCAACTAGTAGGAGTTGCACTTCACTGAAACATAAGTATTTCTTGCCTGATATTATTAGATCATTTAATAGCTTTCAGTTACGTTTTCAATAGTACAGTTTTGAAAAACATTTGATAATTATGATATTGCCAGCTGCGCTTTGTTGAACTAGGAAGAGGTTTGGTATCCTGGCTCCAGTGCAACCTGCTAGCCCTTGAGGAAACCTCCCTTCACCTCAGAGTGATTTACCTCACTCTGTGTCCTGAAAACAAATGTCCAACGAACACGTATTTGTGACTTGTTTTTATTAACAAGGCTGAATTAAACCAAAAGGGTTACCTCCAGCTCCAAAAATAAGGCGACCTTTCCGTGGTGCCTTGTGTGAGGTCATCAACAGTGAATACAAGGAGAGCCGGACCCCTCACACGTCACCCCAGGTGTTGCAAGGCAGAGGTTACCCCAGGGAAAATCACTCAGGATGGAGGAAGCAGACGTGGCTTCCTATATGTACATATTTACAATTGCCATTAAAGGTATGTATCTGAAACAATTAAGATAGAGCTAGACGATGTAACCCTGACTTTCCACGTTTTTCTAATACACTCCCATCATTGTTAATTATACCAGTCCTACACTGCAGGCTGGTTAAGCTCCCTGCTTCGGGGGCTCAGCATGTACGCAATTCCTAGGACTATTTTTGTGTTTCACTTGCTCAGTATACATCATATATGGGGTGGAAGAAGAACGTGAATTCCTGTGTGGAACGAGACAGAAAAAAAGAAAAAAACCTTTTCTGCAGCTGCTTTTTAATACCATGGCTGATTGACAACCTGCCTAGTCACAATGTTTTCCGTGGATAATTCATTACCTAGTTCAGCCCTTCAACTCCTGTCTGTAATAGGAAAAGCTGGAAAGTGCATCCTCTGATATTGGCTATGGACTCCTGAGATCATCAATGCTTTTTTTGTTAAATCCTAGAAGCATGAACTCCTGAGCAACCTGACAATCACAAGCCAAAGAGTATGGGTGATGAGGGGGGAAAATATTCTGGCATGGGAACAGATATGACTTTCAAGCTTATACAGAGGCAGAAGCAAATGGATTTAGTAGACAGGAAAAAAATAACTTCACAGTGCCTCAGAAATCATCCTGTCATGTTAAGAATTCAAATTTTGCATCTGGATCTTCTGCATTTGAAATTTGAATTGAACAAAAAAACCTCGTTCAGCCGAATGGTAGAGCTCCAATCTGGAATCATGTTTTTCCCTTTTTAAAATCTTCATTGAACTAAATCTTCTCTGTGATGAAAATGAACCATTAATGCCTAGTATGAATAAGCCTGGCAATCAGATGCCACAAGTTACCTGCATCTTTTGGTGGTGCATCCACAACTTTGTCCGACCTTTCTTATTCCCATTTATTTCTTTGCTGTCCATGATCTAAATTAGCGTTTATTATCATCTTTGATTCATGTCTCCTTAAACCTTTTCTAATTGAACTGAACACTCTCATGAGTGCATATTTTATTTGCAACTATTTTACATAATGTATTTACATTTATTGGTAATAAACTTGCTCTCCTTAATTTCTGCAGATCCCTTTAGAAGTAGCCCCCAAGGACCTCCAACTGAAGTTCCACAGAGAATAAGATAAAAATTAAATTTTGTTATAAATCCTACAAATGGGGTTGTGGGAAGAGACCAAGACTTTGCACT
>NW_008825167.1:11833472-11859646 GCF_000699105.1 Pygoscelis adeliae
GATCACAAAATGCCCTTTTCTCACCAGCTAGTCTTCAGTCACAATATTTCCTTAAAGCTGATTATTATTTTACACACACAGGAAAGACAAACACTCATATTCATAACTCATATCACCCAAACCTGCATTTGGCACAGAAGAACGTCACATGTGAATTAAATTACTTGTTATAAGCACGAAACCTTCTACCTACTCCGCACACTGATAAAGGATGTAGGACAGAAGCACAGGATAAAGCGGAAGGAAAATGTTAAATCCTGAATCCTAACTCAGTAGAAACACTTAGTGGGACATGGGTGGGATACAGCTCAGCCTAGATGTTTAATTCATTTTTATCCGTTTCTGATGTATTCTGAATTGCCTGGTGCTGGAGGGAAGATCTGATGGATGGAACAATTAATAGATTGGCCACAGCATATCTGCTGTGCCCATCAGGGGAGCCAAAAGGTAGGATAATGTGCTGGGAAAAGGGTAAATGCTGAGTTATTGAATGATGGCTACTACAGAAAAGGTACTGATAGACAGATCTGAAAGAAAAATGGATCTGTGTCTTTGTTCCATGAAATTACTGTACTTTCTCTTATTTATATTATGTATTATTTATATTACGCCCATGAAGCCTGTATCTCTCATTTACTCTTTGACATCTGTAATCTCCAAATCCATAGCCTCTCTTTGTTGTTTTACTCCTTCCAACTTGTCAGAGACAAGACATCTATAGAGACTGCAGCTGCCACTCTAGAACTAAAACCCCAGAGTTTTGCTTATCTTGGGCTGGGGTGGGAGTAAAACACTGAGGAAGAACTTCGGTTAAAGTGTTCGGTGGCAAAGCACAGATACTCTGCAACTCTGTGTATTTGGCCCAATGGACATGGTCTCAAGATCCTTTACTGACATGTGCATTCTCAATGATACGAGAATAATGACAACATATATGATAAAATTTGAAAAGGTAAATATATTTCTATACTTCGTGACATTATTTCACTAACTACAAGGGATACAAGTCTCAGTGTTCAAAAACTGAGTACTTTTACCTACCTGAAGAGTAGCTGACTCTTAATAAAAAATACCATATCCAAATAGCTGGAGTGGAGGGTTAAAAGAGGAAGGGAAGGGAGGGGGCAGAAGCAAAAGCAAGCCAATTCTGAATGGAAACGAAAAGGTTAGAAGGAAGACAGAACAAAGCACTACAATAGTCCGTGCTTTGTAGCTGTTTTCCCCTAACATTTCTTCAGTACGCCCTGAACATCCAAGGTTCAAAGTTGCCCAAAATTTCAGGTGGTTTCCTAAATAACAACGGCTCTATCTCTTTATAGGCTCATAGATATTCACTCAGAGTCACGATCAGATACACAGGTGAAGGTCCTTGAAAGGCCAGGCTTTCTGTGGGTTAGCGAAGGTCACCCGCCCTCCCAGGTGCACAGGGGAGGGCAAGAGAACCGCTAACACACTTACTGATGCAATTTCCCAAGGAAAGCACCTTGAATACCTACAAGTATTCAACTAAGTTCCTAGTTAGTCAGCAGGCTAATAAAACCTCTCCAAAGCAGGATTTACATTGGATTTTTCAAGGCTGGTGAGGGCTATTGCTATACAGGATATTTAACAGTTAAGCATAAACTTTCAAACTCATCACCTTCTATTTTCATACCAGCTTTCTAAGGAGGCTATTTCAAACACAGCATTTCTGAAAATGTCCTGCCAGCTGAACCTCAAATTACTCATTTTTATCTTCTCTTTTCTGCAGCCGATCAAGGCTCTGTATTTGTCAAAAAAAGGAAAACCAGGAAATGATTCACTTAAGACACGCATGCAATTACCACAAAAAAGAATCAAAGTCGAAGGACTCGGGCAATTCCCCCAAATCAGATCCCAGGCATGGCAAGCAATCAAACCTGACTTTGAGGATGAGATGTAGCTGCATAAGCGAGGTGTATGAATAAGTAGGTGCAGCTCAGCCACATTTTCTTAAGCAAAGAGGTTAACAAACATATTCCCAGCTTGTGTAGGGCTGCTATACACATTAGGCAGAATGTACAGGCATTTCCTTCACCTCCCTTTAAATAAAATGGTAAAGAATACTTAATTTTTACCATTATGACCAGACTTAAAGTGCCCAGAATGAATGAGCAAGAGAGCTCATTTTTTCAAGCTAAAAAGTAAACTGAAACAAATAAAAAAACCTAGCATTGAAACGATCACATTTCTGGTTTTGATTAAAAAAAAATTAACAATTTGCCACTTCTAAAGTCTGTTAGCTGAGAACAGTCTTCCTGCTAATAGCTTTCATGCTGTGAACACCGTAGTCTGGAAATATATAAAAGTAGTTGAGTAGAACATCATCACATGCTGTTTAATGATGGCTGCTTACTGACTTAACTCATTCTGTAGCAAAGGTTAAATTCTAAGCGGGACTGTGATACTGAAAACAGGAAAGTAGATATTCTAGGGCAGAAACAGCAAAATAAATGAGCAAATGAACAAATTCTGAATCACATTTAGCAAGCTTAAATTAATATTTTTAAAACAGAACTTTTGGCTCTTCCCAGCAAATGCCAAAATGTGTTTCTAAATTCTCAGCTTGCAATGTCACAGCCCCTTGGCACTGGCAATGGATGCTTGTATTTGGAAGTTGCCATGAAGATTAGAGTCATGAGGTGGGGGTCAAACTGAATTTTGAAGTGATGAGGTCAAATGATAGTGGTTAGATGTCTTACTAAAATGATCAGCAGCAAAACAGTTATCCATGTAGACATTTGACTTTACTTACTTTGCTTCAAATTAATATAACCCACTGAAACAAATGGATGAGAGAGTTTGTGTCCTTTACCCGTTGTCCTTCTTCAGTTTCAGACATAATTTAAGGTTCTGCTGAAGGTGCAGGACAATGAAGAAGGACAGAGCACTAAAATATAATGCATGAAACAAATTTCCTAGGTAAAAAATAGAGACATTTTCAGACAGGAACTGCAATCTCAACTCCAACCCTCACACACTCACTACCTCCTCACAAAAACGTTAACAGATCCTTGTATTTTATACTTGAAGTGCGTTGCTTCTAGTTAAGAGCATTTTTTCTCATATCTAACCTTCTGATAGCCTACATTTCGTTTTCACATCTTTGAGGGGAACTTTAGCCATTTCCCTTAACACAGGTGCACTGTGTTTACTTTAAACATCAGATGTATTTGCAAAAGCTCAAAATAGCTTGGCTGAGGGAATTTATGTCTAGGCTTCTGTGCACACCTTTGTTATTGAAATTCTTGTACCACATAATAGAAAAAGCCAAGGCGTATTATTACACAGTAAGGAAATAATAAGGAAAACCAAAAGACAATCTTGCTGGGTAAATGAATCTTGATGCACAAGAAGGAAAATCTCAAATGTAAAAATAAGGAAGAAACAGAGCACAAGTGCAGGAGAGCCTGCAGTAACAAGTATAATGACTCAGAAGTATTCACAGGCAGAAATAAATTAGTTTCTGAAAGGGGGAAAATAAACACACATATAGATCTTTGCATTGTGCTAGTAAGCAATCTGAAGTAAGGCTACAAGCCTTGTAGCACCTGTATCCCATGTGATACTGAGCTCCACCTGGATCACAGATCCAAGCAGGTTATTTTTCAAGACACCTTAACTAGTCTAAAAAGAAAAGAAAACAAAAGTTTACCCAATTTCTAGCTAGTGACAATTTATACTTTACTTCTTTCAGATGTCTTCTACCCTCATGTAAGTAAAAAGCTTATATGAAGAAGACACATGAAAATTCAAAGAGTACTGTCTCTGAGTTCCTCACTTAAAAACCCAGCTAGTAAAAGCACTCACTATTTGGGGGACATGATGTCCACCCAGCTGTTTGTTCTTTCCTGTCATCTCAGCATCTGCCTCTGCCTCTCAGCATCAGCCAACCAAAGTGCCATCCCTGACTTCCTACGCCAGGGCACAAGAATTAGACCTCCACCCACCGGCTCAGAAACAGCACGATCTGACTACGACGGGCTGCAATGAGCTGCACATCGACAGCTATGTCCTCATTTTATTGCCCTGATCCAGAAAGGTTAGGCAAACATCAGCACTCAACGCCAAGGATTTCTTCATTGAAAAGGTGTTTCCCAGCCACAACTACAGAGGATATAGGCAGCTCTTCACAAGAAATATTTAAAACTGATCTTTTGTCACACACTCTCTATTTACTATATAATCTCCTTCATATCCTTCTTTGCTCATGCTCTTACACTGTTCATTGTTTTAATTTTCTGAGAACAAAGATATTAACAGGATTTTTTAGTTATTTTAAAAGTTTTCCTAATGTTTGCTATGGCTCAGAATAAGCTATCACCTTGTTGGCTGAACCTTCCTGTGAAAACACACACCATTATGGGAGGGACATTGATGGGGTGCGACAGGACAGCCCCAAAACTTTCCATTGATTTCTCAGATATTATTGAAGCCTGCCCCAAATCTAGTGACTTGTTTGTCCATCATAAAAAGCACATAATTTTCCGTTGCCAGTGAATTGGACAGGAATTATAGAGGTCATTTCTGTCAGTTGCTTGGTTCCCCAGCCTGACGAGCCAGGCACCTACCTGTAACTCAAGCTTTTTATGCAAGTCTTCGCTAAGGTCTGAATGTTCATCTCTGAAACCTACAGCACAATATATATCTGCTTTATCAACATGCCCCAATTTCAAATTACAGGGAAACAATGCAAAAAAATAGATGATGGAGGATAGATATAACTATTACGACCTTGTAAAATCAAGCTGTTTTTCTGTAACTGGACAAAACATTCAAACTGCACAGTGACATTTATTAGTCCCAGCAAAAATGAGATATTCTGTGCTATTGCTCTGCCAGAGAGCTGCAAAACATCTTGCAGTTTATTACTATTATTGCCTCAGTCTTGCTGCAAAAATGCTGCAAGAGAATGATGCCTTTGTATCCCATTTTGTGATAACACAAGTTTCTCCTGTGGCAGAAGTAAAAGAGGGGAAAAATCGCTGCAGTCCTCAGGGACTGTACGTAGGCCTGGCAAGATGAAAAAGAGGTTCCTCCCATTTCTGAATGAACTTCATTTAAGTCCTTTCTTTTTCTTAGGAAACCATATCAGCAATTCAGTTCTTTGTCATTTCAATAGGAAGCTACATCATTGTCTGATGACCTCCATCAATCACTTCCCCAACACTTCTAATGATTTCAAAACTCTCTCCTTCCTTGCTGTAGATGTGTAGCCCCGCGGTGCCAAAGGTAAAAGTCAAACCCCAGCCGGGAGTAAAATCAGCTTTCCACTTAGTGGTCCTGTAATCATAACTGGGTATTCCTCTGCGATCCCTGGTTATTGGAAACATTTGTATTAGGAGGGAAGCCCGAAGATGAGTTGTTCTGGAAAATTACTGATGGGATAGAGGGGGAACCAGAGGAGCAGTAAAGATGCAGCTGGTCTCTGCAGGGCAGAGAGGTGGAAAAGGAGGGCTCTGAGTGGTCAGTTTTGGTTGCTGAGATGGAGCAGCCAGGCAGAGGTATCTCCCTGCTAAAGCACACTCATCAGACTGAAGGCCAGTTGAATGAGGACGGCACAGGGGCTAGCAAAGAAGGGTACAAAACAGAGGCAAACATAAGCTCAGCCAGCTGCCATCACCATAACCTGGGGCAGGGGGGGATGTGCGTGGCGCAACACGTGAGCAGCAGGCACAGGTAATACAAGAGATGTTTACAGAACCAAGTACGAAACCCCAAGAATATTTACAGTGGATAAAAATGACTAATTTCCTTATTTCCTCTCTGGCTTATGTCTGCTTCCAGTATGTTACTGGTAAAGGAAAGCATGTTATTCTACAATATAGTTTAGTATATCCATGCTAAGATTCCAATTTCAATAAAATACATAGCAATTTAAGTATTTCTTGAATATGCACTGAATATACACTGTGACTTTGACACCAAAAAATGACTCTGAACAGTCTTCTAGAAAGAGAAATTATTATGACAGAAAACTTCTGGAGAAATCTGCTATGTTGTCCTGCAGTATAATACTAATTTATCATGTAGTCTTTAAGTGCCTCATAACAATCTAATGGAACAAACTGAAATATGAAATAAGAATGCATCAGGATGTAATGAAAATAACATGTCATGAAATTAATTGCTAATTATTAATGCTTAGTTGTATTTACACAATGCATTACAAAAACTAAACAGCACCTTTTTCTAGATAACACATAATTTAAGGTCCTGCTACGCCATTGGATTACAGAAGTCTGTCCCTGCAAAGTTACTGTTACTGAAGAGTAACAGCTTAACACATACCTATTCTATTGCAACAGAGGTTTTCAAGCCTTTTAGATTGTGCTTTCTGCTGCTGTAAGTTTGTTGTCCCCTCTGCCTGCTTCAGCTCATTGCACCTATTTCCACATATACATACATTCTAATTTCTGGTTTACCAAGCGTCCCTGTTCTCCACACTCCAGCACCTCCTCAGCATACCAATTTCTACCAGCTATCACTCACTCTTTAAAATAGATTTTTGAACCGCAAGCTCCAGCAAAGTCAGGCAAGGCCTCAGATTTTGTTTCCAGCAACATAAAATAAAACAGAAAGTCTAGGGAAGTGATGCCAAGCAATATCCATGAGTGACAATTTTAAGTCTGGCTAAATTAATAAGGGTGTGCCTGTATCCATTTGTGCATGTGCACATTTACAAGATCGGGGTTTTGTTCATCTGAGTGCTTTGGAAATAGTTTCTGTTTATACATGTGCCTGTGAGAAAGACAAAGCAGGAGGCTTATGGAGAAGCAAGCATATTTGTTTTATATGTTATTTAGCCATTCATTATTCTTCTGTTTAAGAAATTCTTCATTAAATCAAGGACTGGAATAAATATCCTGTGAGATGATGAACTCATGGTTTCCAAGTGACTTACAGAAACTCCACTGCTTGAAATACATTCACATGAACTCTTCAGCCAACAATTAAAAATATATCAAAACCCCCAGTCTGTTCTGTTCAACAGAAGATTAAATAAACAAAAATTTGCAAGAAATAAAGTATCTGATGGCTGAAGGGTAAAGTCAGTTAAATTTAAAACAGAAATAGATGCGATTTAGAATTCATCACTGAATTCCCTATTGAGAAGTATGAAATCTACTAGAAACCTTCAGTGGTAACTGAGTACTGTACATGTGAGACACACTCTAGTGCAATTAGAACATACTAATGCAGAAGTAGGTGAGTGATATATGACGGCTTGTACCTTAAACCAGACAAGAATATATAGGTTCCTCTGGTCATATTTTTTTCTTTTTTTTAATGAGTCACTACTGCCAAAGGGAAAATTATCTGTTTCCTCTCATTATCCATAAAAGAAGGAATATATGAAATAGTAATAAGCTTCCAGAAGGATGACTAATATAACCTTGAAGGCCTCCAGGTTAGAGATTCCTCAAATTTCCGTGGATGCTTGATTCTTGCCCAAATTCTTCTGAAATCACAAGGTCTTCTCTGATGTTAGGACATTAGGGACATGGTTTTGGGTTGACGGTTGGACTCGATGACCTTAGAGGTCTTTTCCAACCTTAATGATTCTATGATTCTATGTGTCAGAGAAGATTAACACTTTCTGATCTTTTTGAACTGAAGAAAATAAGTGATCTCTTCTACCTCCTCAGTTGTTCAGTTAGCCTTTCCTTTCTCAAATCTTTTCTCCAGATGGAATATTTTTAGGTTTGCTTTCTCTCACTCCAAGTTCATTGCAATTTTTGCCATTTATTCCTCTTAATTTTTCTGCATTTTTCAAGTTAATTTAGCCCAAAGCATCATAACAGTATTCCTACTATGCCACCACCATTTCCAAGGAGAAGAGTAATTACAGTTGTCTTCTACTTTTTTTGGAGTTTGGTTTCTCCTGCTACCACAACCTGCAGCAGTCCTTCTTGCAGTGACATGTGATGTATCACAGAAACAAAAAAAAAGCTTAAAAGGAGCCTTAAAGGAGCCACATGCTGTGTGTACACTTAATGAGAGACAATTCCTGCTCTGAAGCCTTCAAAATGTCAATAAACTCATAGAAAACCAGGAACACAGATGCCAGCCAGTCCATTCCCATTACTAAGGCAGCCTCAGTTCTTGGCAAACATCTGTCTGCCTGTCTTTTATAGATCTCCAGTAATGGACAAGCTACAATTTCTCCACACATCATTACACAGTTACACTATTCTCATGATTAAAAGGTTTCCTAATATCCTTCTTGATGTAGTTATCTGAAAATATAGAATCATAGAATCATAGAATCATTAAGGTTGGAAGAGACCTCCAAGATCATCGAGGCCAACCGTCAACCCAACAACACCATGCCCACTAAACCATGTCCCTAAGCGCCTCATCTACACGTCTTTTAAATACTTCCAGGGAAGGTGACTCAACCACTTCCCTGGGCAGCCTGTTCCAATGTTTAACCACTCTTTCAGTAAAGAAATTTTTCCTCACATCCAATATAAACCTCCCCTGGCGCAACTTGAGGCCATTTCCTCTCGTCCTTTCGCCAGGTACTTGGGAGAAGAGACCAACACCCACCTCGCTACAACCTCCTTTCAGGTAGTTGTAGAGAGCAATGAGGTCTCCCCTCAGCCTCCTTTTCTCCAGGCTAAACAACCCCAGCTCCCTCAGCCGCTCCTCATAAGACTTGTTCTCCAAAATATAACGTGCATTCTCTCTGCTTCATCACCTTTCTTGCTGGTGAAATCACTGAACAGAACAGGCCTGGACCCAAGATAAACAGAGAATGGGGAAGCAACTGCAAGTGGGTCTGGCATGCCTGGAAACTTTCTAAACTAAGTTGGGTATCAAAGCACCTCCCTGCTAAAGCTGTTAGCTGAACTAACTCCTTTGCAATGCTCAGTTACTGCAGAGGACCTTGTGCTGGACCTCATTAAATGAGAACTTCACATTCACTGTACCAATCAATAAAAGAATCAATTCATTCTAATGGAATTTGATAAAAAGGTTTTATTATGCTTCATAAGGGTTGCAGAAGCCTGAAAAGCAAGGCTCGTCTGCTTATATCTGACAGGCAGAAAAAGCCACCTGGGACAGGGACACGCGCAGCTGAGGAGCTGGAGCCTCTGATTGCTATCACTATTCAGCTCTGACCAAACGGGCAGGCTGCTGGACACAGTGTAGACAGCAATAAAATAGCATCCCATTTTTAAAAATACATACTACGGTCTCTTAAGTGCTTTATTCTTTCTGTATAACCACAACCAAAAGGAGTATCCCACCACCACTGCTATCACCTGACTTTTTGAACATGCGGTCTCATCTACCATTAAGGACTTTGTGCTCCGTCTTGCAGATTAAGGCACACATGGTATCAGCATCTGGCAGATCTGCTCTTGATTACATTAATAAGATTCCTAAGGACATAGTACTGGACCAGTAAACACTACTACCTGTGAAGCTGGGTCCAAGTGCCCTGTTGAAAGTGAAACACACTGTGTCCAGATGAGCAGGGATGCAAATCTAAGTTCCTCACATTTCAAGACCCTCTTCTGAGAAAAGGTTTAGGTGCAAATGCAACCCCAGTCTGGTTTGGGGTGTGGATAAGTAGGGAGAGATAAAACATTGTTGCTGGAGACTGTACAGTGCTAATATAAAAAGAGAACTACAGGCACTAATATTGTTCCTAATGTATCCATATTTAGTAATCAAGCAGCTCTGTGCAGGAAAATAGCTTTGCATATTTTCCAGACTAACACCCTTCCCACTGGCAGTGATGAAGATGCTCTTAACTGACTTTGACCTTAAAGAATACTTTTCTCATGTCTGCTATACAAACACTCACGCTTTCATAGTGTGGAGTCACTTTCCAGGAAAGAAAGTTAAGATTTGATATCTGACAGGCTCTACATGTTGGAACAACAGCCAGCAAACTTAAACCACATAATCTATTATCTTGGGAAAAACAGAAGCCACATAACCACTGCTGTAATTAGTCTAATTTTAAAAGGTCTGCAAGTGCAAGTCTAGATAAAAATTGCTAGGAAGAAAGCAAACAGAACACAAAGAAGAGACCTTCAAAATCCTTCTTTATGCTGCCTACAAACAGGTACGCTTTTGCCTCCTGCATAAAAAGCTCGCTTCTTTTTTTAAATCTCTTTGTGAATTCTAGTCAAAGACTAATTGATGTCATGTATTAAGCTTCTTAGCAACCTGGAAGATTTATAAAATACCTACAGTGCAATTATTGAAAAGAATGCTTCAGTCTAACCATGCAGATGAATGTTACACCTATTAAAATACCTGGAATTACTCGCTAAAACTTACACTCTTACCACAACAACAACAAAAATTTAAGAATATGTACGTTCTTCCCCCTAGAAGTTCCATTGGCTAAAATAAATTATGGAACTAAGTACTAATTTTTCTGCCAGTGCTATCCATTCTAGTCAGTAGATTTAACCTGAAAATCTGACATATTCACGTTTGTTATCCTGAGCTGTGATTTAGTAACATATCACCGTTAATGACATTAGAACAAAGACAGAACAGAGGCATTTAAAGAGGAAACCCCCAGTGATGAGGAAGATCTCCATGTAAAGCACGTCTTGGTGAAAGTGGGCTTCCTGCTCCCTTAGTTGGGGACAGTGCTAGTTTTACCCCCAGCATGAGAAGATCTTCACAATCGCTTACTCCTACAGGAAATAACAGTAGCATCATGGACACTCGTGTTCTCATCAAAACGGCATTAGTATTTTTCTCAAGGAGAAACTAAAGATACTGGTTGCCTCACATTGATTTCTGCAGACCACTAATATGACTGATCTGTAAAGCGTAAGGTGAGAAACGTCCCACATGCACCTGCAGATCTGTGTATCAGAAAGAACCATCTGGCTGCTGCTTGGTTATACTGAAACATGGGAGAGCTTGAAGGCAAACTTCTCTACTTCACTATTACAAATATTTTGCACTCTATCTCACATGTGCACAAAGTTCACAAAATTCATATGATACAGGAACTTAAAATGATCCTATTTTGATTTTGTCTGTCTTCTAAAAATGAAATCTGTATCTAACTATACAATCTCCCTTTTCTCTCAAGATGAACAGATACCCTCTGTCCCATAGACTCTTCCTGATTTTCTAAATAGAGTTTCACAGAGGGAGAGTAGAACAGATGCACCTGTTAACATCCAGAAAGCATCCATTTATTAAGCCAGGATGAAACATTTGCCATAATTTACCCTATAAAATACATTGATGAGCAGCAGGAAGCCTCAATGTCTTTTCCAGAATTTTTAGTGAGTTTTATTTCAACTCAGGATTGACAGTGAATAATATTCAATTTTTAAAACTGAGATTAAAACTATTCTTAGAAATGGCCAAACTCTGGCTGCATTTTAGCTACCGTCAGTTTTGATTCCAGAGTCCTCTGAATTTAAAAGCTAACTAACATAGGAGTACCAGATCTTGGTGGTTTTTAAGACACAACTGGACAAGGTCCTAAGAAACTTGGTCTGATCTCACAGCTGACCCTCTCTGACGAAGAGGCTGGACCAGAGACCCCCCTGGAGCCCCTTCCAGCTGGAATGATTCTATAATTACATCCACAATTGCCCAACACTTTCACTCCAAAAACTTTGTTGGTTTGTTATGTCTGCTCATTTGAGACATAAAATATTATCCCCATTCCCAAGGGTTGATATGAATAAATGATGGAATGATTTGTTGTGGATGACTACAGAAGCTCATTCTCAATACGCTTTCTGCACACAAAAAGAATGAAGTTAAGTACTCACAGGTTTGCATACTGAGCATAAACTCTTCAGGTACGAGCAAATACTTGGAGTCTGTTTTACGACACTCAATTTGCTCCAGGTGTTGCAGCTAGCTTAGAATTTACTCAGAAAGAAACCACGAAGAGAATCTGTGTCTTATATTCCCAGAAGCTAAACCATTAGGAAACAGAAGTTACACTAGCAACACATGGAGAAGATGACTAATCCTCTGAACTTGGCATGCCACATTCATATGTTGAGATACTCTGTTGATATCATAAAGCACCCAGAAGCCCATTTCCATCAACTCATACTATTTTAATATGAGTAAGTGAATTTTACCAGTAGGGACAACACCTAGCACTTTTTCTCAAGAAGAAAGACGACAAATTGTCTATGAGGGAATTTCAAACCACATTCATGCCCCCACTGCAAGCTCCGCTGTGACACAACTTACATGCCACATGAGGATTATGTGCTTGGGTGATCTGTACACAAGATGTCCGTGATGGAAATGCTTATTTTAGAGCTCAAGAAACTGCATTATTTGGAGGTCTCAGGAGAACAGCTAGCCTTTGGAAGGCTTGGTTTCATCACCTTTTCATTTTCTAAAATAATTTCATATATTAAAGAGTCATATTTTCAAAGACTGATTTGTTATGAACACATCAAAAAGAACAGTTGCGCTTTTATATGCCTTCTGAGCAAGACAGTGCTTTAAAACATTTTTCAGAGGATATTAGTCACAAAAGGAATAATGGATGATTTGTAACACTGTGCATCAAAACTGTAATATAGGGCAGAAGCTAGAATCAGTATTATTTATCATGATTGTGAGACAAGCGCTGCTGCTGCCCTGAATTATCTATAGCAACTGAATCATCACAAAGAGCAAGCAAGGGAGAAAGATTTGGTGTTTGAGGGAGTTTAGCTGAGTTGGGTCTTCACCCAGCCTGCTATTAAATGCTTTCTGTGAGATGCTGACCCTGGAGCATTTCTGCTGAAATTTCAGCAACACAGCTGAAAATCAGATAAATTTTGTAATTTAGTTTAGGAACTTACAGGAATCTAGCTTTAAAAATTTTGACCAGATAATGTGGTGTCTAGTGTAGCAATTTCATTTATGTGGAAGAACACACTGCACAACTTTTTTTCTTTTTTTTTTTTTTAAATTTGAGTCATTTATGTGAACTTTTTTATAAAAAAAGGTTTCTATTTATAAATATTTTAGAAAAGTGAAAAAATTAAACACGCACAAGGAAAAACTATTATTTTCACCTCTACATATTGAAACAATGAAAAATGTAACAAACAACAGAAAACAGACATGAATTGAACAACCAATACTGGATCTTTTAGGTTCGGATCTTTCAAAGGCCTATGAACACACATCAATAGCTTTATGAATGCAAGCCGCCTTTAAATCAAATGTTGGAATTAAGTGTTTGCATAAGTATCTAAGAACAAAGCCACAACACACCTATTTAGATATGACAATATATTCAATAAGCTTTTCATCAGCTCACACAAATTTTGAACCTTTCTAAATAGCTATTTTGGTTAGCTCACAAAAATTCGAAATTCAAATCTAATTGCAATGCATTAAAAGTATAAAGTATAGTATATAATGTAAAGGCAAAATCAAAAGTGTTGAAGTTGTAGTTATTTCAGATAAAGCATTTTAATTCCTTCAGGCTTACACAAGCATTATTATAACCTCCAGCATTCTTCTCCAAGTGGCCAAATTACTTTTTTACTATGATGTGGTTGATTCAATGAACGTTGTCACATCCTGTGGTTCCATTCTGAGGAGAAGCTCCCTACGCCACCGCTCACATGGTGTGAAGCAGGAGGTTGTTTATGGACTGCTATGATCGCCTGACATGCAAGTGCCATGCAAAAACATGAGATACGCAAGTCAGAGGAGAGGGCAGAGGGCTGAAGTGCTTTCTTACTTACTCCAAATACTCACTGATGGATATTTTGCAGGAATGAAGATTTGGAGATTTGGCATCCAAATAACAGAGCATTATGACCCAGTTCTAGCACCTGTAGGAGCACTGAAATGCTTTGAAGGGAAGGGGTCACCATGTCTTTATGAACTGTTTCAGGCATAAAGCTGGTCTACGGGCTTATCAAAGCTGTCTTTGTCTCTTCACAGCTCATTGTTCAGAAAAGCCTCACGCCTTCATTCTCAAGTGACGGCAATGGCAAAGAGATACTGTTGGGTGTCACTCAAGGTGACATGTTTGACATTTCACAAGGTAAAGCTCTATGTTAAACACAAGTCTGAAATGCCTTCAGACCTAAAACCAGATCTTTTGTAATTCCTCTCTATGTTCTAAGATCCCATGCAATAAGGTTTCTGCAATTACTGTATTTTGCACTAAAAAGAGATTTTTAAAAAGGCACATTTTTGACACCTACTATCAGACACCTCCTAGTTATCACATAGTATCAAATGTACTTGTGAATTCAATATAGTACTGGTTATCATTTTAACCTCAGTTCTGATTCTTTGCACCAACAAATTTCTCAAATAGGCAGTGATGAAGGCTGGAACAGTAGCCACATTTTATATTTTTTGTAATTTGTCAAAAATTGATTTGTATACTAGCTTTTCAATCTCATCCATACATTTTAACGTATGACTCAAGCCAGTGTTTTATTCTATTACATGTATCTACAGATGGTTGAGGGGAGAGAAAATCTAGGCATTCAAACTAGTTAATTGGTGACATTTGGAGAACTACTGGTTGATTTTTTGAATAACTCTAAAGTTAACACATTTGTTTCCCAAACGTTTTTTTGTTTCCCAAATTATCCCAATTTTGTAGAAGCACACCAATGATCAAAAAAGTGTCTGTTGTCTCTCAAGCAATCAGATTAGTATTTAAATACACAGAAGGTATTATGCATTCATTCTGTGAAGTAAGTTTAAAGATTTTTTTTTTCTGTTTTAGAATTACAAAAATGAACTAAGGAGGGGCTATTGCCTTTCTGTAAAGAAACAGGTGACTCAAGCTGAATTTTGAGAATAAGGTTGATGGAAATAGGAAAACAGTGAAAGTTTGGGAGTGAGGAGACGTCATAGCTTGATCTTGTGGAAAAGCTTTAAAAATCAAAGTCTGAGTAACTCTGCTTTCATCTTTAGGTGCAAACTCTAAGCTCTTTCTCTTTATTACTTTTTAAAGAAGAGAAAACCAAAAACCCTGCAAGGTGGAAATATAATTTACCTTCATTAAAACTAAACTGGTGATTTCGTAATCACACAACGGCAAATTTTTATGACACAAAATGATAAATTCCCCAAGGCTACAGCAAACTTCATATGGATGCATACTAAATCACTCAAAAAGATTTAATATGCATATGGGAAGTTAGAGAAAGTAGATTGCCTTTTTTATTTGAATTTACTGAAGGCCTTTTTAAACAGTTCCCACCAGGTGATCTGTCAGGTGGGATTAGCAGGACAAGAAGGGAGAGCCCTGAGTTGCATGAATTCAGATCCAACTGACAGCCAGAGCTCAGGTAACTCCTCAGTTTTGTGCAGGAGGCAAAACCCACAGTTTTGGAGAAATGTGATTATTCCTTAAATGTCTCTGGATAATTTAAAAACATAACAAATAAAAGTATTCTGATTATACACCCCTAGATTTGAGACCTCGTTCCCTGCCACCTGCCCGGCCACCACAGAGGCAGGCGGTGGGACCACTAGTGCCTGGCCAGCCAGAGTGGAAGGCAGTCCCCAACACTGCTTAAATAGTCAGTCTCCATCTTCTTGGAGAAACAGGTATTTACCCACACAGAAGCATCCACTTGCTGGATGAGCTCATGGCTGCCTCCTGGACCATACCGATGCTGATGACTAAGGATAGGTTTTCAAAAACACAAGGGAATTGTCTAATTCTTTCTCCGCTGCACATGGTAGATGTTCTAACGACCTCAGTGTGAAAAGAATGATGTCTCTACCTGCTTTTGAAAATCTCACCTTAAATGTCTAAGCTGGCAAGTCCTTACTCTATGCCATGAAACTGGTGAAAAACACTCACTGATTTCGGTAAGCATTAAAACAAGCTCTTAAGACTTACAGCTCTGAGCAGTCTAATTGAAGTTAATGTTAGTAGGAGTGCAGAGTTTGGAAGGATGACAGCCTTTATACTCATGCTGACTTTTGAAGGTGATCCAAGTAATCAAAATGACTGGAGACTTTTTCCTTTTACAAGAAATTTTAAATTAAGTGTGAAACTTAGATCAAGGGTCAGACTTTGTAAGACTTTCAAGTTCTCCCATAAAATATCTCATACAGATAATTTTAAACAGTACTACTTAGTAAAAGCAGTTTTACTTGTCAAATGAAAATTAATATATAGTCTTACAGTATAATTTTACAGTATCTGCAAATACTGTCATACAGTATTGCATATGATAAAGTATCAGATAATTTTCAGTTGTAAGAAGGCACAAACAGCATTAACACCTCCTTGCCTGTTATTCAATCTCTTACTCAGAGATGATTTGAAGGGTAATCCAAAATCTCACTCCTGGTTGTGAGGACCTGCAAGTAGCCTGGAGGGCTTGCTCCCCTCTGTGCCCTTCCCCTGCTCCTAGTATTTTCCTCTGCGCATTTAAAAAAAAAACCAATTAGGACTTATTTATTTTGTGCTGTAGTTGTGAGCTTCACTCTTAAACTGTTATCAGTGGAGCAGGATGTCTCTTTAAAGAGTTTGGACATGGTTGGTCAGGGGACTGATCAGCCGTCCTTCAGCTTCTGAGACAGAGAATCAGCTCCTGTGTGAGCTCCAGAGGCTGCGGACAGTGCCTGGGAGAGGTTCATGGTCAGGAAAAGGAACTCAGCGTGGTTTTGAATGAGAAGCTGCTTGAAGCCTCCTTTGCCAGACAACGACACATGAACAACGATGAAGTGTTCTTAGGAATCAGAGGGGTAGATTGCTGCTCTATGTTGAACTTTGAATTTTATTTTTTCATTTTTAAAAAAAAATTAAGTTTTATTTTTTTAGAAAATAAACTTATCCTGTTAGAATACAAACATCAGTTGTCAGACAGCTCTTGATGAAACTGGCCTCTGTCCTCCATGCGAGGAGGACTAGTTTAGCCATGGAAATAAAGCAATCCACTAAAAGCAAAGCTTATGGGAGCCTGGGGAAGCTGGGACAGGAACAACTTAATCCATTCAGCAACTAGGCTGCAGCAAGAAGGAACCAGCTAATGAAAATAAAAGCCTGACAGAAGAGATTGAAAAAAAGAGAGCCATGAAGCCAAGCTTAGATGCAGGAAGGAGAGGAGGGGAGGGGAGAGGAGGTGAGGTGAGGGGACGGGGGAGAGGATCTATTCCCCAATGAGACTAATAAGGATTCTCAAAGCCTAGGGTAAACCAGAAGATGGGTGGCCTAAAGAAGAAAAAGGCAGTGACAATCATCATCAGTGACCATGAACTCTTGACACAACCATCAGACTACATTGCTAAAGCACTCCTGTGGGGAATTTGCCATATTCCACGGTTACAATAATTTTTCTTTTGCAAAACAATTTTCTCCAGGACATTCAAACAAGGAGATATGTGCGTAGCACAATTGAACTGTATCAAAAACATGGTGGGAATTTCATCCACTTCAATAAAGACATTTACTATTACCTGAAAATTACTATTCAAACATCATATGCTACACTATACCAGCTATATCACAGTATATCAGACATCAAGGCTGCTGAGTACCTGAATGAAAGGGAAGAGCAGTCCGACTGCGAAGTTGGAGAGCCAGTTGACTGTCCCAGCTATCATGAATGCGGCCGGCCTCTGCGACTGCTGGAAAAACTCTCCGGTGAGGACAAACGGAATCCCACCTGAAACAGGGTCCAACAAGTCAGTGGATTTAGTAAACTTCCTCTGCCAACAGCTGTTTCACATACAGAGATGAACATGCTCTGTGCTGCACACTTCAGTGACTAGCTCTACAGCTCTCTGCTCAGGTGTACACAGGGGCTTCTGAGCCAGTAAAATGTGATTTGTCAAAATCATCCTTTAGAGAAGTGACACTCTCCTCTTTCACGCCACCGCATCTCCTGTTTTACATCCTTTCAGTGTTGGCAAGCAGGTAACAGAGCAGTGAATCCACACAACAGCTTCTGGAGTACCATGTGATGTGCCATTTATTAGAAATAAGAATGACTGTTTCTACTAAAATGCTTGAAATTCTGAAAATTCAGAAATACTCCAAAATACTTTTAGACCTTAAGAGTTGGAAAAATGGCTCCATGGAGATTAAACAGTATTTTTTAATAATTATTACTCACTTTATTTCAGCAATAAAAAAGGCAAAACATTTGCTTCTCTATGAGCATACTTTTCATTGATGCTTATTTAATACATTCCCTTACTAGCTATACTGCTGGCACTTCTGGCAAGGTCTATTTCTCCCATCAGCCAAGGACTCTGACCTCCATAATAACAAGCTCAGCTGAATACCAGATTTGTCACTCGTGTTTCCTTCCACTTAGGCAGTGGACTATTTTGTACAGCACTGGCATATTGCTGGCCTGACAATAATCCCTAGGGAATAGCCGTCTAGTAGCTGAAAGTCTCAATTTATGATCTTTGGCTTCCTTCATTCCAATAGGATATTTCAACAGAAATATTTCAATTTTTATAGAATAAAACATGGATTACATTTGCTGATTGGCTACATACATCAGTTAATGTTGCACATTAGACACGCATCTACTTGCAGAATTATTTTACCACAGTTTGGAGAACTGTAAACCTAGTAACATCAGTCAGGTCTTCAGTATTCTTGTGCTACCAATTTCCACCTCTAGGTCCTCATATCTGTCAGTATCATCTGCCTCACCACTTAGCTTTGTAGGTGAGATCCATGTACACATGTACTATGTAAGTCCTTTCTCTGTTTTAAGCATTTTAAGAAGTTAGTGTGAACAATCAAAAACATATTAATGGACACACTTCCTCTCAAAAACCTCTGTAACAATCCTGACTTCCAAAATATATATAAATTAAGATAAATACACCACTAAAGACTTATCTATCCACTGGATCATATTGCATGTTTTTGCTTGATCTGCGTGTTTATCTTTTGCACTGCCCTTACTCTTGGACAGTTGTGAAGACATCTGTAAGTGCCTTATGGTGACGCATTGTCATGTAGCCCCTTGTGCCCAATGGCACTACACGTAAACACATGCACCAGAAGCTGTCCTATGAGTAGTATGAGACAGAAACTTGTCAACACGTAACAGGACGTGCAGATGACACATGGTATCAGGCACTCCTCCATTCCAGATCTTTCAGATGCAGAGACCATGAATACATGCATAAAAGAAAGGCAACATGATGCACCAAACGGCTGTATATGTTAGTAGGCATCACTCTCCATCATGAGCTAATGTGACTTTTCGTGAGAACATATCTACAACAGTAGCAAAGGCTTCAACTGAACTTTCTGTCCCAAAGACTGCCAGTATAAATTACACCAAAAAAGTACAGAGCAAATAAATTTATTTACTTCTACTTATACATAGGAAACTGAGATATGGAGAGTTTAGGCCATCCAAGCCCTAGTTTAGTGTCCTTCTACAGGCCATATGTAGTATCTGAATTCTCTGACTAAAAAAAGTGACCTCTCCGAATAGCACTTTGAACACGTACAATAAGCAGCTGAACAGGCATAACATTGAAATTCAAGCAACACGTGGTCTATCAATCCTTGGTGGCTTCCACTGCCTATTTTGTCATACACTTGGGATTTGGGTTCAAATCCTAAGATATGGCAGGCAAAACAACAATCACATCTGTTCTGTCAGCATCTGTTTTAGGTCTCAAATGCCATGCAAGCCAGTGGTTTGCCAGGGCACTTGCCCCTTGGAGAAAGGAAATGAAAGACTGGAAACCATGTAAAATGATTTATTTATGATTATTTATTCTGTCATGCCTTTGCTGTAGGACAATCTACAGAGGTGTTGCTGTTCTTGTCAGTGTAATAAAAAATGCTCTTTGAGACCCATTTGGGAAAATACACATTGTACAAGACAGGAAAAAAGCCAGAGGCAAAAAAAAGACGAAAAAAAGTACAAAAGGACAGAAACATACCAGAAAACATAAATGTTATGGAAATAAAAATGCATGGGCACTATCTTGGAAAAAGGTTCCTTGAAATTCAAATGTAATTTCTAGATACATGTTAATAATCACTAAAACTTATTATTAGTCACACTTGCCACAAAAGCTCTTCAATCTAATTTGAAAAAAAATCAATTAAACTAGTGATGGTAAAAATAGGATTTTGCAAAGTCTGAAAAAAAAAAGAAATTAGAAGCTGCTCTGAGTTCTTTCAAATGTTCTGTAGAGGAATAGGAAAGGTGGCACAGACAGACCTCCAGACTTTTTCGTGGCATAGACAAGCATCTCCATAGCATCACAAAACAGAGAAAGTCAGTTTCTGTAGAGGGATGACTTAAGACAAATTATATTGAAGAACCAAGGAGCCTGAAAAGAGAAACCAAATGAAGCCAGGTCATTGCTGTATATTGCTATATGCCTGGAAGAGCAGAGACTTGATCTTACTAGCATGCAGAGCAGGGATTCGAATGCCTGCCAAGAGCCACACCACTGTGAAGAACACACTCCACAACTGAGTGAAGTGAAAAAGAAATTAGGGCAACCTGAAGGAAAAATGTAAAGCTTTAAGACACAAACAGTGAAGACACCTGAGATCAGCTGAACTGATAGCTCCAGGAGTCCATCCCCAGCCATTTCATGGTGTCAGAGGTGTGTTCAAGGACCCCTTTTCTCCTGGAACCTCGTTTATTTGAGAAAGAAATCTGGGTGCATGGGATTGAAGGAAGCTGTAGTATGCTTTGACTAGGTCCGTTTGGATCTGGGCTGCAGTGTGCCACTACTCAGTCTGCGGATGCAGGCTTGGTCCTCCCTCACTCTCTCTTTACAAAGTCCCAGGATTTTCCGTCTTACTTTTTGAGTAGTTGAGTCATGACCACAATATGGCATGACAACAACCATTCCTTATAGAGTCAGTCTCATTGCAGGGTTCTCTACATAATCACTAGGCTAGATGGGTCCATACTGGCCTGTGTTCAAATATAGATACTTGGAAACCACAGCCAGAAGCAAACCAATCAAACCACTGTATTTTTTGAAACAGTCTTTTTGTCATGGGTTTTGCAACTTTAATATGTGCTTGAACGTGGGTGAAATCGCTTCACAAAAAAGCTAACTGATGTTCTTTCTCATGGGGGATGAACCTGGCATCAGCATTTCCCCTGGAAGGCTTTCCACACAATTTTCAGTGAAACAGCTTTATTTTAGCTCTGATCATAAAAACAAAAATGTATATTAGGATTTCCTGTAGGAGTTTTTCAGCAAGTTGGCTTCTGAACATGAATTTAAAGAGGTAATGCTTTGACCACAATAATTATAGTGATTCATTTCTAATACGTCTGAATTCTAATATGTTTTCTGAATACAGAAAACATGAAAAAGGAAAGAAAATACTGAGATCCTCATTCTGTTTTTATCCAGTACCTAACTGGGAGTTGAAGTCATGGCTATACATATGATTTATGAAATGAAACTGTTAAAAGAATAAATGCCTAATGCAAATCAGGGAGATTTATTACATTGGTAAATCACCTCTAAAGGCAATGGAAACTTTGTGCCCTAAGAACCAGTGAAGAGAAAGGAACTCACTCCCTGAGCCAGCAGCTCATCTTTCAATACACACTCAAGACAAAACTCTGTGTGTTCAGGCAGTGGCCAGGGCCAGCCGTGGGGTTTCCAGCCCCAGCAGGAGGACCACCCATGGCCACACAGCCTAGTGGCTTCCTGCACGACTCAGCACTCCACATTCTGCCTGTATAGGGGGGAGTCTAGAAATCCTAAGAGCCGTGATTAGGGCAAGAGCTCCCAGACTTTCCAACTCCATGCTTTGAGAGAAGGAGTCTTCAAAGTAAGATGTTTTGAGAAAATAGGAAAGTACTTTGCAACAATGTTCTGTTTTAGAAAAAAAATGCCTGTGCAGCTCTAGACAAGATCAAGCAAAACAGCTTTTGACTGCATGGCAAAGCTTGTAGAGAAGACTGATCTATCCTAATAGTGATGGGAGATAAAGTACTATCTCAATGAAAGGCTTGAGTATTTGCAATTCAAGGGCCAAAAGACAACTCCAGAGGGCAGCTGTGGGAGAGAAGCAATGGAAGCGAGACAAAGATCCTGGAAGAAAACTGCTGGAAAAACAACCCAATATTCTTCAGTGAGAGAGCAAAAGGCTGTTAGTTTCTACCCAGACTTTAGCTATTAAAAAAAAAAATCCAAGAAACCCACACAAAAACCCGCAACCAACCAACCAACCCCCCAAAAAATCCCCACCAAACCCCATGGGAAAATACACTGCAGGAGTACTGCCAGTGAGGGATGCAATGCAACTACTGAGTTTCTTCCATCTCTAAGTGTCTACAAATAGAATAAGAATTTTGCAAAATACATATCTCAATCTTTAAAGAGGTGTTGTGTAACTTGTCAGATTATTTTAACTTGTACATCGTAATTGATAGAATAATACCCCACCAAATAACAACATTACATAGTCAGATATGACAGCTGTATTGCCCAGCTAATCCTGTTGAGAGAATTGGGAGCAGAACATGTGATAGCGGTGTACTGAGTCAGAGCTTCATGCTACAGAGTCTAATATCTGTCTCCAGCTCTTCTCCATGGGGGAACTGTTGATCTCATCTACCGCAGAATTAAGCAAAACAGGCACTTGTTTTGTATACTTCCTTGTATAAAACAGTATAGTTTATTAACCACATTAATTTGTACCATTTGAAGAGCATGGTCTTTTCTGCCTTAGATTAAAGGCCATGTGAATAAAGAACATTTAGAGCTAAGTCAGTCTATGGCAAACCAAAAGTGCAAACCGTAACACCAGATTAGAAAACATAAATAATACAAACCCTGGCAAATAACAATAACATAATAATTAGTACCTATAGTTATTAACAGTCTAGTTTTTAATACAATATTTTGTGGAAAGCGTTTTTGCATCGATTAACTGGCTCTTGGTTTAGCATCTATAAAACCTGTTACTCTAACAGCATATAGAAAGCCAGTTCTGGAGGTATTCTGAACTTTGTCGGTGCAAGGTAACCCACATCATTCAGGGTAAAGAAATAAACTAAGCAATGGTGCAGAACAAAAATATTGATATACTCTGTTGTAACATCATCAGTTAAAATGTTGATTCTTGGTTCTCAGGTAATTTACACTAAAATGGTTGACATACAACAACAAGGCTATTATTATAATAATTCCTTTTAAATACAGCTGTTTCCTGGAAGCCTGAGTAATATCTTCAATTTTTAATAGCTTTTCCTTTTCTGCTTTTTTTATTGCAATAGAGACCAGCAGTACAGACATAGGCCATTCTGCCAACTGTTGTACAAATCCAATACATCTTTTTTTGGTGTTTTGGTAACACTTTCAATCTGGTGGGGTATTTTGTGATTTTTTTTTTTGTTATTGTTGTTGTTTGATTTTTTTTTTGTGTTGGCTTTTTTTTTTTTGTAAAAACTGAACATCAACATTAAATTTCTACTGTAGTACTTAGCAATATTTTTTTTTTGGTTCACCATTATAATTCTGCATAACTACTGAAGAATAAAATACAATTGAAAAATACACTCAACTTTTAACTACATGTAAATAGTATTTTAAACATTTCTGCTATATTTTCAGACTCATTTTATCAAATCAGAACACTAATTACAGCCTGACTTTCTGTTCTTCTATTTGAACATGAAGAAAAAATTTCTTTACTGAGCTATGATTGAGAGTCTTTATGATATAATTAATTTTATAATTATTCTCAGTAACAATGATGATCAGACACTGATTAACATCACTTCTGTTAATATTACATTATTAAAAACAATGATCTCAATGACAAGATCAATGACAAGAGAGTTTTCACTTTAATAAAAGCACCAAAGTGTCCCTTACATTTTCATCCACTATACTGATGGCAGTATCGTGGAAATACGTGAATTAAAGACTCACAAGTGTGATCAGTCCTAGGTAAGTGAAATATTCATACAGTCACATCTCTATGACAGGACGGAAAACAGAAAAAAACCCAACCCCTATCTAGTCTAGGGCTTATTACTTCTACAATAATCTACTGGAAAAAATATAAAGTCATCAGACATGATTTGCCTGTCAGGAATTCAGGTTGACAGCCCATTAGCACAAAATGCTGCTGGTTGTGAACCTATGCAAGCTAAAACAGTCTTGAAAACTCGGTGTGGCATGTCAGGCTTTCCTCATGAAATATTTTAACAAATTAATCACAGTAGCAGTGCACAGTTATGTCATTGTATAGCTGCATTCATCCTGAAGGACCCCAAGAGTAAAAAATGGTGGACCAAATTTTCAGAGAAGCTGGGACAGAAGAGTCTCTCTCTGTCCTCCTTCTGTTTAAGATGGGTAACAGACCATGTCTTCACTGTTTATCATTTCTGGAAACTGTTGAAGTCTTTAGGACATGGGGCCTCAAATGCCAGTGACTAAAGAATTTGGCTGCTGCTCCAGGATGGTAGACAGGATATGGAGAGCAGTAGATGTAGAACTAATGAATGTAGGACAATAAAAATATTTCATTTTCCTTACTGTGGCCGATAACCAAAATAGATATAGCAAATAGCAAGATCTGTTTGCTATCAAACAGAAAGGAAAATGAAGAGAGAGCCAGAAGGCGCCCTTTGACTAGAAGTACCAGCTTGAAGAAAGACAGTAACAGTCTTGCTGCGATGAAAGATACAAACCTTCTTTCTGATGAAATTCAGAAAGAAGTCGCCAAAGCCATAACTGAGTGTTCCCCAAAAAGTGAAGTTTCTGGAGTAGGACAGATAACATCTGGAGATTCAAAGGAAACAACTGCTTACTCAGTCAAACTGACACCATCAGGCTACCCTTGTTCATGCAATGGTCCTTCTGACCTATTTTTCCCCCCTGAGAGTCTCTTACTGCTGTTTATTTAGCTTTCTATGTAGTAGGCTGGCTATCAAGAAACACTGTCTAGTCCCTAGAGCAACTTTCATTGAAACATAAAACTAGTAAACATTTGCATTTAAATGCTAGCCAAGGAGCTTAGCCAAAAATAGATGAGATGAACTTAGAACTTCTCTGTGCTGTGCACTGTGCCTGGGCACAAGGAAAATAAAATATTTTTATTGTCTTACATTCATTAGTTCTATATCTACTGTTATATATATTTATTAGTTTGCACTTTTATAAGTATAAATATTTTATACTAATTCACAGGAGAAACAGTACATTTTTTTCCTAGGCTTTCTATATCCAGTCCCCATTAATCTGAATAATGTACCTAAGTCACTTACACAGCTTTTGAATAAATCAATTTTTCATGCTTACATGAAGCTCTAAAACACATGGGTGCATTCTTCCAGCAGTAAATTTCTTAAGTGTTGGAGTTGTGCGCCATCAGCAAGTAATTAACAATCATTCAGGAAAACATGCTAGTTCAGGTAAGAGGAGTGCTCTCAAGTGTCAAAGCATTCACATTTTGAAAGCTTCAATTAAGATAATTTGTAAATCTATTGTTAAAGGGATAAAGTTCCTAAGTTTTCCTGCTGCTAAGAACTCCATGTGTCATCTCCAGCAATTCCTTTATCCAACAGATATGGTCACCTTTAAAATACTAGGGGTTCATTTTCTTTAGAACTTCCACTAATTATAAAGAACTGAAATCACTTCTGTAACAGAACTGTTAAAAGCTACACATTTACTCTATGCTGCTCCTTAAAGAGAGAAGTATTAAAACAAAATATAAAACAGGTGTTAATCCTAAAATATATGCTGAATGACACTGTATTCAATATATTCAAGGGGTATGTTATCTTCCCCCCAAAAAATTCAAAGAAGATGCAGCCAGATTGACAGCAATTCTAGTTTTATTTCTTAACAGCCCCAAAACTCAGTTTATTCACTGAAAGGCAACCAAAAGATAAATTCTCATGTGAAACCCTTAAACTTCCCATCCTTTCATCTCCTTGACTTAGTAGAAGCAGTTGAAAATACTCCTGCGCCCAAGTGTAGGCAGGAGCTTTTTCCATTGCTAGAGAAAAAACAAAGAAGGAAAGGTAAATCAGATCTCCTGTTGCTGTGCTTCACAGCCCACGTAAATTAATGCAATGGCATAAATTTAATGCCAAAATCACCAACCTGATCTCCTTCTATGACCAGGTGACCCGCCCAGTGGATGAGGGAAAGGCTGTGGATGTGGTCTACCTGGACTTCAGTAAAGCCTTTGACACTGTCTCCCACAGCATTCTCCT
>NW_008825167.1:11860898-11863267 GCF_000699105.1 Pygoscelis adeliae
ACGAGGGGTCTGGAGAAGAAGTCTTATGAGGAGCGGCTGAGGGAACTGGGGTTGTTTAGCCTGGAGAAAAGGAGGCTGAGGGGAGACCTCATTGCTCTCTACAACTACCTGAAAGGAGGCTGTAGCGAGGTGGGTGTTGGTCTCTTCTCCCAAGTAACTGGCGATAGGACGAGAGGAAATGGCCTCAAGTTGCGCCAGGGGAGGTTTAGATTGGATGTGAGGAAAAATTTCTTTACTGAAAGAGTGGTTAAACATTGGAACAGGCTGGCCTGGCAGGCCATGATGGCTGGCAGCTGGGAGGCTAAAATGCCAACCCTAAGGCTACCTGTGTTGGATGGATGGTAGTCTACAGCAATGGAGTGGCACAATGGGGCAGGGGATGGGGCCAGAGTTCCCTCAGCAAATCTTCAACTGAGACTGGTACGTACTGCATAATAACAACAAATCTCCAGGCTATTATGAGTTCCTGAACTGAACTGTAACTCCTGTTTGCAATATTTAACTGCTTTTAATGCAGCATGTTTTAAAACCTACTGTTGTGCCCAAAAAAGCCTTACAACTATCAACGAACCAAACCTTTTCTTAAATACCCAAGAAAACTAAAGGTTACTTCTGCACAAATAGCCGCCTTATCTGCTGCGGGAACTATCTGACATTTTCAAAGGATGCTTACCTGCTAGAAAGACTGTAAAGGCTTCCAGTTTACAGAATAAAAGACATTTGAAAATTAACCTAAACTTTCAAATCTACTGCTTTTTAATTAAATATATAGCAACATGAGTTTATTTGTTTCTTTTTAACATGATACACTTTTCTAATACAAAGAGAAGTCTTTTTTCCACTCAAGCAAACTCCAAACTCTTTCTAAAAGTGTACTAAAAGAAAGTGTACTAAAAGAATGCCTCTGTTGGAGGCCACGAGCATTAGAAATTCTTACATCCCATTCTAAGTGGAGAAGCTAACACAACATCACATAAAGCTTCTGTAAATCAGGCAATAATACTGATGCTGACTTTCATATCAGCACTTTTATGTCTACGTGTGTGCTATCACACCTTCGTTTGTGTTTCACATCCAAGAGAAGATTTTTTTTCTTCCCTGATGGCATTTCAGATTGAACAAACCTCATGACTTTCAAAGTGACCCTTTTAACACAACGGCTCCGCTGTCAATACAGCTGCATGTTGGCATTCAGAGTAAGAGCACAGGCTGATTTAAACTTTAAATATCAAAATACCTTTGATACATCTCAGGGCACAGCAATGATTTCCTCCGAGTTTTCTTTTGTTTCCTTCATAATGTCAATTTAACACATGCTGAATATACCATTATCATCTTTCTATTGTGTCTGTGTTCAGCTGTGCTAGGAAAAGCTTCACTCACACTCCATAAACCATGACAAGTTTTATAAAACTCAATTATAAGAAAAAACTCTCAAAAAAGACACAAAAAGTGAAACATTTTTCTGAAATGGTCTGGTTTGTTAATGTTTCTTAGCTGTGTCTGAAAATGCAATCGCTATAAAAAGCAACAGTTGAAAAATGAGGATCTCACTACCATAAAATTACTATGTTTTCAAATTCCATCAAAGAGTGGATTTTATCGATTTCCCTCTTCTGTAATGAGAGTGTGACTGGAAACACACCACTGATCTGATTTTGTCATCCTTATGCATCCTGAATAGGAGCTTATTTTAAAAGTAGGAATTGAAGCAAAATCACACTGATTCACGCTTGATCCTACTCACACTAAATTCAACCTTACACAAACTCCAGTGAAGTCAGCAGGACTTCTTCTGAAGGGAAGCGCCACTCATCCACAAAAAAACCTACAGGATTTAGGACCAGAATAACTACATCTAAGACGTTACACAGCATACAACAATAAAGTCAAATGCCCTGAAGCTACTATGTAAGAACTAACCAGAGAATACTGCTCTCTTCTCACTGTAGCACCACTGATTTAAAAATAGCAGCTATTGATGTAAATTAAGTCAGGGGCTGAATGCTCTACGTAATGACCAGCTAGAAGATCCTCTCTCAGAACATGCTCATCTTCAGAGACACATGGGCTTTTTGACAAATGGAAACAAAGAAAGACTTTAGACAGAGGATCAAGCATCTCCCTTAGAGATAAAGGAAGAAGAGGGCTTTAAACTAGAGATGCTGGGGGAGGGGAACCTCAATCCATCCCACTCCTACCAGTTTGATGCCAGGGCCAGCAATCGATGCCCAGAGCCTGGAGAAGGAACACAGGTCAGCAGGAGAGCACCTGAAGAGCAGCACAAAGGAACTTCAGCCAGTAAGACAGCTTCATCGGGGGCCCAACTTAAATGCCTCTATGCAAACGCACATAGCATGGGGAATAAA
>NW_008825167.1:11863309-11863779 GCF_000699105.1 Pygoscelis adeliae
AGATGTGGTGGGATGGCTCCTATGATTGGAGTGTTGGGATGGGGGGATACAGGCTCTTTAGGAAGGACAGGCAGGGGAGACGAGGAGGGGGTGTCGCCCCCTATGTCAACGACCAGCTGGAGTGCATGGAGCTCTGCCTGGGGATGGATGAGAAGCCGACCAAGAGCTTATGGGCCAGAATTAAAGAGAAGGCAAGAACAGGTGACATTACGGTGGGGGTCTCCTGCAGGCCACCCGACCAGGAAGACCGAGTGGATGAGGCCCTCTATAGAAAGATAGGAGCAGCCTCACACTCACAAGCACTGGTCCTCATGGGGACTTCAGCCACCCCAACATCTGTTGGAGGGACAACACGGCAGGGCATAAGCAATCCGGGAGGTTCATGGAATGCGTCGATGATAACTTCCTTCTCCAAGTGGTAAAGGAGCCAACGAGGAGAGGTGCTATGCTGGACCTTGTTCTCACCAACA
>NW_008825167.1:11866017-11872533 GCF_000699105.1 Pygoscelis adeliae
TGATCTAGTTGAAGATGTCCCTGCCCATGGCAGGGGGGTTGGACTAGATGACCTTTAGAGGTCCCTTCCAACCCAAACTATTCTATGATTCTATGATTCTATTACACAGGACTTGGAGATAAACGAACACAGGATCAGATTGGATCATCTGGTTCAAATCCAATCCTCAGCTGTTTCAGGCAGCATTTCATACAGTCCTTTTAGAAATTTATAAAACTCGTGTGTTTAGTTTCTCCTTTTGCTGTTTCAGTTGAGAAGCTGATACAGAACTCAGCTCCTCTAGTGGATAGGAGTTTTTTTCCAATTTCTATTCTAAATTTATTCATGGCTAGCTAGCACGTAGGTTTGGGGTTTTTTTGTGATTTTCTGCAGCAACATTTGCCTTCAGCTTATTTTCTCAGTGTTATTCTCCCTTTCAACCATGTATTTAGAAAGAGAAATCATATTCTCAGTCTTTTTGGTTAGACACTATAAAGTTACTCTGTATCTTTTCATATAAAAATGTATTTTTTTCACCTTTACAGCAGCCCTTTGCAGCCTTCCTAGCAAACTGCTGCATGAGCATTTTTGTGCTCCAATGTTCAGCTCTAAGTCATCATCTCAAAAATGATGACATGACACATGACAACACAATAAGCATTTTTCACATTACAATACAGAGCAACAATGCATGACAATATGATGCATTAGGTCTCCGAAAAAATGTAAAAGAATGTGCATATAGAGTGTTAATATAAAACAATCTTTCAAATTACTTTAGATAAAATATAAACAGCTATGGAGAAGTTTTCCGTGTGACACTTACTTACAGATATCATTCTTATATTCTCCCTTAGCTAACTGGCATTTTCAGACATCCTTAAATCCTCACCCTGTTCCTGAGTTTCTAAGCCTCTTTTTCTCTGCAACTGCCTGCAGTTATACATGTCCTATTACTAGAAATGGGTAAACTGTGAAAGATGAAGTGAGATTTCAAACAAATCACTAATCTCAAACTTAGAAGTGCTACCAAAATAACACAAATTTCATGCACAAAGATGGCTTGAGTTATGATAATCAAGCAATGGATATAAAAGCAAATCCTCAGATTTCTGGAACTTCCCCTAGTCTTACTGCTTGTTGTAATAAAAGCTGATTTTCTTCCTTCCAGAGGACTCCAAGGAACTCCTGGGGAATGTTCCCTGGAAGAGGGAACATTACTGCACGCCTGCCTGGGCACACGTGTGACTGACCTCCTTCCCAGCTACCATGGTCGAAGGAAGGGCAACACACTTGTGCTACACAAACACCTTTTACAGGTCTTACTGCAACAATAGGGTCTTGAGTTATTTCTACTCATTCCCAATGGTAAAATAAGTCCAGTGCTCCAGTTCACTGTATTTCCAGAGCCACAAAATATGCAAACGTTTGATTCAAAAGAGACAATACTTTTTCAATTTCTGAAAGAAGGTCATAAAAGAAGGATTACTTCAAAGCCAGGTATATTATTAAAACAGTCCACTTCCTCCCACCCTTTCATTTAGTTAAAGACAGGCATCATACCTAACATCCCCCACCATAGTTTCCTTTCCCGTCTCTGCAGCATTGCCTCCTCCGTTTATCAAAACTGGATAGGAGGACTTTACACTTAAACAGAATATTCTTCTAAGGAAGAAATATTAATAGATCTCTTCATACAAAGATAATGCATGGAAATGCCTTATGCCAAGTTTCCAAAGTTCTCAGGGTCTCACTGTATCTTTGTCAAGCTTATTTCCATTGGGAAGGTTATCTGGAAGTTCATGCCAACATTGCTGTAATCCCCAATTAACCAGTTGATTGTTTTTTTTCCCTGCATGTTCCACCATCCGGGGTGAATCTCTTGACACATGGCAGAAGAGCCATTCTCTGGTTCAGAGAATGAACATTTAGTTGTTTTATACAAGTTGGAACAGCATCAAAAACAAAGAATGAAAGACCCTCATCCCAGAATACATGACAGCCTCCCTGGCAGGTGGGGTCACATCCCTGCAGGCAGATACGGAAACTGCCCCTGGACAGTTTCCCTGACACATTCTGGGTCAGCTGTTTTTGTTGTTGTTGTTTTTTGTTTTGTTTTTTTTTAACTATTTGCCTGGTAGAGAAAAGGGGTCAATCTCCAGCGACTTTAGAAAAATATCTCCAATCACCCAATGCACACACATGCATATAGCTATTTTTCAATTCACCCAGCAAAATCAAAAATCAAACAGTTTGCACAGCAACTGTTGCAAAGACACAATGGATGAACTGGTAATTCAAGTAAACAGATAAAAATAAGTAGAACCTACACTTTTTCTGTTTAAGTCAGATTTTAGTGTGGTTTTCCTGAAAGAGACATAGATTCTGCAAGCACAGTTCAACATGCTTCAGCGTCCACGAAGAGGCAGCCACACAGGTTTAACTGAGAAAGTAGGGATAACTGCTTTTAGCTTCTCCTTTTTCCTTAAATACTAAGACAAGCTTAAAGAAGGAAGACATTTCGCACGTACCTAAGCCCATCTATCACAACCCAGATTTCCAAGGAGCTGCACATTATTTACCCACTCAGTAAAGGCAATCCAAATCAATGCATTTGCTCATACTCCTAACCTGAACAGCACAAATGTTTTGTGGAGATACTGAAAATGTTCTCTTACTATTTTACTTTGATTTGTTTTCACTATTGATTTTAATTTTTTTTTTTTTGCTTGTTGTCTTCTTAGGAGCCAGAACCAATCCCCGCAGTTCTTTCTATTTACTCTTTGCTGAATGACAATTTTTCAGTTGAAATGTATCATAAATTTATTTCGGGTCAAATAAGTGACCAAGAAAAACATTTCCATGAAGCTTCTGCCTTTTTCTTGAAGTGAAAACTGTAAAATTATTTACTAACATGTTCCCATAATCAAAAGTAATATTGGAGAACAGTATGTTTCTCTGCAACTGAATACCTTCACTCGTGTATAATTAACCCAATGGGCATAATGAAGCAACTGTCTGGAACAGCATGGCTCCTTAATCTATAAAACAGTAAGCGATTTTTGAAGGGTATTTTTCTTTCAGATCATAGATTTACTATCTTGAACATAAGGGTCCCTTTAATTTTTAGTAAATGCATGAAAGCTTTCTGCTGTTTGTCTTTTGATAAAAATGATGAAGTACCAAATCACACACATGCCTGAACGTACCTGTTGTTAGCATGACTGTTTCAGTCCCTAGCAATATGCCTGAAAAACATCTGCAAGCTGAAAAGCCGAGTTCAGAAAAATGAAACAAATAAAAAAACCCCACAGTTTATAGTAACAGCTGATCCTAGCTGTAAAGGAGCAGATGGGACTCATCCATATGCTATCAGAAAGTGGGAGACCACACAACATCTAAGCTATCAAGAAAGTATCAGATGTTCTAACGAGAGAAAATATTGTATTTTTAAAGGCAATTTTATGCTCTAGAAAGTTATAGCAGTATTTTTATAAGCTCAATTCCTCACATTATTTACTATTTTCAGATGGGATAATTCTTCCAAGTACCAATAGCTCAATGAACGTAAACTGAATTCATCCTAGATGAAGATCTGTATCTGCAGAATCATTACAAACCGTGGGGGGTTTATTCTGAAGAATGCTGAAATGCTCTAAATAACTACAGAAGGAATTAAATAAGATACTAAACATTAGTAATACCATGACAATTGTACCTTTTTAACCAATACAGACAAATGATGCTCAGCATTCTACAAAAGGCTAAAAACATTAAAAATCTTCAACTTAATAATAGAGTATGCATTAATTTTCTTGAGGAAAAACCCTTTCACTGACCAGAAAGGTGGGAAAGTTATTCCTAAACTTCACCCTTGTCTTGTTGAACTATCAGACTGCTGCAAAAGAATACTAGATTATTGAAATTTTCCTGCTAAAGCGGTGTCATAAAATACCACTGAGAAGAAAGCAATAAGAAATAGCCACTCAGTCTGGAAAAATCTGAGGTGATAAGGTAAAAGTCTACAAGACCACAAGAAACTTGAAGAGGGAGGAAGGGGATCAGTTGTTCCACTTCCTCCAATGAAAGACCTAAAGGGCATCACACAAAACAAAACAAAGGATGTCTTCATGCACATGAGAGGTGGTAGACATGTAGCTTTCTTTGCCAAAGGATGCTAAAATTTTGCACAGTTTCAGACATGGAAGACTATGAAAATCTTGGAAACTATGTCTCAGGAAGACCCTAAGCTGAAAAAAATGTGTACTGGTTCTGGAAAAGTGTCTCGCCTGCTTGCCCTGTTCGTACTTTTCTCTAGATACTCTCTAACAGCCACTGCTTTGGAGATGTGTTAAAAAATGTGTTCTTTCCTACTTACTTCCTCTTGCTAAAATTCTAACATTAGTAGGAAATGAAAGAGGTTAATTTTCATCAGTGACTTTCCCATTAAAAGGAATTATGTTTTTGTGTACCATGACACTCCACTGGCATCGCACACTTCTCTGAGAAAGAACTTAATTCCTTAGTATATGTATGATACATATATATGTATATGCCATATCTGTCACATATAGGGTATCTTAGTATAACTGTCACAGTATAGTTTTGAACAAAACAAAGCCAATTTTAAATCAGTCAGTAAGTGCTAGTGACTAGCACTTGCCCTATCTAGGAAGATCCAGAAATACAGATTTCCCACTGGACTACAGAGTTCCGAAATAAAAAAGCAGAAGTACAAACTATTCAATTTTGACCTTTGTGTAGTAATTAAGGACTCAAAATCCTTGGTAGCCTGCTCAGCTGTCTGTAAACAAAGAGCTTTTCCTTATAGTCACTGCATCTTTCTTGTTTCAACATATGCCTTTTGTCTCTGAAGCGCTCCCACGACACACCACCAACAGGAGCCTGGCTCTGTCATGGCAACATCCTCCTCATAGGTACTGGGACTGCTCTTAGGTGCCCCCAAAGCCGTCTCTTCTCCAGGCTGAACAAGTCTAGCTCACCCAGTCCCTTCTCACACGGCTCCTGTCCCTGACTTGGTGACTCCCCAGTGGACTTGCCCCAGCTTATTGATGTCTTTCCTGTACTGGGAAGTGGGGATAAAACTTGACACAGTAATTGCACTCAAATATTGAAGTTGTGCTTCAATGTGTGTGATACAAAAAGCAGTGGATGTCTCACTTTTTGGTAACACTTCCTTTGTTCAGAAAAAAAAAATATATGCTCTCTTCTCATTCATCCATCTTAAAACATGGCTAATAATGGAAGTTGGTTTCATATTCTGAAAGAGAACTGCTCCCAGCTAAGAGAGAGCCAAGTAGTTTAGATCTCCTAAGCCCCACTAAACAGAACAGAAAAGTTTCACTGAAGAGAAATCTGGCCCTATTGAAGTCAGCTAAAATATTGCTATTGAGTTACAGAGGAACCAGAATATGATTCCTTGCAACTTCTTCGCAACAGCTGAAGTTTCAATTAACAAAATTTTCATAAAAAGCAAAGCAACGTTCAATGCTACTGAAGTATTCCCACTATTGTCAGGTATTAGAAATGTTTGAACATACACAGGAAAGGTCAAGAGGCCAAGTAGGTAGCTACTGGTACAGTATTAATGTTTTTTGGCTTAAAAGCAAAAAACACAAAAGAAGAGTTAATTTTAAAGAATTTCTGTAGAAAGCAAGTAAGTAATATCAAACAAAAGCTGTTTGTCTTGCATGTATCTGCAGACACTGCTCCAAAGAGAGTGCAAAGTACAATAGAAAATCCTGAATAGCATCGGTAAAAGGAAAGACACTAAGTGAAGAAAACCAGAATCCATTCTGAAGAATGCTGAGGTGAAGGAGAAAAGTAGAGGGTTAATCTTAATATGCTGAAAATACAACATGTAAGAACATATTGATCTGCAAGTTCTAAAAATTGGTGGAACATGTTTGGTGAATGGAGTTAAATGGTGAATGGAGTTAAATCCAGTTGGCGGCCGGTCACGAGCGGTGTTCCCCAGGGCTCAGTTTTGGGGCCGGTCTTATTCAATATCTTTATCAATGATCTGGATGAGGGGATTGAGGGCACCCTCAGTAAGTTTGCAGACGACACCAAGTTGGGCGGGAGTGTTGATCTGCTCGAGGGTAGGAAGGCTCTGCAGAGGGACCTGGACAGGCTGGATTGATGGGCCCGAGGCCAACTGTATGAGATTCAACAAGGCTAAGTGCCGGGTCCTGCACTTCGGCCACCACAACCCCATGCAGCGCTACAGGCTTGGGGAAGAGTGGCTGGAAAGCTGCCTGGCGGAAAAGGACCTGGGGGTGTTGGTCGACAGCCAGCTGAACATGAGCCGGCAGTGTGCCCAGGTGGCCAAGAAGGCCAACGGCATCCTGGCCTGTATCAGAAATAGTGTGGCCAGCAGGAGTAGGGAAGTGATCGTGCCCCTGTACTCGGCACTGGCGAGGCCGCACCTTTGAATACTGTGTTCAGTTTTGGGCCCCTCACTACAAGAAGGACGTTGAGGAGTTGGAGCTTGTCCAGAGAAGGGCAACGAGGCTG
>NW_008825167.1:11872846-11892213 GCF_000699105.1 Pygoscelis adeliae
TTTACTGAAAGAGTGGTTAAACATTGGAAGAGGCTGCCCAGGGAAGTGGTTGAGTCCCCATCCCTGGAAGTATTTAAAAGACGTGTAGATGAGGCGCTTAGGGACATGGTTTAGTGGGCATGGTGGTGTTGGGTCAACAGTTGGACTCTATGACCTTGGAGGTCTTTTCCAACCTTAATGATTCTATGATTCTATGTCTGTAATGTGGAAAAAAATTACAATTTGTTTCAACAGAGTTTTTTAGACAAAACAAAGGTAGATGTTGCAAGCAGCTGCACTTACTTGAATTGTTTAGCTACTTAAAACACTGGAAGCGAAGTTTTCAAGACGTTTCAAGTCAACATTTGACTTTCCTTAGGTATTCAAAATGCAAGAGCAGTTCTATTCCACAGAATTCTTCTTTCAAAAAAAAAAAATCCCAGTCTAAGAAACATAGTCTGCAATACTAGGGACTTAGCTGAACCTGAGATTTGTCCTTACAGAAGGACAAAGGGATTGCAAGATTGTTTGCACTATTTGCCTTGCATGAAGAGCTGGAAGTGAGGAAGGAGAACAGTCTCCATAGGCCATCTACAGTCCAACATCAGGTGCATTAATGACGCTAGTCAAGCCTGTTTGACTCCTTCCTTCTTCTGGTCAGCTACCGTATGCAAAGGAATAAGCACAGAGATTAGTGACAAACTATTTTCCCAGAAGCAAGGGGAAAAGAACTATTTTGATCTTCTCCCCATTTTCCTCTAAAGCAGCATAATTTGATCTCCAGAGGATCCACAGAATTACAGCCCTGTAGAGTCACATGGAATATCAGCAACTTTCTTTCCCCAAATAAACCACAATCAATTAATCAGATCACTTCAGTGGTGAAGATGTATAAACAGTTGATTAATGTTTAATGTCAAACTATTTATAAAGAAAAAGAGGCAATAAATGGTGCATGAAAAAACCTGAGAACTCGGGGGAACAGAAGTCTTGCTTTCAGGTTTACAGCAGAACACCTGTGAAAAAACTCCTAAAAAGCAGCTGATTTTTCCCACTTTTGTGGAGAACAGTTTGTAAGAGAATCTTTGAAAATTTAAGCACTGTTTTGACATCTTACTCTGTATGTGTATTGAATTTGGATTAAATTCCTCTTTATCTGTCTGCAAATAATTTTTGTTAACATTTCATTATTTGATAACTGCAGGATCCGATTCTGATCATTACCCGAAGGCTAGAGCAACAAAGTTTAGAGAAATACTACACAGGTAAGTATTTGCATATTATGCATATCTATTAAAATGCATTTTCCAAAAACATGACACAATTAGAATCACAGGATAAATTAGGTTGGAAGGGACTTCTGGAATTCAGCCTCTGGTCAAAGCAGGGCCGGTTGTTCATGAACTTGTCCAGCTGAGTTTTGAATAGCTCCAAGGATGGAGATTTAAAGGCCACTTTGAGTAATGTCTTCCAGAGTTTAACCACTCTCAGTGTAAAATTTTTTCTCTTCTATCCAGTCAGAATTGCCCTTGCTGAGACTTGACTGTTGCTCTGGTCCTTTCATTCTACACTTCTGAGAAAGGTCTGGCTTTATTACTTTTTTATTCCTTAAACATGTTCTTTGTTAAAGCAAATAAAATACTAAAATTACAATCTGGGAACACTGGATTTTCTGTAAAGTTGTATCCATCTCTAAGTAATCAAAACTGGGCTGGGGAAATAGATCTGATAAACTCATTACAACCTACAAAAACAGTTACCTGAGGGCACCAGATTTGAAATGTATGCAGTCAGTAAATAACTGCCAGACAAGAAGCAGCTCCATCATTAGGACATCTACCTTTTCCATCATCTTCCTAAAGAGAGCAAGCTCTTGCACAGCACTTCTCTATCTTTGGAAAGGAAGAGAAGAAAGGAACCACACACAACTGTCCCCTTCCTCCACCAGTGTCCTACTTGCATCCTACCGGCATTGAGCTGCTAACACAAGCATTGATAAATAAAACACTCAGATTCCAGTCTGAGTGTTTTTTATAGATTTACAAAATCATAGCAATCCTACAATAACAGCCAACATTTTAATTTGGTACTGATAGCAATTTAGGCACTTGTTCTCAATTATGCTGACAGCTAAGTGGGAATGCGTGTGTACATAGGTTTTTATTGAGAATATTGCTATCACTTTGTGTTGCTATCATCTTACTGTCTTAGAACCCTTGTGGTCATCAGATAAGGGTAAAGTGAAGTTCCCTACAAGCAATTTGTTAACATAGTGCCAGTGCAAAAATACCTATGCTTTGCTGTACAAAGAAACATGAAAAAATATAGACATACCTGGTCCAATGCAGAACGATGCAATGATTGCAAGGATGCAAAATATACTGAGGTAAGGAAGCCAATGCACCGTTTTCTGGGTAGATAAAAGACAATCATGGTAAGTATATTGTACGTACCAATATTAAAAAAATCACAGATAATAGACAGTGTTTTCAACGATTCTTTCTCTATTTCAGAATTTAGTATAGGATTACTTTAGAAAATCACAGTATTTCTGTAGAACTTTATTAGATTATTTGTATTAAAGGTCTTGGTCTCTGTGGAATCCCTGTAGAGAAACACTAGAGAAGCTCTTGCACCACAGAAGTCACAACTCTGAAAGTTTACAACTTCTTGTGCTGAAGTTCAAGCCGTCCTGGAAAAGAGTTTTTCTTTCCATTGAACAGATTTGGCACCTCCATCCTCCTCAGGTATTTCAGCCATGTTTGAAAGGAGCAACTATGATGGCCCATAGAGCTTCAAAGTTCCCCAGTTAAAGGCTGGGCTGAAGTCTAGACACAACAGGCTACCTTTCGGTAGGACAGCTGTATCTGAACCTTAGCAAAGCATGTGAAAGTCACAGTCTAGGGATTTTAGCCATTATCTGATTTTGCAGACAAGGAGGGCCATGTGTGCAAACAACAGGTACAGGGAAAAGAGAACAAACTATAAATGATTCTTTAATGGAATTGTAAATGGAATCATTCTTGAGTTCTCATCTGAACTCAGATCCAAGGTCTCTAAAGGCACTGAGAGAGAGAAGGTGCAAAAACAGAGTAGATTTTTTTTCAAATTCCCCTGAGATCAAGCCTACTTGTACCCTAGGTCCTTTGTTCAAAGCAATACCTAATCTCATACTTAACAGATTGAGACACTTCTGAAAGGAACTAAAACTGGAAGGCACTCAAACTTCAGAGATTTACAATAGCTGAAAGTCCTCACGGATCAGACTAGGTTTTAAAAGATTTGGAACAGAATTTTTTACTGTTTACTTGCAATAACATCTCTCTTCTGGAGAGCTGTCTTCTAGTTGTCATGACAGGTATGTGAAGTAAAGCTTTATTGTGCTGTGCATACAAAGTCAAATAATACTTTGCAATGGTGTGGCAGACACCTGCTAGTCAAACTGACTTACTGACTCTCTTCAACCAAGAAACAAGATTTGAAAGTCAAATTAATGGCAAGACACAGGAATCAACAACAGCAGATAAACAACTTGGTGAAAGACCACCCAAAACCATGCCATTGCAGACTGCCAGTTTTACTTCTCAAAAGCCCTCAGGAACAGAAAGAAACTGCATCCTTATGAAAATGGAAGCTAAACAAGGAAAAATTACTCAGGGTCAGTATTTAGATTGGTTTAATAATCCTCCTCTGACCATTTGAAATAGCTGGGGAACTGACTGCTAATAACATCTGAGAACTTAAGTGCAGATGTTCTGCAAAGGCCAAGTCTTTATATTTTCAATAAAAATATCAGATATATAACTTGAAAGAAACAGCAAACATGGAAATTTTTCACTACTGGAAAAAAACATCCGAACTAAGAATAAGAATGACATATAATGTATGAAAGAAATCTCAAAAAGACAGCATTACAAACAAAGATAAAAACGCAGAGTATGGGTAAACTATTTACCCAAGTATGGGTAAAATTGTCTTCATAATAGTTTATGATATGCACGGATCTTTTGAGTTAAGGACACTGAACGTGACAAAGCCCCTATGGCTTTTTAATGCAAAAGCTGCTATGGCTAACCATAGTAGATTGAAACCAATAGATTCACAAAGAAACAAAAGAGACCTTCAAATCCTTATGTCAAACTGATTAAAAGGACTGGCTTATGTAGGAATGAAAAAAAGCCGAGGCAAACAGGTATCAAGCACCTGGTGTTTAAAATAGGCAAAAGAGAGTAAAAATATGTAGTGACTGTAGTGTTACCTGTAAAGTCAGAGAGACAGTAAGTACTGCGAAGAAGACAACCATCAACCCAAAACCCCCAATGAGAAGAGGCCTGCGTCCGAGCCGTTCAATAACTAAGCCCTGGAAAACAAAAAGCGGCATTTGACTTTCCTGATAAAGCACTGAAGAACTCAGACCATGTAATATGTTCTCCTAGTAAACATGAACACCAAAAATAAAACCATCAGAGTTGATTTTGTACTATTTATCAGGTATGATGTGTTCATAATTGTGTTCACAATTATGTTTACATAATTCAACCTCTTTGAAAAAGCAAGCCAGCATAACATCCTTATTTAAAACCACTGAAAAAAATGGGAAACCATTAAAAACAGTACTTGTTAATAGTTTTATGCTTGGATTTCCTCCTACAGAACAAATATGACCATATTGGTAAGACAAAAAAATGTGCAACTGGTAAATTCAACTTTAATACTGTTAGCGGGGTAGATTTTTAAGTTACTACTACATTAAACTTCTTCCGTAACAATTTAGTAGTAAAACAAGGACTGTACATTAGCTATATAAAAATAATTAATATGATGATAACTACACAAAGTTTGATCTTTTTTCTTATTTATTGTTTATCTTTTTAGGGGAGAAATAACTCTACATTGGTTGAACTGCTTACAAATTTGCACCAAATTCCTATAATAATGTTCTTAAAATATGTAATTTTTTCAGTGTCAAAAAGTTCAAACACTTTGACTATTTAATTTCAACATCTCTCTGAATTTAAGCTTAAAAGGCTTAAAATTTAAGCTTAAAAACTTTTTAGCATAGATTAAATAATTTTTTATTAATCTAAAATTTATTTTTAATTTCTTTTTTGTCCAAACAGAAAGAAACATTTAGTCATGATCTAGGATAGTTAATATAATTGGAATAACCAGATAAAACACACCCACCCGTCAGAAAACTTTGCTCAGACAGGGGATTTTAACACTGATACTTGTGCACTCACGCACATTTTGAATTTATATTTAACACCTGAAGATAAATCAACTTCGTTAAAAGCAATCACAAAATCTGAATACTTATCTGCTAGAGCAGAACACAATGAAGAGATTCTTGAAAAGCTGTAACATGGAACTGTCTTGCCTTTGCTAGTCTGACTCATTAAAATAGGCTAATATATATATATATTTTAGGTCATAACATCTAATGTACTATTCCTGTTGATAACTACTGTAATTGCTAATTACAGTTGGCTTTCTTATGAGAAAGATAAAACAATTCCATGAAGCCTGAAATGTATCACTTCAAATAACCTGAAATCAGAATCACACAACTGTTTGCCACGTCACTATTTACTGGAGCCTGAAATCCCCCTTTCACACCTCCCTCGAGCAGAAGATAAAATGAGCAACTAAAATGAAATCTGGAGCGATACCCTTAATTCTGGGAGACGATGCACACCATTCCACTGTAAGCATCTGGAAGAAACGTGTTAAAGGAAAGTACAAAGTCACCCAGGGAAGAAATGCCTTATGTGGCAAGCACTTCTCCCACAGCATCAGGGTCACCAGCAGATTTTAGGACAGGCTTCAAAACACGCCGACCCTGCACCCTGCCGAGCTGGACTTCCACACTGGAGACACGCACCGTGATGCTGCAGAACATGAAAAGCAGCTCTGGGGTGAGCTTTAGCATTCTTTATTTCTTTAAATGAGGAAATATACTCATTTTGACAGTTTCCACAGCTTCCATAATAGAATTTATTTCAAAGTCATGTTTAAAATAGACCCGCATTGATGTTATTAACATTTCACATTGTGCTCACGGGGTCCAAATGTTCCAAAACTGCAACTGCTGCACTGTCAAAACCTCTACAAGATGCCACATATTTTCCACTATGATTAATGAATCTATCTTGCAAACACATGTGGCCACGCATACACTTAACCAAGAGACATTTTTTATGGCTGTGAGGGATGAAAAGTTATCTGATGGGTCCATAAGAAGACGGAGACTTCTGCAATAGATGCTTCACATGTAATTTGATATGAGTTGCATGTTCAGCAATAGATGCTGCACATGTAATTTCACATACCAAGGAATTTCCCTTATTTTTTTCAATTCTGGATTGGTGGTTGTGATTAAACAATCTTGGTGTTACACCAACTGGTGGGGTTTGTATTAAAACGGGTTAAGGGATGAACGTTTCTCTTAGAGGGAAAAAGGTTCACAGACAGCTCTCATACAGAGCAAAACATGGGAAAAAAGTGCTACATGGTTTCTGGTGTTAAAGCTCAAAGAAAAGCAAACCCTAGTAAGGGAGGACAGTTTGGACTCAGTCCTCCAAAAAGATGTGTGTATGCACTTGTGCCTAAATGCATTGAGAATAAGTACTCTGGACACTTTGGGGCAAATCTAGGTGGGTTGGTGAGAACTCCCAGTTTTAACTGAGAGCAGCCAAGCATAGATACAGTTACAGCAGATCTGCGGGCTCTGTATCCTTTTTACAGAAAAGAATAATAGTTTCTAATAGATTTAAATTCTTTTTTATTCAGAGACAATTCAGGAAGAAATAAAGCAAATCCATGTGCAGTCATTCTTTTCCCTGAGCTGATGCCAGGTTTCCCAAGCATTCATCATTGCTATTTATTTAATACAGTAGCAAGGAGGAACTTGAATGCTTCAGCTTCTGGGCACTCCCTGCAGTTTCTGTTCCTAAGAATTTACAATTACAATTCTTGGTGACATTTCTTGTGATTTACGGAATGGACCAACTTTGTTCACTGGAAAAAATAAGCAGCAATTTTGTCCTTATTCACAGAGATGCTATGATGTACCAGAATTGCTGGGAATCGTATAATCACTTCCAAAGTTGATATGAAGTTAAGTACACTGACAACACTAATAAATCTAGGAAATAGAGACTCAAAAGGCTTCTCAATTAGACATGATTAACTTGCACAGTTATGGGGAGAGAAATGCCTATTTCCATTTTAAAGCTAAGGACACCCCTAATTTGTTCAAATGCGTGACCTGCCACGTGACCTGCCTCTTGTATCACCAGTTCCAACCCAACAAGACACATCTGCTTGTGGCACAGATTCAAACAAGGCACACCAGTCTCTGCTGAAATGGGATACTACACAGAACCAAGCTCAGGAAAAGCCAAGCACAACAATCAAAACCATGCTCCCTACCTGGTTATAAATTACAAAGCGGTGGTCTCGTGAAAGGCAGCATGTGTGTTTGGAAACACACGGGTCTGTGGCTTTGCTGGTCAGGAGGCAATGCAGAAGCATCCCAGGACCCACTGGCAGATCAAAGTTGTTCAGCTGGGAGCCAATCCACAACGGAAAAGCCTCTCAGGAGGCACCATCTTTCATCAAGGCCAAAAAGGTTTTTTGAATCGTTTACGAGCACGGATGCTTCAACAGCCAATCTATCAAGCTGTTTAGGTCTACACTATTTCTAACTAAAATTTTATTTATTTTTGAGGATTTCTTAATAAAACCTATGACAATACATCAGTATCTCAAATTTCTCTGCTGACCTGTTTGTTCCCCTTTTCTTGATGGAAAAAAAAAGCTCAGATAAACTCTTAAGTTTCAGCAAATACTTGAAAAGAAAGGTCTAACGTCTTCTACAAGAGCAAGTTTGCCTGGTGAAAAAAATGCTGGGTTTGAGTTTATAAACAGACAAAAACTTCATTTTTAGTTATGATTATACAAATCCAAAACTTGTTAACTTGCAAACCCATTAAGATGCTTATGACTCATAAGAAGTGGAAGATGATTCACTGGTTTTCCAGTATTTATAGTTCTGAGTTCTCCACTGCTATGTGCTGGTAACTGTTACCTACCAAAGACCTATAACAAGTCAAAATATACTATACGGTAGAGTAAATGAAATAACAAGAAATTCAGTATATGCTCAAGTACAGTCAAAAAAAGAATCTTACAACTGCTTTCTGTGATAGCACACTGAGTTATTTGCCAAATTGTGTAGGCTGATAGTTGTTTATGTGTGATCATAAACATGCATTTGTAGAAGCCTATACCCAGTCATGGCAATTAACACAGCTGAAATTACTGAAAATGTGTAAAAAAAATTTGCAACCAAAATTCTCTCAACACAAATGTTTGGTGATAATAAGGCAACTGATATGCAAACTAAGTTAACAGTTCACACAACTTACTTTTGTCTGGAAGGAAACACTTGTGAATAAAGTTAAAAAAGCAAATGTCAATCTTTTCACTTGAGTCAGCTGCAGATACTGGGGCTGACATAATGAAAGCAGAGCGCATTAAAAAAGATCAGACAAGCTTCTCTGTATAAAATGAATGTGTAAGTGAGTTCTACAGCCCAAATGGGAGGTCACTGAGTACTATTCCCTACTTATTTCCTGGCCCTAAATTATACTAAGAAAACCCTATTACATTTTCTTGATGTCTCAGCTCTGTAAAGAAGTTTGATCTATATGCTAACATCAAGAGTAGCCACATCTTTTTTCTCTCATGTATTTTGGATATAGGTCTGAGTAAGACTGTACGTGTAGATTCAGACTTAATGTGACAAGCTAACTCTGTGTTATTTCCATTTGAGATAGCAGGATTAAAATGGATAATCACATTTATATTGCTGTCAGGTCTATTCATGACACAATGTGTAGTATCTTGCATCCAGGAAAAGGAGAAAAACAGAAGACTGAGGGTTACAAATTGTTTTTTGATTCATATTTTTATGTATAACCATTTACCTACTGTATGAGTTATATACTTGTAAAACAAAGAAACAGGTTATTTTCTTTAAGTACCCAAATTGGAATTTAGAGGCCTAGCACCAAGTTTGACCATCAAAGCACAAGCCTTAAACAAATCTGTGCCTACCCTGGCTCTCACAGCAGTTTGTCTGTATCTGTGTTAATGCCATGACAGGATAAGATCCCACGCATCACCTATAGTTACCAGGCTAAGGATTACTATCAGCAACAGGTGGAATTGATTGCTAAGTTTCTAAGCTCAGTCTGAACTATTTTGCAGTAGAGCATCCTTAATCAGCTTCACTTGGCAGTGAAATTTTCCATTCACAAAAGAGGGTCTCCATACCGAACGCCTGCCGGACCAGCATGACCAAGACATAGCCCATGCAGGGATTCGCTCTAGCTGGCCGCTTTCACCTCAGCAGTGCCTGGGAACAGCCCTTAGGGCAGCACAAAAAAACCCCATTACCTTATTCCTGTTGTGTCCCTGCAGTAAATTCTAGATATTTTTGAAGCAAAGCTCCTTCTGTTGATGATCTATTTGTTAAAGGCACTAAGTTTTGGCTTGTGTCAGGTTCATGTTATAAAAGCTAGACTAGATCTTGTCCTTGATCTATGACAGTTTACCATGGTTGGTGCTTTATTTTCTAATGATGGTATTATTAGTAATAATGGTACATTATTTCTAATGATGGTATTATGATGCAGATCATCTTGAATAGATTGGGAAAAAAACTACTCAAAACCAATTTCTTTTTTTTAATACTCAAAAGCAGGAGATACATCTTTAAAACTTTCAATTTCTGATATATCCTGCAGAAGCATTTGTACTACATAATACAGTCTCTAACCTACTATATCTTGGGTCTTAGGAGTGTTGTTGTAAGGTAGATCTTCATAAGGAGACTTCTTCTCCTGGAAGGCACTACATGGTTATTTCAACACTTGTTATCTTTGTCCATCCAAGAGCCCAAGTGTAATAAAATGATTAAGAAGGAATAATATCTTTATCTAAAAATTACCCCATTGACCACTTGTGGATTAAGGTAGCACGCATTAACACAGTCACATTCTGCGATTCACCCTGCAGTGAAAATGTGCCCACATGCACTCTGACCGTTGACAAATACCATGGTCTGGGAAGCTGCTTGGTCAGTATCTCTTTTTTGTACTGCTGATTCTTTCTGATTACATTTTGCCCAATACAGTGACATAAATCTGAGTATTTTTCCACTCACAAATTTGCTCCATAAAGATTGCACACAGTTACATTTGAGATCTGAACTGAGGATTAATTTGTGACTAGGGAGTAATTACTGACTCCCTGCATCTAAAAGAATTCAGTATCTTATACTCCAAATGAATCACTGAGTATTTTTTTGGATTTCACTTACTAGACTACTTAGCAGTGCTTTTGTAGGACTGAGCAAAGCTTATGTAAATTATCTAAAAATTCATGCAATTGAAATTTTACATTGGCCAAACAAATTAGTGTGGTAGGCAATTTTGGAAGCCAACCGTTTGCTCATGTAGGCAACTGTTAATGGCTTCTTAAAATTACAGATGAGCTGCATAAATATTTCTCTTGGACAAAATTAACAGTCTTTGGTGCCAGGTAACTTTTTCCCCCCAAAATAGGCAGTAGCATATTGACTAAAAACTATTTTTTCACCTCACAATTTATTAGTTAAAATGAGGCTTTTATAATTATGATTACTGAAAATCCCAGAAATCTTGATGAGTTGATGGCAATGTCTGAAAGCACTGGATCTGGGCAGACGGAACACCTATCTTCTGTTATGCAGGGAGAAGGAAGACAGGGTCTGGCTTTCATCCCCTCCAAAACACTAGGATCAATTATTAACTGATCAAACAGTCTGACAGCAGCTAGAGGAGAGCAAGGTGATAAGAACAGTCAAAACAGATTTGCTCAGTGCAGATTAGTGTGACTTCTTTCACTGTTGGGGAGGAAGCTGAGTTGATAGAAAGAAAATGACAAACATCATAGATTTTGACTTCAGTAAGCCTTTTGACACAGTTCCACATGACATTTTCTATTTGTGCAGATGATTTTTTCCTTTCCAAAGTGCAGTACTGGGTACCTTTCCTTGCTGAACTTCATCTTACTGATTTCAGGCCACATGTCTGATTTCTTATGATCTTATGAATCCCCTTGCTTTCTCCTGCTTCTTCTTCCCTTCCTCCCTCTGAGTAGTATATAAACATATGCACCTGACTTAATATTAAATGCTGTCAAATAGATTCAAAAAGAGGTAAAAAGAGCAGCTGAGAGGTTGGGAGTGGGAGGAAATTCCCCATCCTTAGTTCTAGGCATGAAAAAAATTTAGAGGAAGTTACTTGTAGAAATGAGAAGCTGCAAACCCTTCAATTGAAAAACTAAATTCATGCTGTTGTTCCTTTAAACAGCAACAATGAAACATTAATGAAGATTACTGAAATAAAAATTAAGGCTACAAAGCAGCATTTCTCTTGAACTGAAAGGGCAAATTTGAAGGGAGTGGAGATATCAATACATCAGCATTTCCAGAGGCACAGCAAGTAGCTTAAACAGAAAAAGCATTAAAAACACTCCTCCTGGGCATAAAAAAAGTTACCACACATACGAGGAACTAAAGCAGACACATCCACCTCATTATATATGAACAGCATGCTCTGAATAAGCCCCACAAACTGATAGCACAGAAGGAACTGAAAAGGTGACAGACCCTATTTACAGAATGGCTTTAAATATCATGGAATCATCTCAATGTAATTTTCATTTGTTTCCACAAAAAAGAGGTGTATTCTTCACTTAAATCACTGGCAGAATTATCACTATTATTTTTACATATATCTTAAACAAAGAAGCATTTCTGCAGTATCACAAAGAAGAAATTGTAAGAGGTAGGTATTTCCATACTTCACTATTTCCACCTATTAAAAAGAATGTCCCTTTAATTAAAGAAAAAAAAAAAAGATGGTTTACCCAAAAATAGATTTGTGGAAATTTACAAAGATCAGAAGAAGGTCTTTGTGACCTTTGAAGAGTCCTTATGTCCTAGACTATAAGAAAATATACTTGATAGCTGGATTTAGTTTAACATTTTATAGGTCATAAGCAGTTGCTCTGCCACTGGAAAGGATTTTTTTGCCAAAACCATTCTTCTGACATTTAAAAATGCTTGTCTGGTGTGTCCACTATTGTGCAAAGACAGTTGGTATAGAATATAAGAAGATAAGGAAAAATTCTAACAAAGAAAGAAAAGAGTATTTACTTGTTTGCAACTTTCCATTCCAAAGACCTCTCCCATTGTTTCTTATTTATTGCAGTGCAAACAGAAATGTATTTCCTTTAGCAATTAATGGTGTATTCACATACAAAAACTTTCAGGTTTAGTTTGCTCATTTAGTGTATTTTTTTTTTCCTAGTCAAGTTTTCCATTTTGAAATAAGAAAGAAAAAAATGTGCATGGATAATTTTTTCTGTTAACATCCTCCTCTACGTTCAGTGCATAGCAAAGGTACATGACCCACTCAGGAGCCCACGTGTTATGAAAGGATGCCTGCTTGCCCTCAGTGAATGAGATAGCAGAATTTAACACAACGCAACACAATTTAACAGCACGCAGAAGTGTGCTGGCTTACTTTTCCAACAAGCTGGGTTACAAACATTTACTCCCATATTTTTAAATGGCTGAAGAGTTTTCCTCACTGTCCGTAAGCTGCTATACAAAAGGTGTCATTAAAACATGCCCAGTAAGACACATGGCTGTTTCTGGGATCCACACTGAACACACCTAGCTGTACTATGCTTGAGCCTTCTCCAGCAACACTGCCTGCTTCCTAGCAGGCACACGAGAAGACTCTGAGATGTGAATAAACTGCTACCAGGTGAAATAATTTATGAGTTATCACTTAATATACTTCAGGTCTTGCTGTTCCTGCCTTCTTCCTCTTCACTCTTAAAAAGTACCTCAGGATATATCAACTTTTTATGCTACTTTTATGCAACTAAAACTAGAGAGCATCTTAAAAAAAAATCCCAAGCCACAAAACTGGGCTTAGGATTAAACCTAGAAACAGTATTTTCAATTGCTTAATCAACCATTACACTTAATCCTCAACATACTATTGTGTTTATATTTTAACCTGTATAAGGAAATAAGTAGTTTAAATATCAAGCATGTTAATGGATTTTTACAACCATACTTACAGAAAAAACAGCAGCCACAGTCTCAACAGCACCAGTACTTAGAGTAACATAGGGGATTGTTTCATGATTGATCCCAGCTTCACTAAAGATGTTGTTTGTGTAGTACCAGATCTGTATCAGAGAGAAGAAAATGAGTTATTAATCATTATGGCTTGAACTACAACATATCAGTATTCAGTTCAAGCATCTGACCTGCTAACGGCCAGACTTGTTAAAACACTGAGCACTCCTGAATGACCGAGGGCTGGGCAGGACAGCAAATGAAGGGAAGGTGCAAATTTCAGGTGGATTAGTCACAACACTGCTGTACTTCTGCTTGTAGACCCAGGCAGAATTACAAGCAGCTTTAACTCAGTTTAGCTTAATTCACTTTAAGAGTAAATCAAAGAAACTCACTTTAAGCTTGAACAAGAGGATACAAACAGGTTTTGTGTGGCTGAGCCACACTGCTTAAAAAGCAGGTTTGGGTGGCTTTATGGAATACTTCAATGGCACGTAACAACAGAGGAGAGAACAGGAAAGAGATGCTGAGCAGCATGGCAGAAACTGCTCCTTTTCGGACAGAAGGTGTGAGATCCATCTCACACTAACCTCACTGCAGCGTGGACATCTGCAGTCAAGCCATCGCCCTAATCTCTCTTTATTATCAACAGAAAGAAAAGACACTTTTAGAGTGAGAGTTGCTTGGTGAAAAGTAAAAAGCTGCTTTTAGGTTGAAATGATTCATAGGCTAGAAGGAGCTGTCACTAATGGACAGAAACACAGGGAGCATAGCGTTACTAGCTTAGAGAAGTCATTCATGTTTGGTCAGTGAAACCATATCCAGTGGTGACAATATCCAGACAGAGAATATATAGTGATAATACCCTAAAATAACAAGTCTCGTAAGTATCAGAGCCCCATTCACATCACAAATAAAGTCTGAAAACCATATAATATTTATGTTGGACTCAAGGTGACAGCAAAGAACTAGCCAAAAATTTTGGCTGCCAAAAGCATGCAACAAGGAGAGACTGCCTTGGAGAGAGAAAAGATAACTGATTTACTAAAGAAGATGAAGAACAATTAAAACAACTGATTATCAGAAGAAAATAAAGTTCTAAACCACAGCTGATTACCTGCGACAACAAAACTGAAAGCCAGAGAAAATGATGGCACTAAACATAAAAGTAGCAGTGATATTTTTTCCCATATGCTGTCCATGTGACAAGCCCTAACAGGGCAAGCACTGCTAAAGAAAAGGCTTGTCTGATGAATGGAAGTGTTTTGATCGTGTGAGGAAAACCCTGCTGCCTGCCAACATATTATGCACATGCTACATCTGTTCATCAAGCTACTAACTCAGGAACTTTGTGGAGGAAAAAAAAAAAGTAATTCTAAATTCCCAACTAGCCCTTCAGCAAAGCTGCTTGTCCCACACCAAAGAAGAAAATCCAACTCATCTTACATAAAACAAAAGTAAAATAAAATACCAAGGACTGAAAAGTCACCTGTATCACCTTACAGATAAAGAGAAGCTGACTGAAGACTTTTATGCCTACTGCTGGCACACCAGCTCTCACCAGAATAGATACAGTGACAATAAGTGATAGCAGCAAACTTCTCTATATGAAGTAATCTGCCTTCATGTAGAGTGCACTGGTGTTAACTGTGCATTTCATTGGCCTGCTGATACAGACCACAGACTGAAGCAAAACCAAGGATCAGCTCCCAATTCCCTCTGAAATGTTTATGCCCAGTGACAAATTTTTGGGACCCAGTACTCTGACAACTTGTTTACCTCCCATACCTCTATGCAGAATATAAGGAAAAAAAGGTAGCATGAAACCATGATAAAAGTAATTTTTTTCTCCATACTACAAGTTACAAGATTGAAAAATTCATGCAATGAAAGTTAGAAACCATGTAATTTAGGCATTTCATTCTTGATATCAGTTTTGCATAGCAGCTAGAGCTTCTAAAAATGATGGCAGTATTGCAGGTATGCAGACCTTGAAAAAGAAGAAAGAGGCCGAAGAGTCACTTAATCAGACAACTCCTGAATGCAATTTGTCAAAATGTAACAACTAGAACATACGATATTTTGCAAGTGGTTTTACAGAAGAGCATGACTGATCATTGATGGTAAAAGTGGCAGTAAAACAGCTAGATTAACAAACCAGCAGAGCAAACACAGGATGAGGTTCACTGACTTATTAGTCTCTGTAGCAGCACAAAATTAAATTAGGGTAAAAATTAACAAGATGTGCACCTTTCAAAACAATAAAAGTCAATGTTTTTCAGCCTGTGTATCATTAAACAGGGAAATACATTGCTCTAGGATATTACCGAGATAAACTAACTAGGCGAATGATGACTACTCTACTTTCACTTAAGTTATTTGTCTAACATGGTTTTTGTTAGCTAATGATTTCATTAGCTAACAAAATTAGCTAATGATTGGGCTAAAAGTTTTGGAATTAAAGGGCTGTGGAAAATGGGGCAGAAGGTCCAAAAACCTAGAAATAACTGCTGTTGAGTCCAAATCAACACAGGGACATCTGACTTCCTATGTCCATGGTGGGTTGCTGTTGCTTCACAGGCTGAAGTAAAACTTGGCAACTTTGGTCAGTTAAACAGCTGCCATGAGGAACAGCTGTATCTCTGCAGTCTGATTTCTGTGAGTTTGGAGGTAACAATTTAGCATTCTTGTCGGTAGATTACAGTTAGCTGCATGAAAGTTGCTTTCTTTGCTTATCATAAGGTTTTACTCCTATAAGCTCTTAAAGTGGCACGTGTTATACGTTATCAGTGGCGTTCCCAAACTTTCTCACACCATTGACCTCTCTAGCATTGACTCAATTTTCCAGTCCTTTTATTTCTCATCCAGCTCCCTACATACATTTCTTCCTAAGAAATTCAACTCTTCAACAGGAAAAGAAAGCAACAAAAAAAAGATGGGCAACAACACAGACATACACTGTGTCACACACTGCATACTCATCCCTTCCTACACTATCTGATGCCAGGTCTTCTCCATAGCAAATGTGAAGAGCACACTATGGTAGATCTTTTGCACACTGGAAACATGCATTGCTGTTTGGACCCCCATCCCCAGCATGATTTCTTGCCGTTTGAAATACAGCCCTCTACCTTAAGGCCAGACCCCACAGAAGCCTAGGGATCCCACTTTGGGAATGACTCCCTTAAAGCAATATGCAGTACAGTATATTTCTTGATATGAAAAAGGATAAAGTTCACCAATGAGAACATCACTGTAGTTTTGTGTCTTCTTTAGAACTGAGATACAATGATGGAAGACAAATAGATTTATTATGGATGATATGTATCATGGATAAATTTTATCAGATGAAAAGAGACTAATACAGATTCATTTATTTACGTCAATTTAGGTAAGACTGTCTGGTATTTTATTATAATTGAATACATTAATATAATCAGGTCTTCACCAGGATTTCTGTTCCATGTGGAAACCAACAAATGTGCTGTTTTTAAGTAAAACAAATTTTTATTGTAAAGTGAAAGCCTTAAAAGGAAGCAAGTGTTCTCAGATACCAGCAGGATGATTACAGAAGTCTGCCAGTTGGTAATTTCCCCAGAGAGTGACCTGAGACTCTTGCCTGAAAGAAGTCCAACTTTCCCATATGCCCTGCCCAGATGGTAGCTGTGGAAAAGACCAGACTGACTCACAGGGCACTACAGACAAAGCAAATGATGAGAGCTATGAGTTAGAAGGAAGCGTTTGCAGCCAGTTAAACCTTGCTGATGCTGGCTCATACCCAGCAGGTTAGCTCAGATGCAGCCAGGCAAACCAAGACCCAGGTTCAAATCTGTCACACCTGTACCTGCCCATTAATCTCTGAGCTTCAGGCAACTTGAGCGAGATCAGCCAGGAAAGCCATGCAGAAGAGACAAGGAATTGAAACCTGATCTCTCAATCAAGTGGTCCAACTATTTCTCTTGACCTCTCTTATCATTTGCTTGTTTTTCCTGGATGAACGATTTAAAAAATCAATTTCAGAATTCAGATTTTGTGTGAATAATTTTTTTTCATGTTTAGTGGCATTATATGGCAGGAGAAACAAGGTAATAATAAAAAAAAAGGTAAGGCTTAAAACAGCCAAGTTGTTTCCTGACAAAAATAGTTTTTCTGAGGCATATTTTCAAAGTGGCCACCTAATGATACTTCAAAACAACTCTGGTATTCATTTTGGACTGGACATGTCTCACTATCCCCCCACGCCCCCACTCAAGCTGGGAGAGTGTGGCTTTGTTCTGCCATGGAATACTGGACAGTATCTGTCATCTATTAAGTGTCCTCAAAGCCATGACACTCTTCTCTTTCCCCTGAAAAATTATCTGTGGCATTCTTTTTTTTTTTTTTTTAGGAAACGTGCTTCATTATTTTAAGTCTGTTTTTTACTGTAAGTGTCATTTTATTTCACTTATGCATTGATAAATCTTAGAAAGACTGGATGACAAGATAATTCCATTTCTTTTCTTAAAAAAACATCCACAAGGAGGAACAAAATAGCCTGTCATCAGCAGCAAAATCCTACAATTAGAAGAAAACACCACCTATACAAACATTTTTATATTTCACTCCACAGTATGAAAGAATCTTCTAGTTCCCTCCTAGTATTTCATTAAAAACTTTTAGATACCAGAGTTCTAACTGCATTAATCTTTCACACGGTCTTGGACAAATTACTTTGTATTAGGAGTTTTAAGGCTATAGAGCTACCTGAGATAAGCCTGAACTAGTTGTCTTAGATATCAGAGGCATTTACATTTATTATCACTGATTAGCCCTGGGGAAAAAAACTAGCTGAAGTATGCTGTAATGCACAAAGCGACAGTGAGAGCTCCTTTCAGCAGCGATAATACTGCCTTTCATGTACATAAGCAATTAACGCCTTTGAACTATGACGAAAACCCCTTTTGCTTTGAGGTGCTTCATGAGAACATTCATGTTGTACAACGTAAAGAATCTAACCCAGATGTCACAAGCTGCAGCAAGGAAAGTTCTGTCTGGATATAAAGAAAACACTTTTCACAGTGTAAGTAGCGAAAACACCTGGCACAGGTTGCCCAGGGAGGCTGTGGACTCTTCAACCTTGTTGAGTTTTAAATATCTCCTGCACAAGGCCCTGTCCTGGTTTCGGCAGGGATAGAGTTAATTTCCTTCCTAGTAGCTGGTACAGGGCTGTGTTTTGGATTTAGGATGAGAACAAAGTTGATAATGCACTGATGTTTTAGTTGTTGCTAGGTAATGCTTACACTAGCCAAGGACTTTTTGGTTTTCCATGCTCTACCGACTGAGAAGGCTGCAGGTGCACAAGAAGCTGGGAGGGGGCACAGCCAAACTGGCCAAAGAAACATTCCATACCATGTGACATCATGCTCAATACATAAACTGGGGAAAGCTGGCCGAGGGGCCGCTGCTCGGGGACTGGCTGGGCATCGGTCGGCGGGTGGTGAGCAACTGTACTGTGCATCACTTGCTTTGTCTATTATTATTATTATCATATTATTATTATCATTTTATTTAATTATTAAACTGTTTTTATCGCAACCCATGAGTTTTTCTCACTTGTGCTTTTCCAATTCTCTCCCCCATCCCACTGGGTGGGGGGGAGTGAGCGAGCGGCTGCGTGGTGCTCAGTTGCCAACTGAGGTTAAACCACGACAGCCCTCAGTAGCCTGAGTCAACCCTGAAGTCAGTCCTGCTTTGGGCAGGGTGTTGGACCAAATGACCTCCAAAGATCCCTTCCAACCTAAATTGTCCTGTGACCCTCTCCTAGCTGATGCAATAGGGTCAGACAGATGGAAAAGGAGACTTTGATATCCATTAGCCTCAGACACATTAATGGTCAACAGGACTTCTCACTATTGACCGTTTTGTGTCTTTTTTCCTCTTTTGCTCCACTGTCCAAGAAAGGCATATTGAAGTGCAGCTTATTCTTCAAATTGTATGAAACAACAACAAAAACCAAACATCCAGTGCAACCTCTTAAAATCACTTACCAGAACTTTTGCTGACTTCTATAAGCACAGAACTGAATTAATCCAAGCAGAAACATCTACTGAAAAGACCAAGTTTACCTACCTTGAACAAACATGGGGCCAGATCTTAACTGACCAGAAACAGAGAATCTGTGTATCAGAACCAGAAGCTG
>NW_008825167.1:11892242-11897339 GCF_000699105.1 Pygoscelis adeliae
CTGATCTGTGCTACATTTTCATGTGTTCCTTCAAAGTTAACAAAACATGGCTTCCCCCACTTTTTTGTTTAAAAAAACCCCAAATGATACAACTCCCCATGGACCTTCCCACATGCTGGTGTACCAAAACCATTACTAATAAGAAACAGCCAAAAGCAGAAAGTTATAGAGGTTGCTGAATGGTATAGCACAAACCTTGTATTAAAAAGAAAAAAAGGAGCACCCCAGGAGATGCCATAGCCTGAAGAAGGACACTTACAGCATTTAGTCCACAGAGCTGATAGCAGCCCATGGTGACAACCACGGTAATGACCTGCCATCGCACAGCGTGGGTTCTCAGGAGCTGAAGTACTGACACTAACTTGGTGTTTCTTTGGACTCGAGACTCTGCCAAAACTTCTTCTACTTCATGAGACACGTCATCTTTCCCAAGGAAGGTCTGAAATGCTACAAAGAAAGGACATGTAATTTAGGCCAGACACTTGGCACTATATGCATTTATAACAGACTTGTTTCATAGAAATGGAAATGTGTGACACACACAGGAGACATAGATGGGCTGCAACTTAATTATTCTTCTGCCAACAATATCATTCTGCTCTGGGTATGAGCTGGCTCATCCCTGCAATTGGTCTCAGAAACTGCAACAAGAATACAAATTATTTGACAGCCTACCAGATCTCTCCTTACATTATTTCATATATAATACAGCCTAAGGTCCAGTGCAGAGTCAAAACCCCGTGTAATCCGAAAAAAGGGTTTAATAGCAAAGGAGTTGGGAACATTATTTGACTTGGCTACTTTTGCAGCCTAACAATATAGCAGACTTCATTGCTGGAGATAGATTGGCTAGAGAAGTAATAACATGTAAAAATGTACGTAAGTCTGGTAAACCAAGAAAAGGCAGACATTTGAAAGGAATAGCTATTACTTTTCATATTACCTCTTGTTTTCACTAGCATATAGACAGGAATTCACTTTGTCAAGATGATTAATATTAGAAAGAATTACGCAGAGCAGTTCAAGACTTTCTATTTGTCAACGCTGGAGACACAGGAATGAATTTACCTGGCAAATGTAAGCAAACAACCAACCTCGTCTCCCCAGAAAACTGTATCATTTAGTATTTTATTATTGCACATCGATGACTTGCTGAGATATCCTTTCAATGTGAATAATAAAAGCTCTCCATCTCACACCTCCTCCAAGAGGTACTACAAACAGATACCACCTAATGGAGGTGGTGTATCTCCACCAACCTTGTTTTACAGATACTGTATATGCTGATGATACTTTCATCACAATCTTATGAACATACTCCAGGGGTTGGCTTTTTAAGAGATGTTTAAAATGCTCATCATCTTGGAATGACTGCAGAGAAACAATTACATTACACATACCCATGCAACAAGGCTTTGTGACCCAGTAGGATGTTAACTCTAAAAACAATCTTTACACAGCAGGTCACTTACAATTGTTATTTTTATTAAGTGAATAAGCTGATTTAGTTCTCCTAAGAGCCAAATCAATTTTTCTCTTACCCACAGCTTCGCATAGTGCTGCCTATAAATAAATGACCTTCAGCTTTTTCAGTAAGTATACATTCTTTTGGATCATAGAAAGGACTTGGATGGTTAAGAAAGCCACAGACACTGACTAGTCATGATTAAAACACCTGGACTCCATTTAGGTTTTGAAGTTATAAAATTTAACTTTACCCAGTAGGTGAAAAGGCCAAGTAATGGCATTTCAATGTTGTGAGGGATCGGTCACACAAATGAACCGATGATCTCCCCAGAGCATCCTTCTCCGTTCCTTTGGCGAATGCGCAACACTGTGTGCTCTGCCTGGCTCCCAGTCTGGCGGCACAGAGAACTAACTTGAGCTCTGGGCCAAGATTTTCACATGCAGTTAGCTCTTCTATTGCATTTTAATAGGCTCTAAGTGACTCTGCTTAACAAAAAGGATGATTTTTTTTAAGGGATGAACACTGACCACCTCTGGTGTTGAGTCAATTCATAACATTCATTTATTCTGATATCCAGTTCCTCTCTTGGGGGAGGAGAGGTCAGAATTTTTAAATCCTTCAGAAACAGCATGAGATTTATCTTTTCACATAGGCCTTACAATCAGAAATGAATTAACAAATTCGGACCTCAAAACCCAGAATTTAAGCTGCTGAGTTTTGCCCTTGTGCCACTGCCCACTTATTATTAAATGACATGCTAAATGCTTGTTAAAATGAGTGTGATGTTGTTAAAGGCTATGATAAGAAATGTAAAATTAGAACAACGTGTGCCTATGGTATGTTACAGTCAATGTCTCACGCTTAAATTACACTTCCCTCAGTATTATTAGAGCACTGATAAAGAAAAATACAGATAAAGATGAGAACAACCAGACATATATCACCGTACTCTTCTTTGAGAAGATTCTCTCAGATTTTTAAGCATCTGCTTTATCAGTGTGAATTAGGTCAGTGCACAATTTTCTTTATTTTTCCTGTCCTTAGAATCCTCAGCATTCCTGTAGGGCACACAAGTCAAAACCATAGGTGCAGTCAAGTAAAAAGATAGCAATCTGTCTTTTCTGCACAAGGGAGCTTGCTATATTTCTAGAGGGACCAGGAAGTAAAAAAACTGCAATTACCAAAATTACCAAGTACAATGCAAGAAAAATATAACCTTTCTTTTTCTTGCCTCCCTGATATTAGGACCAGAGAAGTAAATGCCACTAAGAAACTTTGACGGATACTTAAAATTACCAACGAGTCAAGAAATGCTAAGAAAATGCTATGCTATATATGCATAGTTTTGAGTAGACAACACTCAATTGTCTTAGAAAAACACATTTTCCTGCTATTCAACACATCTTTAATTTTCTTCCATTAACAGTTTTTCAGTACAGTAAGAATCACAATTTTATACATAATTAATGTGGAAATAAATTCTACATTAGCAGGGAGATGGGAAAACTCAAAGGTCTTTCAATGTGTGATGTTCAATTCTATTCATTTTACATTTTAAACCCCTGCATTATTGGCACTGAGAAGCACAGCAGTCATTCCTCTCCCCACTGCAATGACTCATTTCCCTCCATGACTGGCTGCTTCTCTCTATAGGGAAGTCTTATTTTCATGTCACACTTAAAACCATCTAAGGAGTTACAGTTCTAGCAACTTTTAGATCTTTCCCAGATTTCTTTTTAATTCCCTTGGATCAGAAGGTCCTAGATGCTCATCTTTCAAAAGCTGGTACACTGCCTTTATAAATAGCAAAAGAAGTGGATGGTTCCAGTCAAGGGGAAAGGAGATAGGAAACCCTTCCATTTACACCACCAGCTTTTATTCATCTCAGCTAAGTGAAGGCAAAACATCTGAAAGTGGTTCAAAAGTCTGAACAAAATCAGGTCAGCACTGTCTTTAAAACGAATCAGGCCTTTAAATTAACTGAAGATGGGCACTCAGAAAGTCAACTACATGGGGAATTACTAATTCTTTTTCCACTGTAGTACTTCCATGACTGTGCAATGAAATCAGCTGTTATCACAAAGACTGAATTAGCATGTAAACTTTGAGAAGACATTTAAAAAGATCAAAATACTATTTTGTGGTTTACAGAATAGAGCCAGCCCCAGGCAAGAAGAGGCAGAAAAAGAGAGAAGTGGTCACAGGTAGTAGTTTGGGCAATAGGGCTTATGCCTTTAAAAACTAAAAAAAATAAGAAGATGCATGAATATTATTGTCATCTGTTTCCCACGGATGTGTTCATTCTCACTGCACTGACGATTAAGTATATTAAACCCAGTGTCTTTAACACAAAGCTTTATCTAAGCTCCGCTTAAACTACATCTTCTTTGGCCACTGTGGGAGACAGAATACTGGGCTGTATGGATGCAGTCAGGCATCTTCTGTTAATGCTGGCTGCTATTTTGAGTGGCATTAAACATATGGGATGCCTTGCTGTTTGCCTCAGAACTTGCAAAAAGTTCACCCAACTTCAATGCTTTTGAATTGAGTGTGCAGTAATTTCCCTGTAGTAACTTCATGTCAACACAAAAATATTTGGCAACATGAAAAAACAGCTATTTTCATATACCACTAATTTTATTAGAGTACTGAATAGCCAGAAGAATAATTTAGATGTACCTTGCTAGAAGAGATTTAAATAGCTATTTAAATCTAGCAAAATATTAATTAACTACTAGCATGTAGCATAGCAAAGTTTAAGAATAAATCTCAAATTTGCTATTCCAATTCAGTAAATATAACTGCAAGCAAAAGGCTTTAGGCTTTTCCCATGTGTCACCTCCTTCTCCTTCTAAGTAAAGGAACACACAGATCTTCTGTGAGTTATCATCCGGTTTGGGATTACATCTTTACCTGTTCTTACATCTGGTTTCACAGACCATCAATACAGAACAGGCCTGTTCAGGTTCACTTGAAACTAGCCAAGATGTACAGGTAAAACAAAATATCCATATGCCACCCTAAAATAACACAAGAATTGGTACACCGAATTGTATCAAAGGTCCAGTGAACCAATTATCCTTTGTAAAAGACAGGAGGTTTAAGAAAAGCTTAAAAACAAAACAGATGCACCACGATCACTCCAGGTTTTGGCAGTCAGCAACCATCTGAGATGAAGCCTCTACCGTAAGCCAGGAAGTGTAGTAGTCATGGCTGTCTCTTCCTTTCCAGTAAGCATAGCTTATAATGCTTAGAGACATACAAAAAGCACAGATAAGCAAAAATAAATCACATATGTCCTTATTGTCCGGCATAACAACTTCATTTAAATCACTGTACTTGCAGCAATTTGTTCCTGCCGTAACTTTGGTTTTAATATCTCTCCTGTCATAGAATCATAGAATCATAGAATGTTTAACCACTCTTTCAGTAAAGAGATTTTTCCTTGCATCCCATCTAAACCTCCCCTGGCGCAACTTGAGGCCATTTCCTCTCGTCCTTTCGCCAGTTACTTGGGAGAAGAGACCAACACCCACCTCGCTACAACCTCCTTTCAGGTAGTTGTAGAGAGCAATGAGGTCTCCCCTCAGCCTCTTTTTCTCCAGGCTAAACAACCCCAGTTCCCTCAG
>NW_008825167.1:11900556-11921313 GCF_000699105.1 Pygoscelis adeliae
GCCTATGACAATCACCCTCCTTTTTTTCTACCAGAAGCAGTCATAATGCGTGGGGCTGACTGCCTCACCCTAGGCAACCTCCTGGATGGACCTTCATCTACATCCTCGTTTGCCTGGCCCTCAAGTTCCAGGGCCCTATATCTGTTCTGTAAGGGCAACCGGGAAGGTGAGGGAGGCCGGGCGGGGGTTTGCCTGGCACCCTGAGCAGGGACCTGTTTCCATTCCCCCCCGTCACTTAGGTCCATGTGGGTCCCATGAGGGGCTTTGTAAAAAATTAGCTACCTGCCTTTTTAAATCAGGAATGGCCTCACTTTTTTATCACATCAAAAGGTAACAACTCTAATCCATCATCTTTCTAAGAATTTAAATCTACACTTCTCATTATACCTGGTATAATGCTTCTTTCATAACCATGGGAGTTTTAATGTATGACTGAACATACTAGATGAACAGATTTTGTACATCACTAACATGTTACTGTGGCATTATATCTAAGTTATTTGACCCTTAAGACATAACAATATTCTTGTTCTCTGGCAAGCTGGGATGCCAGCTGAATTCCAGTATTGATTTACACGACATGCTACTGTAGCTGCATTGAAAATTCAGGTTTCCTCCTTGTAACAGTATTCTTCAAGAGAGACACAACAACTGAGAGTGTTTATAAGCAACGTAGTTAGTGATAAAACTGTTCTGTTTTATCACACTGCTACTACTGTTTTTATTTATATTGCATCATGGCCACAGTCACAGATCAAGGGTCCACTTGGCATGCAACTAATAGACAACTAATGTCAAATTCCTGTCTTACCATCCTAGAGCTTGGATAGTAAACTGCCTGATGTAATTATAGCAGCAGGTTTTTCTTTTTCTTCCTGTTTCTATCCCTGTTACTCTTCACTCCCACTGCTCCCTAGCAACTGAATAACAATCTCCTTCCAAAGTCCTTCTCCTCAATCACTTGAATACCCATTTCTCCTCCACTGTCTGGTGAGCATTATGAAGAAGGATCACACCAGTTAAATGTCAGGCATTTTTCTCCCTTCTTTTCTTACCAAGAGAGAAGAATGTTAGTTATGGGACCTGGGAGGGGAGCTGGGATGGTTCTTCCCTCTCCCCATTACCAGACTTCTAGCTTTTGAGCAAAGCAGGTTTATGGATTGTGCTGTTGGTCCAGTCCACCATTCTCGCCCCACAACACATAAATCAGTTCTCCTACATTCAGCAGTGAGACAGGAATATGGGAGATAGTTCAGCTCCTGTTGGTCTCAGGGAGTCAGATACAGGATGGTGACCTCCAGGAGGACAAGCAGAACTTGGCTGCTAGCATTGCTTTTGGCAGCAGACAACTGCAAGTCAGCTACAGTGTCCGAATGGCAGCTCAGCCACCCACAGCGTGCACTGTTTACGCTGCTAGAAAGGGGAAAGCAGGGAACCGGGTAGATCCCCGTTAGTGGAGCTCAGGAGACATCACTCATCTGGGGCCTTGATACTCCTGTGCTCATGGAGTAGCTTCTCTTGTGGTGGCATGGTTTACAATCGCACACGATGCCCGCCTGCTCTAACCTCACCCCTGCTCTTTTTTCATCACTTACACAACACATTTTGGTCCTTCTCCCTCTTTCAGTCTCTTATTTGCCACTTAAAGGCATCATGCTCTTTTACACCTCTGCCAAAAAAGAGAATGAGGCCGCTTGTATTTCGGTAGTTATAGTCTGGTTATCTCCTAAGGACAGGAGAAAAGGAGGGGATGAAAGCAGGAGCAGAACTTTGTGGAAGCTCCATGACCTACATTATCCCACTGGATTTTTATTGCTCTAAAACAATTAGGGAGATTAATGTTGCCATCTCCATTTTAGAAGCTTTGACATACACATACATTTTAGAGTATTTTATAAAGACTAATGTAGTCATCTGACTTAAATACAGCAGACCTTTAACAAATAACAGTTTTATATTTCTCCAACAAGATATAATCCACAGTGAAATGTATATTTGCTTGAATAGCCTTGATCCGTTAGGGGAAAGAAAAAGGATTTAGTCAGAAGAAAGACTTGCACATTTCTGGTATTAATATGCAGATTTAACCTAAGAGGCAAATAATTCAAAAGCATTACTGTAGTCATCATTAAAATGGAGAATACTGCATTGTCATTATATGGCTTACAAGCAGTAGTTTTTTTTTTCCAAATAACCCACAAACTCCTCTGGTCTCCCTAATACTCAGGCTTTTCCTCCCCCATTTCTGCAGATAATGCTAACATCCAGATGATTTTTCTTGATTGTTGATTCACAGCTATTCACCCTCCTATTTTGTGAATTCCCCCCCACTCGCTTTCATTATTCCACTGCATTACTCCAGATACCTGAGACTTGGCTCGTGCCTAATCTGGATTTCTCCAAGTGCCCTGGGGCAGAGAGGAGGGCTCCAAACCCCACCTCTGGGCTAACATCAGAGGTGTCCTCTGCCCGGTCCTTGCATGAATCAACCCAACTCCTTCCCCACCTACCCCCATGCTGAACAGAGATCCAAAGATACTCTCACTTGCAAATCTACATTAGGAGAGGGGATTACAAAGGATGTGCAATGGTAAGAAAATTACTTGTGTTCCTAACATGCTTCATAATAAGGTATGTAGACACTTTATAGCACAGAAGCGTAAAATGATATGATCTATGCTGCCTTACAGGTGGATTTTATGGATTATGAACTCCAAAATGATGTTTAAGAATCATCCTTACCTATTTTGCAGCTGATACCCTACAGGCTACCTTGCCCGTGCAAAAAGGTGGCCAATTCTGGAAGCATGGCTGCTTGATAGGCAAGGAATGGGAGGGAAATTCAAGGGGATGTGTACACCTCACTGCCCTATGGTCCTTTGCAAATCTCTGTCTAGAATCATTGGTCCCTAGCTGTTTTGAAAGCTCTGTAGACTACACTCAAAATGAGTTTCACTCTGTACTACAACATATCTCAGTATTAAATTTGTATTTTAGAATTAATCAGGTCCAAAAGCTTCTATTGATAAGCACTTACTTTGAAAAGTTTTTTATATCAGCCTCCTCTTTTTTTCTCAGTGTCTAAATTTATAGTCTTTAAGGTGGCTCATGAAAGCCACTTTCTCATAATCAGCAAGTCAGCTGCTAAAGCTCATTTCCCTTCAACTACCAAATAAGGTGTGGGTAACTGCTCTCCTGATGTCTTCTACTCCAAAATCCACCTCCAATGCTTCTAGATTAGCTTTCAAATCATTTTCAGAACACGTATGCCGAAAACATCCCAGACTGCAGTTGGCCCATTACCAGCAACAGTAAATGGTGTGAATTTCAAGGCAGGTGGTGTTATTTTACTGCCAATTTTTTACAGTTTTTAAACTCTACCTGTAAGAGGCCCAGCTTCACTGGCAGTGCTGAGGTTTTCAGGTACTGTGGCAGTATTTCCAATAGATCCCTATAACAAGTGTGATATTATGCAACAGCATTGCAGACGCGGACTCTTTGCCAGCCATAGCTCCGGAAATACATTTACAATTTTATCAGCTAGCAATGAGCCAGTTTAAACTTGGCACCCAAAGGTATTTCTTCCCAGCCCAGCCGTGGTGCTGCAGAAGTTACTACCCAACAGCCAGCCCCAAGCTGCTCACCACTGAGTCCCTGCTGGGTGCTCTGACCATCGCTGGCAGGCAAGCCCTTTCCTTCATGGTCCCTGGAAAACCTGTTCTCTACCTCACCAAATCTCTCCTGACTCTGTAAAGCTAAAGAACTCTCCCCAACGTCTTCTTGCTTTTGTTCTCTCCTTTTTTCTTTTTTTTTTAAACACTCTACTGTATCTTTAAATGTTTGAGGCTCCAACATTTACAAAATTCTTCATTCAGTACCAAACTGAGACAACATGGGAGTCTCTTCATTAGTATGCCATTTCTATTTCAGAGTGCTCATCAGAACAAAAAAGGCCAGTTTTTCATTTCATAGTAGAAGAAACAAGATCAAGTGAGTTGCATTCATTTCATGCTGAAAGATTATTAAATTTACGTTTCAGGGGCTGATTCACAATTTGCAGGTGATTTTGCAAGCAACTGAAAATGTTAAGAGTTATATTCAAATGAAGTTTTTTAGGAATAATTTTCAAAGCTCAGTTATGTTCTGCAAACATCTTGGTATTATAATCAGGCTCCTTCCTTCTTTGTACACTCCTATTTTTAATGCATCCTTATAGTACGGAAAAAATTATTTTCAATATTCTCTCAATCATAACATGATGATATACTGGAACTTACAAATGACCATAATAACCTTAGTAGTGGGGCAGAGTATACAGCAGTTGTGATCACCCAAGCAAATTTTTTTATACATAGAACCTAAAGAAAGGACAAAATCTTCTGGTCCGTGTCTTTGAAACTGAAGCAAGCTATATGGAAACACTGAAAAACTTCAGTTAAATAGGTGTACAAAGTTTTTATTAGATCTACAAATGTTAATGAGTTACAGAAACACATGGTCAAATACAGTGACTACTGAACAAAACCCGGCCACAGTATCGGTATTTTTGTTATCTACAGTCTTTGCAGTTTGGCTAAGAGAGAGTCATGAAGACTGAAATCATCTTTCATTCCCGAATGAACCCTGCATATAGGGGCTGACACACAACAGGAGGATGATTTGGTTAGGTTTGTATCACCATGCATATTGCTATATAGGTTAGTTTGTTGGAGAATTTAATTTATTTAAAAAAAATCAAAGCAACAGTTATTTTTACACATACACACAGACAAACAAAAAAGGTGAGGGGAAAAAAAACTTGCCAAGAGAATTTCTCCTATTGGAATATTCTGCTTTTACTGTGGTATCAGAATTACTTTTCAGCCTGCATCCCTACAATAAACATCCTTTGTTGCAACAAAGTAACACATCATACCTTTTTCTGCCTTGCTCGCGTTATGTTTTTCAAGTAGGAGGTAACGAGGACTTTCAGGAAGAAAAGGCAGAATCACGATTTGTATCAATGAAGGAACAATGATCGCTCCAAATAAGTAAGGCCACCGAGATTCCTGCAAATGGATGCAAACGCAAGTCAGTAATACTCTCCCATAGTGATACCAGGAAGAAAAATAGCTTTGATAGGAAATGCTGTAGCTTTTCATCATTCAACATATTGTGTCAGTGAGCAGAGTGATGTTTTCTGCCTGAGCTTAGTAAGCAGTTTGAACACTTCCCCCTCAGATCGCCTTACTCAAGGGCCAAGGAAGACAGAATTCAAGCCGTCAACTGACTGGGCATAGAAAGCGAGAGGCAGGGAAGATGGAAAACAGCAAATATGTAACATGCTTTTTCTTTCCGTCAGCATCAACAACGATACATGTAAAAATATGATATATACTCAAATATATATTCTACAAGTCATCCCCACTCACAGCAGTATCACTTATTAGCTTGAAGAAACAGTACAGCACTATTTTCATACAGTTACAAATACCTGCACGTTGTCTCTTTGTCTAATCTAATTAATCTAAAAAAAAAAATATATATATATATTTGGCTCAGTCCTCTAATTGTCATAGTATGGGTAAAATCCTGACTAACACTTCAGCTAATCTGCAGTTTAGCACAGTTTTGTGGTTCTCAGTGTAATACAGGCAGTGTCCGTTCAGCATTTCACAGCTGCTGGGAATGAGCCAAGTCAGGCTGAGGTCTCACCACAAGCCTCTTCTACTTGGAAGAACACAACATTTGCCTTACCGGTACAACTAACACACAGCTGGGCAGTTTTCATTTCCATTCAGAAAAGAAGACATACAGAGTTCAACGCAATTAGTGAAGACAGCTATATAATTTAACGACAAGATATCTGGCTAACCCGAGTGAGGTTATCTTTATGAATGTTTTCTCTTGCAACCATTGATTCTACCTCTTAAGCTGGCTTCCATGCTAATTTAAGTATAAAAAAAATGGGTTTCACCTATCCTCCTGCTCAAAATCATAGAATATCTCAAGTTGGAAGGGACCCATAAGGATCATCAAGTCCAACTCCCTGCTCCTCGCAGGACTACCTAAAACTAAACCATATGACTAAGAGGGTCGTCCAGACACTCCTTGAACTCTGACAGGCTTGGTGCTGTGACCACATCCCTGGGGAGCCTGTTCCAGTGACCGACTACTCTCTTAGGGAATCACAGGACTTTAAAGACATCCTTTGGTTCTATGGTAGTGTAACTAAGAATTATACTGTTTCCCACTCTGAATTAACTAACCTAGCTCAGATGTTCAAATGAAACACTGACAGCCCTGTTTCCCAAGACCATGAAATAGAAAGTACTTTTTCTATTGCCTTGCAAGTGATCTGCTGGAAGTCTCCAGCAAGGACCTGAAACACGAGAGCCATCTGCAGCATCGCCACCAACGCAAAGCACTGATGACCCCTCTCTGGCAAGTCCCCCTTACAGAAGGCAGGCAGTTCTAACCTGCCAGAGCCCCACCGCAGTGTAGGTGAAGAACACGAGGTGCTGCACTATCCAACACTATTAATACGAATCTACTCAACTGCTAGCAGGTTTCAGATACAACTTGACTTTGATAATTTTCTTTGAAATCAACTGAAATGAAGTTGTTAACATCCTCAAACACATTCATTATTTAAAACCAGCTACAGAAGGTGACCTGAGCAAAGCTCTTCCAGGAAAAGGCTGGGAAAGGCAGCAGACAGCTCATCTAGCTCTCTGGGCTTACTCTCAAGACAGAATACCTTCAAGTAGCTGAAGGAGAAAGGTGCCAGCAGTATTATTTTCTCCTGCAAAATGGCCCTCGATCTGTCCACGTTCTTAAGATGTCTTCTGTTCCAACTGAATGTCAAGATGAATTTTTTTAGTAATTTTCTCCAAGTTCAGCATTCATCTATTTGATTCAATGCTTTCTAATTTGAGACTTGGCTCTCAACTGAAAAGCCTGCTGAGACTTCAGTGGGCCTAATGTTCAGGCATCATGTCTAGCACATTTTCAAAAGCTTGGCTAGATCAAAAGCAGATTGCACTGCATCCTGGTTGACTGAGCTCCGAGAGGCACCAGGGGTTTGGATCCTGTCCCTCCATCAGAATGAATCCATCCATTCAGAGCCCACGTTTCCCCAAACAGAGCTGGATAAATTTTATTCCAATATAATTTTCCACAATTAAATCAAAGGTCAAAAACCCCCAAACTACTTTCTGTTGATAGTTTTTATTTTACATTCTCCCACTTCAGCAATGCAACTGCTAAAACACAACTTATTGCACGGTACAGGATGTAATCCAAGCCTCGAACCTGAACTGAGGCCTGAGGTAACTTAACATAGAATATGCAGGGTATCTCCTAATGAAACTTTTCACCTGCCCTTTAAGTGACAGGTTTTCTTTCTTTTTTAAATCTCCTGGGATGGGAAAGCAACTTGAGAAAGGGATTTTTTCAAACAATTTAAAGCTCAAGTTTATCAGTCTTCCTTAGAGCCTCCATTACCATGAAGACTTCAAGATCCTATTTCTTCATTCTGAATTTTTTTTTTTTTAAATGCAGTTGAGTGGAGAACTTTATCTAATATAGGAGAACCAAGAGTGACTAACAATCTGTTTATAAATAAGTGAGCCTCAGTCTTATTTTAAGAATTAGAAAATTAAACTTATGTTAAGACTTCAAGATCAGTTAATGAATCACATTAAAAAATAGGTACCTGTTTGTAAAGAATAACTTAAGAAAACAGGCAGTACAACTGATCAGTTTTAGTCTATGTCTGCCTGGAATCAGACACTTCTTTCATACAAAGTCATTAAAAAATTTTTCATTGTTTTATTTAATCTCTATCATTATTTCCTGTAATATAAATACACTTGCTATGTACCACATAAAAAAAGTTTATAGGGAGTTAGAACTTTCTACAATACTTTTAGATAAAAATCTTACTCTTGATCAGCACATCATCTTTCCTGCAGGTTTTTTCCACAATGCCAAGGACACTTTTTAAAGGAAAAAAAAAAAAGTCTCTCCTGTATATTGTTGTTAACATTCTGCCAACCTATGGAGACTTAATTGGAATAAGCTTTCACCCCTTTTAAAGTCTCCCATAGTGTATGGTTTTTCAGTTGGTTACATTTCTCTCAAATAACTCTTCTGAAAGTGTTATTCTGAAAAAGCTATGAACGAGACTGAACTTCTGAACTTACCCTTTGCAATAAGTAACAGACCCTGACAGTATAATAAAAAGCCCTCTATTTTCACCACATAAGACACTGAGCTTCCTTTATTTCCTCTATGAAAGATTTCTGTTTTACTTTTTATTATGCTAACTTTTAAAACCTTAAAGTAAAACAATCATAAATATGCTCCCACTTGCCATTGCTGGCATGAGTTGATCAGTAAGTCACTGAAGTCAATAGAAACTTCTCCATTAATTTCAAAAGTTCTCGGATGATGCCTATTCAATGCTATACAACATGCATTCTACTTGCTTTTCTCTTAATTTACATTATTCATGTTCAAATTCTTCATCCCACTACAGAAAAGAAATAAAAGGACTAAAATGAGTTTAAAAGGTCCATACATTTGTTGGTCTGAAAGTATAAAATACAAATTGCTGAAAATCAAGCTGAATTAGACCCTATAAAGAGAATTAAAAGAAGCCGGGAAAAGAGAGGTTCCCTAACCTTTTTAAGAAGGAATAGGACAAGATACAAATTGGGACAATGCTCAGGAGCAATAATAAGGTAAAGGCAGAAGACAGCGTAGGCATGGAAGACAGTGTAGGCATGACTTAGAAGACACATTAACACTTCACCTCAGTTGTCATCAGTAAGGAGAAGCACACAGGCACTACTGAGAGAAATTAAAACAACCACATCCCATTTTATCTCAGGAAAAACTTAAAGAGCATTAAATATTTTAATTACAGGGGACCTGACTCATCACCTGCTCAGAATCGGTACAAACAACATGTCAAGATGGCAAGATTTTAATTTTAAACTGTCACATTATGGATATTTGCTTAGGCTGGAGCATGAAAAACACAGCTTCGATCTATTTACAAAAGACAGTTAATAAGCAGAGCGAGTTTGACAGCCACAGACTCATTCAATGGTTGATATAATAAAGTGCAAAGCTGCAGAAATACCAGGTGGGGGGAAAAAAAGGAAATGGATAAAGCACGACATGGATTTATCAACTGCAAATTAGACAAGATTAAATTATACCGGAGATCTATCAGCTAAAGTGCAGAAAAGGGAACTTACTGTAACAATTAAAAGGTGGAAAAGAAACTGGCATGGGGAAAATGTCAACAGGCACTGCTGACAGCTCAACCATTAGTCTATATGAAATTCAATGACCTATTTAAGCACGGGTTACATTTAATATTTTCCCTGATTAGGAAGATTTCGATAAAATTTGAGGACACTTTCAACACAGAAAAGGCTAAGAATATGCACATATATATAAAAATTTTAAAAGGGAGAACTGAATCGTTGACAAGGTCATACAACAGAGGTGGGAAGAAGTGCTGTACTGCCGTGTACGTGGGCACTCATTTTTGCAAAGATCTAGTGAGGCCCAATTAAGTATTCCAGTACAAGATGTACGACAGGATAAAAAAGACTGAGTAAGGAAATACATGACTGCCACAGGCTCTACTCCACCTCTCTCCAAATAATTCTATTCATTTATTTAAAAAGTGTAATCTGGACATGCATCCCACTCCCCATTCCCAACCGAGTATCAATGACTACACCGTAGTCAGGCTCCTCGTTTGCTCTCTTTCCGAGTTTGGTTTTCTCTGCTGTGGAGACCCCCACATCCAGCCGAGCATCCCTGACCCCAACTGCCCCAGGGCATGCTTCCCACATTCCTGTCTCCTGTCCATTCTAGAGCCACAGGGAAATTACTGCACCCCAAACGCAAGCCCCAAACACCTCCTCGTAGGCAGCAGCCTGCACATGGGGTAGCACAGGGCACTGCCCAGAGGACTCCAGCCCTGCTTTGCATCCCAGCATAACAGCCACGCTGCCTCATGGAGCTATCGAGGGCTCATTTAGCTCTACTGCTTGAAACTGGCAGGAGATCGTACCAAAATAGATACTCACTCTCTCTTTCTCATTCAGTGCACAGGATGAACTGTGATCTCTCAGTGAGCAGGTCTGTTTACCAGTCACTATTCCAAACTCCTTTAAATATTAATTCTGGAATTAATTCCTTGGGGGTTGGGGTTATGACGGGTTTACTACAGCACTGAACACTTTAAAAACAGCAGTGTTTTTCTGTATAATACCTTTCCCACGTAAAATGACGTTTTACTCATTTTATATGTGGAGAGCAAAGAGACAAAAGTCTCTTGCATCCAATGCAAGATACTCAAAATGTCCAGGAACAGTGATGTGGCAGTCTCTTCTTTTTCATGTTCCTACAAGAAGCAGGAACACCTTTTAAACTTTAGTTTAGCAAAATATAATCTCACACACAGAGACAAGAAGAATTACATCTCGTGTAATTTCTAAATGCCCGGAAGCATCTTGCCTCGCCTTCCGCTGCAGCCCCAGGGGTTTTCTGTGTCAGATCTGCCAGTCCCACAGCGATATCTAAGGTACCCTAGGGCAACAGAATGATACTATATGCTTACATTCAAGTAATTGAATCTTACTATCTTTAATAGAGAGTTGGCACGAAAACTTCATATCTTATGAGAAATATTGTTTGCCACACAAAAAAAATCACATCCCTGCTCAGAACAGACTGAGTAGACTTACTCACGTGTGCAAAGCTGAGAAGCCTGCACAAGTCCAGCATTTCTCTGTTAATCTATTCTGTGCCACATAAAACACTCCTAAATGTAAAGGACAACCTCACTGGCCTGGGGCCAAGGACTGAAAAAGCATTGAGATGGAACTAATTTCTTAGCATTAGAATTGTCTTCTCTTCCTTGAGTCAAGGGTATGGCATAGAGGTGATGATCATGAGGCAGCTGAGAAATGAGTACACCTTCTGTACGTCCGGCTTCAGACCAGCTACTCACGTAACATGCAGGACAACTACCTTCCTCGTGCCACTCCAAATGCCGCTCTACAACCTCCTCTGGCTGCAGAGGGCGGCACTAACCTCCCTGTCTAACAGTCGCATCCCTGCTGGACACAGTTTTCTCTTTGCATGACCCTTCCTGTAACCCACTTCTGTCAAAATATATTTTAATAACAGAGTTACGAATTGCTTACCTTCTCATTTAAAACAAAGGCAACCCAGGTAGTACGCATATTTCACCTCGCTTCTGCACCCACGTGGATATTTATTTTTATATGTCACTACTACAGATATAGCTCTGACAACAAGATTTCTGAAGTCTCAGTGTCTTCCCAGGTATTAAACAGTACAGCAAGTTATCAGACTTAAGGGTGTACAATCCTAAGCTGAAATTCACAGAAGTCAGTGGGAGGTTTTTGTTACTGAGTAAACCACCTTTGGATCAGGACTTAAAACAGCCTTTAAAGTGGTTGGTGTCCAAATCCCATGACCTTCTGTTCATTAAATTGCATGTTAGATCATGTTGTACATATTGAGAGGGAGACTTAAAGTATCTGTTACAAGTTTCCAAGATGCTTTTTGGTCCAACTTTTTATTGGAGTAACAGCTAGCTTTTTACTGAACACTCAAATGGCGTAACGTGTCTTCACTGCTTATTAATTTCTGAGAAAAGCAATGGGAAATGGCAAGCTTTCAAACGGGATTATTATCAGCAGCCAGCATATATACTTGGGCTTCTTTAGAAAGAAATATTAGAGGCACGTTGGAACTACGCAAAATTTCAGACACACTTCCTCTCAGCAAAGCATGTAGACTCAGGTTAACTTCTATAAATAATATAAAACAGTAAATTAAAATAATAGTAAATTAATATAATTGAAAAGGATAAGATTCAGTTGCTTGAACATAAGCATATAGTATCATTTTGATGCCCTATGGTACCTTAGATGTCCCTGTGGGACTGGCAGCTGCGACACACACAACTCCAGAGACCTGCATCCTCCCGGGGCTGCAGCAAGAGGCGAAGCAAAATGCTTCAGGGCACCTAGAAATTACATTAGATGCAATTCTTTTTTTGTGCAGTTATATTTTGCCAAACTAAAAGTGATAAAGGTCAGACTAAGGTATATCAAAGATAAGGAAAAAACCAAAGAAACCACAAAGCACATCTGTTGTTTTTAAACAAACTGAAACAGCTGAATATTTAACTGACACTTTTTTAATGGTGACATCTGTTTTAGATTAAAAAAAATCTCATTTTAATTTGACATTTACATTAAGTTAAAACAAACCTTCAAAATACTAATCACAAATATATCTCCTGATTTTACTTTTTGCCAATGGTTTCAAAAGCAAACTAAGAAACACAAGTCTAGAAAATACACCCTACTACTCAATGACTGCATGCTACCCTGTGATGCTTGACCAATTTACCACAGCATTAACATCCAGTTTGTAAAGGACAAATTTACATATTAGGAAATGAATTTGCAATAATGGGTGATTTTACAAAGGACAATGGAAATTAAAACTGAAATGTTAATCATCCAGAACCTTCAAAAAGGTTTAAATGGTGGTTATCTCCCCAGTGTGTGAATCACACTGGGAAGGAAGTCACAAGTCAAGTAATTTTAGATTTATTGCTTAATAACAGATTTGTAAATATTATCAGATACTCAAGCACTAAGGCGACAGGCAGATCTTCATCTAAAAGGTTTACTTGCTCATAAACTTCTGAAGCAGAGTCTAACTAACACAGCGTAAGATGAGGTTCGTAGACAGATACTGTCTGTTATTAGGGCAACTACAATAAGTGAAAAAGTCAACCTTTTTTAAGTCTGACAAAGAAGCAAAAAGTCAAACCTTATATATATATAAACAATATAAACAATTGCTCTAAGTTTAGTTACATGTGCTAACTGTGTTTCAGTGGAACAAGAGAAAGCAGTATGACAAATTATAAGCAACCGCTCTCAACTTCCATGGTATTTTGAGGTCTTTACTTCAGACCTGTTGAAGGACTGCTTTCAATGAAAGCTTGTCTACTGCTTTTCCAACTGACCTAACTAAACAGAGTTTCGCTACATAGAAACCTTATCTTCTCAAGGTGGGCACTGTTTCAACTGCCTATGAGACAGTAGTCCTCACTGATGATAAACTGTCATCCAAACATTAGATGCTCTGCCATTAAGTCTGTTGTTCAGCAGTAAGTCTAAAAATAAATAAATATATATCTCTCCATAGTTCTCTTTCTTCTATAACCACACTTCCACATTCAGACAAATTCTCTCCTGCAGGATGCTCCCCTTCACAAATGCAAAACTGCAACATTTCAATATTACATATGGCCAATCAGCCATGTGTTGTTCCTAAAACTTCAGCAATTGAAGTCTCACAGCACAATTTTAATGGACTGAAACTCATTTGCAAATATGAAGACTCACAGCTGTTTTCCCATGCATTACTTAATGAGTTCTGTACAGAAAAGGGATGAATAAATACCTTTGTGTCTGTCTGGGGGAACCAATAAAACGTTGATTTATAATCTCCAGTAAATACATAATCTCAGCTGGTCCACAGTAGATATAAACAAAATACCTCATTTAATGTCTCCATTACAAATATATCAACACCCACCACATCCCACCAACAGGGCTGGTGTAACAGAGCAGACCTTCTCTTCCCATGGGTACTACTGAACTATGAATATGCAACAACCCAGACGGTCCTGGCAGCGTTCCTGTACCCTTGTCAGCACCACCAAGGCCATGCATCTCTAGCCTTGTGGCTGCACAGCAGCTTCCCTTGGCTGCATCAACTATTGGGTGAGGTGACCTCCAAGCCCCTGATAAGCAACTCACAGCTTGTAATTAAGTGCAAGTGCCTTGATAAATGACGCGGAAATTGCTTCAGCAAGAAGAAAGTCTGTGTTACTGTGAAGAGATGAAGGAAACTTCCCATTGCTAGATAAAAAAAGGAACCCAGTGCATACTTTAAAAAGGATTGCCATCTTCAAAATCACTACCTAAAGCAATTCTTAATTGGCATGTCTGGTACCAGTTTGGAGGAAGTGCCAGGCAGATTTCCATCCAGATACACATAATCAATCCAGGCTCAGAAAGGCATACAAACACATGCTGAAATCGGTGATTATCTGAATGCTGAAAGGTTTTCTTGTTCTGGGTTTCTGTGTTTTTTCTTTTTGTTGTTGTTGGTGGTGAGGGTTGTTTGTTTTTTTTTTAAAGATTGTATTTAGAAGGTCCTTTCTTTTTAAGGGTGTTTTTCTGAGCTATTCTAAGCAGATACCATACCATTATGGATTTGAGCAGCCATTTACAAGCACCAATTTATCTCCTGCATCCTCAGCAGAAGTTTTAAAATACTCTTCTGGGCAGGCTCTAGCCTTTAAGTCAAGAGTTTTGCATTTTATTATGAGAATATAAAGAAGCTTTTTTACAAAGAAGTCCTGTCACTGGGCACCAATGAAAGGAGCCTGGCTGCATTTTCTATGCATCCTCCCTTCAGGTATTTATATACCTTGATAAGATCCCCCTGAGCCGAGCCTTCTCTATGCTGAACAGCCCCAGCTCTCAGTCTTTCCTCAGTGCCCCAGTTCCTTCACCATCTTAGTAGTCCTTCTCTGGACTCTCTCCAGTCTGTCCATGTCTCCCTTGTACTGGGAAGCGCAGAACTGGACACAGCACTCCACGTGGGGCCTCACCAGTGCTGAGTAGAGGGGAAGGACTACCTCCCCGCTGGCAATACTCCTAATTTAGCCCAGGATCCTTTTCTTTGCCACAAGGGCACATGGCTGGCTCATGTTCAACTTGGTGTCCACCAAGACGCCAAGTCCTTTTCTGTCAAGCTGCTTTCCAGCTGGGTGACCCCCAGCATATACTGGTGCACTTCCTCCCCAGGTGCAGGACTTTGTACTTTTCCTGGCTGAACTTCATGAAGTTCCTGTCTGCTCATTTTTCCAGCCTGTCGAGGTCCCTCTGGATGGCAGCATGACTATCTGGCATATCAGCTACATCGCCTAGTTTGGCGTCCTCTGAAAACTTGCTCAGGATGCACTCTGCACCATCAACCAGGTCATTAAGGAAGATACTGAGCAGGACTGGACCCAGTATTGACCCCTGGGGTACACCACTAGTTACTTGCCTCCAACTAGACTTTGTTTCACTTTGTTATATTTCTAGAATATAACTAGACAGAATGAAGATGTTATGTTTTTCTATTCTACACAGCCAGATGTTTGAAATTATCACAAATAGGACACTTTGGGAATTAGAGTGATTCTGGAAAATGCTAAACTAGTGGATGCTTTTGTCCTACTCTGATGAAAGCTACAAACACCTTTTTATATTCTGTAAACAGCATGCATCCATGAGGCACAAGCTGCTTTCATTTCCAAGATGCTTCCAGTGGCAAGAGTTCACCTGCCTAAGTTCTCCTCTGTCTCTTATTGCCACAAGAGCTCTCAGTTCTATATTCTCAAATAAATTCTCACTCATATCTTGAAAGATAAATATCTTTAACTATAGTCACTATCATGGCTCAAGGGGAAGATAAATGTATAGAACAAAAGAGCTCACAGAAAAATATGAGGAAACTGGTCGATTCATACTTTGTGTTATCATGCTAATGTCTAAGATTCATTTCAAGAGCATCTCCAACAGACCATTTTGTCACTGGTGTCCACCTGCAGGCTGCAAGTTCCCACAGCAATTCTGAATTGCTTTCTTTTCTCATCTGTAATTTACTGACAGTTTTTAAGGAATCCTTGAATATGAGTCAAGAGTCTTAGGAAGAGGGATCAGTTAAAAAAAAAAAAAAAGAAAAAGAAAAACAAGGAAAAAAACACACTAAAAATGAAGCTTTGACAAGTCAAATAAAAGCTTAGTTTTCAGAACAGCCTTCAACTGCACAGACTGTACAACTACCTATTCCATCACTGTCTATGTTACTGCAAGTGAAGGAGTACTTTTAAAAGAACTTGGTAAAGCAAAATGAAAAGTTCCTATATAAACTTTCCTATATAAACTATCTATCACTTCAAATATGTCATTTTTCAGAGGTCTTGTAAAGAAAATCAGTTTGACATAGCATCTACAGAAGTTTAGCTTGATTTTAAAAAAACAAACAAACAAAAAATCGCAACTATTCCTTGCCAAGGTCTGCTTGGATAAAGAAGAACTAACTTGAAAGGGACTCATCACAGAGATCTTTCCTTACTAGACATATAGTACAGTGTCTATGAAGTTCATTAGTCCTTTCCCAAATTTAGCTCATTTTGCTGTAGAAATTGATACTTATATCAGCAACAGAATTTCTTTGCTAAAATAATCAATTGCGGAGGGAGGACAGTTTGGCCAGTATCGCCATGTGTCACAGACTTATTTCCAGCTAACTCCTTTTTAAAAAACAGATAATCTCTAGCCAGATATGCATTAAAGCTGCCCAAATTCCTCAAAAAAGTGGAATGTAAAGCTGTAATTCATGTTGTTTCAATGACAAAGACAACATCCAATTAATAAAGTCCATAACCGTAACCACTTAGCAGTTCTGCAACATGGCAAATTCCAAATGTGTTTAAAAAAAGATCGAGGAAAATCTAGACAAAGACAGCATGTCATTTAAAGACAAATTCTGAGTCTTCTCTGGTGTACTTTGTTTTGCATTGCTTTAAGTGTTTACCCAGCATGGGGTGACCCATAGGAGTTGTGGAGCCTTAACCCAGCCTTTTCTCCTCAAGAAGCCACTTCCCATCTCTGATCATTGCTGCTCCTTCCTGTACCTTATATCGCTCGATTACACTCTTTTTAAAGCAGGATGACCAAAACTACCTGCAACCTTCAAGAGATGGACACATCAGGAATTTTACTGTTTTTCTGTTTGCTCTACTTTTTTTTTTTCTGGAGACACCTACAGTAGCAATAGGGATTATTCAGAAAGTGTTGCCCTAATAAGTCTTAGAATACAAGCAAAGCAAGGTTTTTAGGACAACATACTATCCACTATGAAACAGTGTAATACAGTTAGACAAGCTTGTGGGTGCGTGACCTAGAAACACTTGACATGTACAAAATAGGGTTGCCGAAGTAAACAAAATCTATTTTTCCATTGGCCTACCTATGGCAAACAGCTGTTCTGGTCAGAGAAGCAGCCGGAGCCAGCCAGCCACTGGGGGCAACTCTAGGGGAAACAACTACAGCTCAGCAAAGCCTTACACACCACGGGAAAGGGGGCTCAAAGCAGAAGTCTGAGGAAAAGATGGCAATAGGCAACAATTCCAGTTTTATCTGTCCTGAATACACACACACACACTGTGAAACATTCCCCCCCCCTTTTGCATATCTGTACACAGATGAAAGAGATACTGAGGCTCAACGTATAAAAAAAATTATGAATATAGTAACTACAGCAAATGTATTCATCAACTAAATCCTCTATCATTTAAGTAAAGATTAAAGCCCACCTTCATTAAACAGGCTGAAGCAACAGAAGAGAAAGCCCGGTGGTCTACAATATTTAAAAGATGTTACCATCCTAAGGAAAACCTTTGGAGCAGGACATTACGTGCAGGAGGAACTAGATGAGTTAGTTACAGAGAGATACCCGAGGATACACAGAATATGCCAGAATCAGGCCAGACAATATTCCCCCAAGATGCTAAGTGTAAATTTGAACTTTCAAAACTGAAGTTGACAATGCGCTGGCTTTTGCTTTGCAGGGAGCAATCTGTCTTGCTGGGTGAAAAATGGGCTGGGTGATTAAATTGCAGAATCACAGAAACAGAGAGAACAGAAACACCTGAAGGGCAGTGTTTGAAGTGACAGGTCTGAAACAGTTCCTCCTTATCTCAATATCTGTTTTTTCCTTCAGTCAGATATATGGAAAGCTGCACATGCTATACAACCAAAAATGTCCCAAATTAAATAATCTTGTAGCCAGTAGCAATAATTCAATGCCCACATTTCAGCAGATAACATGGTTGCACTCCTGTGGGCCAGCACCAAGTTGTCATCTACAGTTGCCATGGCTTCCTGAAGAATTAAGGGCTCTGGCTTACAAAAGACTAAACCAAGGTGCTAGCACATGAAAACGAGCACACTTCTCTCAGCAGTCAGGGTGGTGGAGAGAAGCAGGTCACCAGCACGTAAAGTGGTTGTGCTCTGTAGTCTGATCACCAGCCAGCTTTACCATCGTGTAATTTTCCAAACCTCAATGGAGACATAGTAGATGTGCTTTCCCATAGGTTATGACCTACATGAGTCAGAACCTTGAATAAAAAGCATTGCTGGGATTTGTTGGATGGGAGGGAATTAAGACAGGGGAAAGAAAAGAAGAATATCAAACCACAGCAGCAGAGGACCCATGTCATGACTGCAGCTTTTCTCCTTCAGAATAATCACTCTTGGTAAGCATTGCTCGCTAAAGGAACACCTTCCTCAGACTTAACACTCTAAAATTAGTACCCTTGAAGACAAATAGAATAAAAGCCTATATATTCAGAATCCAAAAGAATGACTGTATTTAAGTATTAAATCATCATTAGATTTTTTTTCATCTGCTCTTTTATACTATAATTTAAAAATTGGATGTAGTAGTATTTGGCAAGTTCATGTCAATATGGTATGACAGAAAACAAAAAGTAAATGCACTTCTAGAATATTTCAGCCAAAATATTTCCAGGAGAACCAGGAAATAAGGGAGTATTTCGTATAATTCTATTTTAAAAAGTACCATTTCATTTGTGTTATCTGTATAATCTTGTTCTCTTGGGTTCAAATTTAAAACCAGAATTGATACAGAGAAAGGCACCTAGGATGAGAAGGAGATTAAAGAGCTTGTTTTACTAGAGGAGATGAAGTCTAACCTGAAATGCAAATATCACAAGTGATGGAGGGAAGAGAAAGGAAACACACTTCGGGGGGAGGGGGGCAGAGAAAGAAAGATATTAAGGGATAAGTAACACTTGAATAATGAGAATAAGCTGACAGAACTGGCATGAAAAGGTATCAGAGGCAAATGAGAAGATCCTCAACTATCAGCCCTTCCAGTAGAAAGCCTGGGAAGGCTGAAGGAATAGGAAATAGCCAACCAGTCTTAAGACAGTAACACAGCCAAAGCTGACCATTGCCCCCCAGCACCGAAGGTAGGGCTGCCCACATGCCTCCTGCTTCACCTGGGCTGGTCTTCATAAATAAAAGATAGCTAAAAAATCACTTCGGGGCTGCTTAACCTACTTGACACAAAAAGCAGTAAGGACTTTCTGAATTGCCTCAAGTAATAAGTGCTTCGGCGCTATTTTTATCACACTTCCACATTTAAAGGAACACTTGCATTCGATAACAGAGGAAGTTATCAATTAGGTTGTTAATAAAAGCTTGTAAGGCTATGTCCCACAGCCTACATAAACGCTTTACTTTTCTGTGGAAAGACTTCTACGGAACCATTGAAAGCAGCAACTGCATATAGTCCAGATAAATGCATCAAGCTCCAATTTAAAAGTTAAATTTTCTGCTCAAGCTACTTCAGCTGGGAGTCTGTTCCAAACATCACTCTGCTGAATTTCAGCATGGAATTACTCACAGAACATTTATAAAAAGTTAATCTTGTAGCAATACTGTCCTTGAGATTAAGCCACTCTATTCCCTCTGCAGTTCTTCTTTCTTGTGTTAACACGGTGCAGTCAGTTCCTCTCCCTTCCCTCTATTTACTTGGCCACACAAGCAATGTTGCTGTCATCTCCTTTTAAAGACAGGACCTCGGCCATGCTTGCAGTCCTCCCCATCTCCATTCCTGTTCCAAAGAGCCTCTTCCAGCAAGATGCCCAACTAGGTCTTTGTCCCTTTCTTCAAAACCATTACTGCTTAGATACTATGGTTAATAACCTCTTAGATACTTGCTGAAGTTACAAGTAATAGATCCATGAAAGAGCTCAGGAGAAAATTGTTATGAAACCATGACAAAAGACAAGTATTTGTAACTAGTATTATTTGTAAATAATATTCTGAAAGAAACAAGCAACCAGCCAGAGCAGCAAAAAACCACTCCTGTGAGGTTTTAAGCCATGAAAAAAAGCTGGACATTGTTAGAGAGACTTAAAGGTGGTTTTCCACACGCTGGTGCAAACAGTTTCGCAGAACAGTGATCACTGCCGACAAGCTCCTACTGATCGCAGCTGTCCTGCCTATTTTCTTTAAACAATTCATGAATTTTACAAAGGTAGAATTATACCACAGAATGGCATATTACAGTCTTGACCTAAATATAACGCAATGACCTCAGGCTTCTGAGGAAAGCAAGAGTTTGCTTTACAGTTACAGCTGAAGTCATTAATAAGACACCATAAATGTGCAGCTGTCTCCGAAATACAGTGGCTGTGGATCTGGAAACTGGTCTCACTTCAAATGCAACAAAGATTTCTCCAAAAGAAGAAAAGGGGCGGGGGGGGGGGGGAATTAAATAATATGGGAACAATTTGATACGAAGCTTTTACTGTCCTAGTTTCAGCAGGGATAGAGTTAATTTCCTTCCTAGTAGCTGGTACAGGGCTGTGTTTTGGATTTAGGATGAGAACAAAGTTGATAATGCACCGATGTTTTAGTTGTTGCTAAGTCGTGCTTACACTAGTCAAAGACTTTTTGGTTTTCCATGCTCTACCGACTGAGAAGGCTGCAGGTGCACAAGAAGCTGGGAGGGGGCACAGCCAAACTGGCCAAAGAAACA
>NW_008825167.1:11927578-11943860 GCF_000699105.1 Pygoscelis adeliae
GAGCAATTGTACTGTGCATCACTTGCTTTGTGTACTATTATTATTATTATCTTATTATTATTATCATTTTATTTCAATTCTTAAACTGTTTTTATCTCAACCCACGAGTTTTTCTCACTTGTGCTTTTCCAATTCTCTCCCCCATCCCACTGGGTGGGGGGGAGTGAGCGAGCGGCTGCGTGGTGCTTAGTTGCCGACTGAGGTTAAACCACGACAATTAGTGAACAGAAGTCATGATGTAAATCCATGAGATGCTGACAACTAGAAAATAGCCTGCAAATGTCTTGAACCTACTTTTGAACTTGATTGAACAAAGCGACAGAAATTTGAGCAAGGTGTTTGCCAGGGAGGGGAGAGGGGAAAGTATTGCAAGGACTAAAGAACTCAGAAGGAGCACACCATGTTTGTTGCCTCCCAGCTTCAGCAGAAGTGAACTCATCACACATACCCTCTGCCGCAATGTCCTCTGGCAATGACTGCTGTTCCTGGTGGAAAGCTCCCACTGACTTCAATGGGAACCACACGAAGTTAGGGAGGAAAATCCTGTCTTGACTGAAACCAACAGAAATTTTGATAAACCCTTCTATGAAGGATAAGGCTGCACTAGGGAATCATACTTCAAACAGCCTGAGGTTTTCCCTCAGTGCTAAATTTTATTAATATATTAAAAGGAATATATACCCACATACCCAACTGGCTCCAATAATTTTCCTGGAAATATGCTAATTCACACCAGCCAAAACTTTGTTCCTTTTACATGGTGATGTTACCCATCTTGAAAAGAACTAATTCTACAGATAAAGCGTATTTCTTCTTACATAAATTAATGGCTATCTTTAATGGTGTAATATTAATTAACTGCATACTAAAGCAGGTTGTAGAAGTAGAAACACAACTTCCATAATTTGGTAGTGACAACAATTGGGAGGGAGGCAAGGGGAGAAGAGAAATAAAAAGAGCAAGAGTGACCTGAAACGAAGGAATAAGTATTTCCTATTCAAAATATCTCAAAGACCTAACAGGGAAATAAAAATTTGCATGACAACTCACCTTTAAAAGTGTATGCATGTTTAAAATAAAAAAAAATCCCAAACCAAAAAAACCCTACTACATAAGGGCTGACATATATTCTAAGCAGTCAGATCAGCCTCTTGACATTTAATATGCTCATTTGTAACAGACTAGCTTTCAAAGCAAAAGAAGGGACATCTGTAAAAGCCACACAATGAAGGTCAGTGAAAGCCATTTTAAGCTTTTTCCTAAAATCTGTTGCTTTGGTGGTGGTAGTGGGGTAATCTGTCCTTCCCAAACCATTTGCCTTCAGGAGAGCTAACAGGATAAGTGAGCCCAAAGATAAAGGGACAGAATAGGAGAGCCAGTCAGACAAAAATGTAAGTGTCAAGGAGGATGGTATCATGTATTTACAAAGATTTGAATTTGGATGGACACAGGAGGACAAGTTCTCCTCACTTTTCAACTGTTTACTACTTTTGCTGGCTGTCAGAAGGGATTCTTAGTTCAGGTTTCATGGAGAGAGGATTGCTGCAGACGTTTCCTCCACACCGCCTTGAAGATTCATCTCTGGATGAAAAGTGTTTCCAAGTGCCAGCCTGAATAAACCTCAGCTTCATTTATTCAGAGTACTGACGACATCCAGTGGCCACCAAGTTAATCTCAGCCTATGACAGCAGATAACCTCTTATATCAGAATAGATAATCTCTTTCCATAAAGTTATATATTAACCCTGCTCTTCCACATCCTAGTCTAAAAGTAGGAGTGCATTACAAGGAACACTATAATCATTGAGCAAGAGTCTTCCTATTCAGGTCCTCATACAAACTCTAACCAAGCCTTTTTCAGTTCTATCTCACATTGAAAAATTATAAATGAAAAATGCAAAGTCTCTTAAGCACTTCCATGGTACTCAAAGAAACTGGAAACCAGCAAAAATAAATGTACATCAAGAAAGGGGTGGGGGGGGGGAAAACCTGCATACGCACACACACAAGCTGCTCAAGGTGTTAAAACTGCTTGCCACATCTACCAAACTCAGTCACACGTACACACTTCTAAAACACATGGAAGAAACCACTTTTCAAAGTGCTTCAAAACAAAAAAACCAATGTTTCTGTTTTCCACTTTTGTAAGGAACTCAGTCAAAATATGAAAATATAACACTTTAAGCATGCTTGTGTTCTTTCACAGAAAACATCTGTTAAATACTTACTTGCCCGAATATTTCTGGCAGCCCCAAAACTTGACCAGTGAAAACACCAATACAGATGAAAATTGCTGTGACCTGACCCAATGAACCACGGATTTCCTTTGGAGATATTTCACTCAAATACATGGGAAGGGCACTCAGAGAAATGCCTATGAAGGGAGGAAAAAAACATATATTAAGTCAAATCGCCTTTTCATTATGCCAGGTACGAAATAAACATCTACTGAAAGGAGTCTGAGTGCTAATCTGCTCACAAGAGTGGCATAAAAACATGCAAAGAACAGAATTATATCTGTCCACAGATAATATGAATTATCTTCTCTGCATGTCTAATTACTCTTGCACCATTTAATAACTATGGCATTGATTATCTGTTACAAATCTACAGTGATGTGCGTAGGCTGCTATTTGATGAGAAGCACCAAAGGTTACTCAGAGATGAGAATCACCAGGAGAACAGATTTTATGTTTTAAATTTGTTCATTCCAAAGCAAGCAAAATCACGTTAGCACTGGTGCAGGTAAGGAAAAAAACCCCAGTGAGTCAGGCAGAGAGAGCAGATCCTGTCAGATGAAATATTTTTACTGTAAAGGGTATTAGCAGATGTTCCTCTCAATACAGGCCTACAGCTGCAATGAACTCTTAATAGCAGGCATAAAATAAGGGTGAGAATGCTGCTCAGAGCCAGGAGAAAACAGATGCATGACCCTGGTTAGTATAACGACAATATTTACAAAGCTCCAAAAGTTCTGCCATTTGGTGGTACTCTGAGACAAAAATCAGCAGTCAGCACCAAAATTACCCATGAACTTCACATTGCAAGTGACGGACACATCCACTTTCAAACAACCGTAGTTTGTGCTTACTAACAACATAGACAAAGCTTGCCAGGAAGGGGGCTTAGCGATGCAGAGGTCAAAGCATGTTCCATTGTTTAGAGTCATTACACTAAGAGGATAAAACCGTCTTAATTCATCAAGTCTGTCTCCACATTAGGTAAATATTTCTCACCATCTACCGATCTGTGAAGTCGCTGAGAACCTCACTGCTAGCTGCAAGACTATTCTGGTGCAGCAGTGCCTCCATGATTTACTTTTAAACCGGGAAGACCATGTTGCTAGGAGCAAATCCTGATGTACCAAACCTTCCACTTAATCCTACTGGTATTAGCATGGGATCCAACAACTTCTAAACACAAAGCAGCAAGCAGCTTTAATAAATAGACCACACCCTCCTAGCCAAAGGATTTTCATGGTATGAAGACAGATACATTCTACCAGGGCTGGAGGAGGAAGGGGGAGAAACAACCAGGGTGGACAGCAGTGGCTGGCATCCATTCCAGTGTCTTCTCCAAACATCAGATCCTCCGACCTTCATTCTGCTGGTTTGCCCCAGTGAAATCAGTGTGGCTAGTCCCTGAAATGCCTCTTTAATGTAAAGAAAGATCTAACGGCAGGAGAGGAGAAAGATTACGCATGGCGCCGGCGTTTTGGATATGTATGGCATGATAAAAACTTACCTGCATCAACACCCATTATAATGCGGCCCAGTATGAGCATTTCAAATGACCCCGCCAAGAAGGAGAAGGACATCAGCAACGCAGCTGTCACTGCAAACACGTTATTGAGGAGCAACGTACATTTCCTAAAACAAAAAGATATTTTATTTAGATACCTGCATCACGACAGTTAAATCTAGTCATATTCAAAGCACACTAGGCTTTTATTCTTAAATATCCATAAATAAAAAAGTGCCTAACAAACACTGCCTCTTACATGTTGCGTAGAGTTCCGAAATACAACACTATACCCAAATGGATACAGTTCCAAACCTATGCCACAGCTTTAAAACCTATCATAGTTAACTAAAGAGCGGTACTTCAAAGGCATGGCAATTAGCCATCCTACACATCCTAAGAACCCAAGTGCCATGCCCAAGACTCTGTATATGAATATAAACAAGCGTACTCTGGGTGAATGTATGTATGTAGGAACCAGAGAATATACTTCAGTAGCAACAAGCTGATACAACTACAGGCATTTTTATGCTACATATAGTTTTTGCCATTTTGAGAACTTCCCAGCACTGACATATTTATGTCATTATAATTCATCCTTAAACCCATGATATTAAAAACATACATTGAGGAAAATTACTCACTACTTGTAGAGTTAGAAAAAACACTTGGGCTCACAGGAATGATAAAAATCAACCTCTTCCCAAAAATTGTTTAAATTAACCAAAATATTGATTTACACATTTTTTCCCCCAATTTTGAAATTATTTCGTTCTATAGCAGTCAAATAAAATGTGGAAAAAAATATTTCTTTCAAAGAAAAGAAATGTTCTTTATGGAAAATTATTACTTTGTTGGAAAAAAAAGAAAATAATGAAAATATATTTTAAAAATTTCAAAACGTCTCAATTTCTCATTCACACTACACCAACAGCTGTATTTCTTCCAGTTTTCATCTTACAGAACTTTCTGCTCAAGTTTGAGGGACTCATTAATTCAACAGTGACTCATAAGTCTCATAACTTCTGCAGAAGGAAATACTTTACAAAAGAAATGATATGTAGGATTTCATGGGCCTTTGACAGTCAGATTCAAACACTGACATCCAAGGTCTCATTTCCTGGACACTTGGAAGAAGAATGGTTAAAGATATAAGATCAATAGCTCTGCTGCAATGATTCTCTATTGACAGATGAAGTAGAACACCCACCCAGAACTCAGAGAAATCACTGCTACCTTATACACATCTCTCCACAAATACGGATTTAAATGGCTTTTTGCTAAATTACAGCCTGCAGCCAAATGGCCAGAGAAGCCATTATCATCAGGTTCAGCCTTGTGAGCGACTGAAAAGTTTCTTACGATTCCCAGGCAGAGTCACAGCCAGGACTGGGATATCTGCTGGAGATGTGGTGGCCTCTCTACAGCACATCACAACAAGACAGCTGCTTTGCATTGCTTATGATCTAACACAAGACAAAACACCATAATTTTCACAATTACGTGGCAAGAGAATGATCGTACCCTATGTTTTCCATCTGTGAGTCACCTCAGTTATACATGGTAAAGCAACGGAGCTTTGTCTTTACCAGTCACATAATTAAGCACAGTTTTGTTTTGGCTCTAGAGGTACAAGTCAATACTGAAGCCTCCAATCCCACTCACAACAACATATGAAGGAAACAACTGATTTGAAAACAAATTTACCTGGAGATAAACAACATTGATGATGTAAATTATGAGGATTCTTTTAACTTTGACAGTAAATAGCACAGGCTGAAAATATACCAATTTTATTAAAAAACTAAAGTGGTATTAAATTTGCACGTATTCTCAATGGATTTTCAGTCTTTATATATTGTAATTTCCAAGCAAAAGAAGAGCAATGACCAGAAAGGCTGCCTACCCTTTTCTCTTCCAAAGCAGGTAACAAACTGACCCAGCGGTCCTCATTCTTCTCGAGTTCAACACATAGGTACCAACTGGAAATCTCCCACTCGTTGAACCAGTCATCCAACTTGTTACAACAGATCAATACATTTTTGATAGGAAACATTTTTAATACTTGTATTTTTAATTACTGCTCCTGCTTTCTAGTGTTTTTTGAACATTGTTTGAATGAATAACATTGTTTGAAGATCAAACAATGAGAAACAGTTCATTTAAAGTACATGTTTATACAACATAGCTGTCAAGCATGATGACTTTACCATTTGAAACAGATTTTTCAAATGGATGTAATTTGAGAGGGCTAAAGTGATATAAATAATGCCAGAAATGGAAACAAAATGTTCTCAAGTCAAACAAGTGCTATACATTCATCTGAAGTTATTACTTTCTTCTTCTTTAATTTAAATAAAACCTACAAAATATTTATCTTCTTAGAAAAAGTTGGCTAGCGACCCCTTATTCTATGCAGCAAAGAACAGAAAAGTGCAGCCTAACTAACAAAGATAAAAACAAAGAATTTTGTCTTTGCCAGACTGAAAAAAAATTAAAACAAGAAAGTAATATGCTGTTTAGAGTGTTACTATATAAAGCATGTAAAGTTTTGGTAATGAAAACACTGTGCTGGGTGTCTGTTGCAAGGTTTTGGAACTGAAGGGGCTGCAGGGGTGGCTTCTGTGAGGAGACGGAACGAGGGAATAACAAGATCAGTGGAGGAGAAGGTGGTGCAGGACTGAGCAGGTACATCCCCAGAAGGACTGTGGACCACGGAGGACCGACACTGGAGCATAGAGAAGAGTGAGAAGGAAGGAGCAGCAGAGGGAAGTTGCTATGCACTGACCCCGACCCCCTGCACCACATGTTCCCTCACTGAAGGGACTGAGTGTGACCTGCCGTGGTACCAAGGGCGGGAGAGAAGCCTGGAGTGATGTTCAGCCTGGGAAAGTGGGAGGAAATGTGTTTTAACATTTGTCTTGTTTCCCAATACCTGATCAGTAATTAAGTATTTATGCTAATTGGCAATAAATTAAGTTAAATTCCCCAAGTTGAGCCTGTTTTGCCCATGACAGTAACTGGTAAGTGTTTTCCCATTCTTTAGTTTGATCCGTAAGACTTCTTGCTCCTGTTCCTCCTATTTCTCCCCAGTGCCCCCCTCCCACTTGGGGGGTGGGGAGTGACGAGCAGCCAGGTGGGTGCTTGGCTGCCAGCTGGGGCCAAGCCACCACAAACATAAACAGTGGAAACAACTTCTCATCACAGCTCCTAAGAAAAAAATACAGCAAAACCCTCCAAACTCTCCATGCTGTCTGAGTTTACTTCCAGTCAGGTCGTATTATATTCAAAGTTGTTATAATCATAAAAACCCCTATGCTTTCCTGGTCACGTAGGCCAAAACCGTATTACCTTAGCAACAAGGCATAGGAAAAAAAAAAAGACCCAAACCACTGCTTGTATAGCTCTAATTAAAGTGATATAAAGATACTACACTTAATAAAGCACTGCAGCAGACACTTTCCCTTGGGAAAGTCCAACCAATCTTGTCAGATAACTGCACGCACCACACTTACAAAGTGTAAGCGTGGAAACTTCAACACTAAGCCACCATAAGAAAAGACAAACACTGATGTGTTGGTCAGCCTAGTCATTTCTCTCACATCCCAAATCACAAGCTGACAACGTACCAATTGTCCAAATGGTACATGAAACCTATTGAAGTATAAATATCATAGCACAGTTCTCACATAGCACATTTCATTTTTCAGTCTTGCTGAAGGTTATAGAGCACATCAATATCCCTATTTCTGTAACTGGGTAAACAGAGGAATAGATAGCGAAGTGGACTCAACCTAAAGCTAACATGCAAAACAGTGCCAGACCTGGGAAAGGGAACCTGGACTCAAGTTCCAGTCCAGAGCCCCACATGGTTCTGCTGCAGCTACTGCACTAAAAATACTACGCTAGCATTCATTTAGAGATGAAGATTTTGTTCCTTCCATTCAAATAATTCAGAATTTTCTCCAGCCAAAAAAAATAAAGCATTTATGCATTCCAAAAGGAAGATGCTTTCAAAACCTTCTGACTGAGCACAGAGCGTTTGTCACAAGCAGCTACGTCCTAAGCCAGGCAGTAAATTTTGCAGCTTAGTGCCAAAACTGGTCCTCTCTAAGGCTGACTATCCGTACTGCTGCAGGAATGTAACTTCCAATCCTGCACTCAACCTGAAGTAGTCCCAAGAGAAAAGACATTTGCTCAGTAGAAATCCATTTCTATAAGCATTCCAGCTGAGACAGACAGTTCACCCATCAGCTAGACACAACTAGAGCTAAGCTTTAAGGATTTTTTTATTGCCTTTTTTAGGTATTTTGGATATTGAAAACACTTGAGAACCTCTTCCTCAGAATTGCCCTTGTCTTTTTGCAAAATCACATACGATTAATCTCTTGTGATTTCAGGGTTGTCATTTGCTCTCATGATACTGGATAGTTCCAGAGGCCAGAACAGAATCCTAGCAACTACCTGCCCTCCACAGCTGCAGTAACTTTAATTAGGGATTTGAATTAATAATCCTTTTGTCTAAAACTCACAACTAGGAAAATGATAGAATTAAAAGTTTTGTCAAAAATGTATTGTTGTCTCAAAATTCAGTAATAAGAAAGACTCTAGAAGCTCCTCTTGGGAGCAAATATGATACCTTATACAAAAAGTATAGTAAGGGAACTAGGTGTTTAAATAACAAGCTGTGTGTTCTTTAAACTAGGTGTTTAAATAAAAGCCAGTAACAGACTGAATACTAGAACACCATTTCAACTACAGTAGATGACTGTGGTAGCATTCTAAGATAATAACGATAGTGGTAGCATTACTAAAATAATCCAGAAAAATTCCCTTAATCGCTTCATACTCAAAACAGTTCAGTGTGCTAGAGGGAAAGCCTTGTCCCTCTCCTGCAAATGCCTCGCTTGCAGTGGCCTAAGCAATCCACTGAGCATGTCACTCTGGGTGTTCAGGATACGCAACAGCAGCTGCTCTTTGGTAGAAGAGAATTTAAATTATGAAGTGTCAAAGCCACATCTGAACATGGGACTTACGCTTTTGTGGATTTTTTCTCTTTGAAAAAATTACGTCTCTCGAAGTAAGTAGGACCTAGGAATCGGGTAATTTGGAAATTATGTTATTAACCTTACAGCAATATGATTCAAGAGTGCTCTTTTTAAAGTCATACATTATTTCTGACTCATGCTTCTGATCCCCCTTAGTTCATTATTCTGTGTCAGTGCAAATGGAGCTCCGCTTCATCATACGTACAACCCTCCAACCTACACTTGAACAATTTAACAGCGAAGTATTTTATTGTTCTGTCAACATTTCATAATCTGCTCCTCAATTACCGTACCAATAAGTCAGTCTGGTTTCCTCAACCAGACGAACACACTGCAGTGTGAACAGCAAACTCAAGAACCACACTTTGATGAGCAGCCCTTATCCACTGTCCCTGAGAGACACAATCCCTTCCCATCTCTAATCAAGTACTCGTACACCGTATCTATAAGAGAGCTATTTTCACGATTTAACAGGGATAAACATAATGAACAGGGGCAGAGTCTGCAAGCTTTGAAGCTCTGCCCTGGCAACATGATCCGCTCCCATCAAAGTGGTATTCATATTACTGAGATCAGCCACCACTTTAACAAACCTGCACACAAAGTTGTTCTACCCTTCACCAAAAATTCAAGCCTTCTATGAACCCATTTTTTACTTCACTTTTTAATAAAGTAAAGAAGACTCAGCAACAATTCTGGGAATTAATCAGTGAGTCAGGCATAGTTTCATATATTTAAGAAGTGTGTAAAAGCCAAATTGATGATTTGGCAGAAGAAACTGCAAACCTTAAAAAAAAAAGTGACTATGAAAAATATTTAAGAATTGAAAATCAAATGGTGAAGTGAAGGGACAGAATAAATTAATGAAGAACGGATAATAGTTTTACTGTAAGCATGAAATGGAAGAACCTGAAAACATGATCTTTGAGGTGAAAAATGGGATGTGGAAGAGTTGGGAGAATGACAAACAGGCCTAGGAGGGTACAACCTAAAGTGATGGAAATAGTAAAAATGTAGAACAGAAAAGTAAGAACAGTGGAGGTGGATGCTTCTATTTAAGCCTCCATGATGACCTTCTCCAGTGATTTACCTGAGCAAAAATTATCAAATGATATAGAATTTACAATTAAGGAAAATCCAAATGAGCAGTTAAGATGAATGCTACAATGGCTTTTTTTTTCATGCCCTTCTAAATATAGGTAAATTACAAATTACTTTTAAAATTCTCTTTGGAAGACTGTATGAAACAAAAACTTGACAGAAATATCTAGTTAGTACCTGCAGCAAAAATGCAAACACACACCAGCACAAACATTCCTAAAACACTCATATTCCCTATGGTCAAGTCTTGGTCAAATACTGCATTGCATAGAGCAGGGAAGGCATCCCCACGCTTGAGGAAGACTAAACACAAACTTCATCCTAGTTTAGTTCTTCAAACTGTGTTTTAAGTTGACACAAGGAAGGAAAAAAAAAAAAGAACAAATTTTTATTACCGTATGACAACAAATGTTGTTGAGATGCAAACAAGACATATCAATAGCTTTACCTGTGGACAGTAAGATACTCAGCAGACTCTTGAAACAAGAATTTGCCAATCCTTTGTGAAATCTTTCCTATTTTATGGTGTTTTCCTTTTGCACTCTTGACAATTCAACCTCCTTGACATCTAAACCCACTGCCTATTCAGAGCAAATGGCTTCTGCAACTCAAACGATGCACAGTAAGGCCAGAGAGAAAGGTAGTAATTTTACCCTTGGAATTTGGAACTCTTAGAAATGAGCTTTCATTATTTGAATATGTTTAAATTTGCATTCTGGTGAAGAGGGTTTTTAAAAAAAAAAAAAAAAAAGTAAAGCCTTCTAGAGAGACCAAGTGAAAAACTGCTTTAGAAACTGGAAGTTTTCCCATACACTTACCGCCCGAAGAACTTCACAATCGGGGTAACAATAATGGCACCCACAAGGCCACCAATGGCAAAAATAGAAACAGTTATAGACCAGAGGAGAGTCAGCGTGCTTTCATCCACTGAGAAGCCATATCTTCTTTCCCAAGTTTCATTGTAAAACTTCTTGATATACTGAAAGAAAACACATTATAATAATACTACATGTAAAAATCACACTTTAAGAACACAACTGACAGAAACAGAATAAAAAAACCAGTAGCCTGCTTGCAGGAATCACCCTTGCTCTTGTATCTCCCTCCTCCAAAAAATGGGGCCTCATTTCTAGATGCAACTGCAATACAGGCTAACTGAACCAGTCAAAGCATACATACATTTAACTACATGCCAGTCATAAACAAGGTGGGGAAAAAAAACACAGGTAGACATGAATGTAGAAGAGGCTGATAAAAGAGAAACTCCTATAAAGCAAGGATGTTGGAATAAGTAGTAATTCTTTTGGTAAAAGCCTACACTGTGCTCACCATGAAACATTTATCATCTCTATTTTGTATTTCAGTCCTAAAATGCAGATCTCAGATTTGCTCAAAATTAACGTGCCTTTCACTAGACTATTTTTTCCAATGGGACAGTATTGTAAAAGTAAGTGACTCTATAGCAATTGTTTAGTGTAACACTAGAAAAAAAAAATAGAGTGAATTGAAAACAATAGGCATTCATGGATTGAGGGAAGAAGGGAGGCTGTGTCCACTTTTACACTGTATTTATGACACTGCCACATCTGGCAGCCATACAAAATCAAGGACCTACTAAGCCAAGCAATGAAAGATAACATTTTTGTCCCAAAGAATTTACAGCCAAGACATAACTTTGAGAGGAGGGAGGCAAGAGCTGACATCTGTTGGTTTGATACTGATGGGGGAAAAAAAGCCCACAATATCGGTCAAAAAGAGCTAGTTGTCTTACACCATTAAAATTAACAATCCCAAATCACTTTTATAAGTATGTTATAGTTTCTCCCCTTCAAATTTATATAAGCTGCTTTTCGAACGAAGTTCAGGCTGCTGAATAAGGTAAGCAATTTCTTTTCAGTAATGAAAGATGTATCAAACACGAAATCAGACACCTAAGATCCTGATACGAATCTATCTGCCAGACAAGCTGGTTCTCTTAAGAAATGAAAATCTGAGACCTATCTTCTAACTCTTCAGCTATCCTGAAACCTAGTTTTCTCCCATGGCTGCTTAATTTCTTAAGAGCCTTCCATAAGGGCCCTTCCAGGGTTATCTTTTGAAAGCCCAAGTGCCTCCTGAATCTCTGGTGAACTCAGACAGATGCCTGAGTCACGGTTCTCCTTTGCAAAAGCCATGCCAGCTCTTCCCCAAATTCTCACTTTTCTACTACAGTTTCTGCTAGTTTGTCAGGTACAAAAAACTAGCAAATTCTTAGCATGTATGTTCCAAGTTTTCCCCCTAAAAACTACTTTTTTCTTAAAGTCACATTAACCCTCTCGGTCTCTCAGTTACTGAGGCTATTTAAAAAGAAGCTGAACTGTAATACAAAGCCTATATTTTGAATTATTTTTTCAGTCTTGAACAAACGCTAAGGTATTTTGGCAACCTGACACAAAATTATCACTAATTTTATTCCATATCTCTACTGACATTTCAGCTTCTCCAATACATCCCCGATAAAGAAGGTTCCAGTGTGGGACTTTCCCAGACTTTTCCAATCCAAAACATTAATTCAGGTTTCTTGTTATGTCCTCGTATTTTCTGAACACCCTTTTTCAGCTTCATCTATCAGCCTTATATCCCCAAGCCCTCCATCTGGACATTTTTTGTGCCTGCTGAAAGCACCCAAACTCCAGGACCAGCTCACTCTTTAAGCCTTCAATGTGCCAGAGTTTATATTCTTTTTCTGCTTTCCTCACATGAGCACAACTGCAGGTTTTTGAAGAATGTCTTCTAACAACTTCCCTTCCCTGATGTTTACTTACAAAGTTTCTTCATCTTTCGAAAAGATAAAGGATGTCATAGCTCCAGTATGACATTTTTATGCAGTCTCTGTATCGCTTGCAGAGACATCGCCTATTTACTTTCTTTTTAGTCAAGCTTCCTCAGTTTTATGATGTTCCTGTTTCGAAATCAAGGAAAGCTCCGATGCCACTGTGGTGTCTGATGTTCTGGCAAGGATACAGTACCAGGCAGTCACTACTGCAGAAGGGCATGGCACACTTGTGCAACACTCTTACCTGTTCTGTGTCACCACTCTCTGACAAGCTCTACCGTGTCCCAAAGTTTAATCTTGGCACTTTTCCCCAGTTTCTTCTCAGATTTCCTCCAGCATGTCATAGGTAGTAAATTATCCTGGGGCAGGACTCTGCAGTACAAGCCTAACACCACATTTTCCCTGCTCAAACTAGGGATTTCAAACTTCAGGTATTCCAGCCTTGGACACATAGACTATTCGATTTGAGGACTTTATTCAGTTTGAAACACTACCTCTCCACCTGCAAAGTACCTAAGAATGGTGGAGGTAAACGTAGCACTTACTGTCTTCCTTCTATCAAGTTTCTTGTAGGCCTCTTGTGCCCTGAGTTAAAAGGAAGACAGGGATATTTCTCCCATCCTATCTTATATGTTTCTATACAAATAGACAAAAAAAAAAAAACCAACTCAAAAAAAGAAAAAAAGAAGTCAATTTGCTGCTTGGCCCATTTAGAAGAATCTCACAGTAAATTTTCAAATGAATCTGCCATTAAATCAAGTAATACATCTTCCCTTTTTAACACCAGTACTCAGATTATATTTAGATTCAGATATCTACTTATTTATTTGAAGTTCATTGCTCATAGTAATGAATACTAAGAGAAAACATTTTTAGAACACTATTAGCATTTCTTGCTAATGATAATGGCTAAAAATAGTATGCAAATTATTCTCCCCTTGTGTTATGACTAATTTTCTCAGCATAGCTTTGTTATTTACATGGAGACATCAAATAACTGCAAATATTCAAGACAAGAAAGTACAAACTACAACACTCAATAGTAACAGATAAATGTGCTGGCATGTACATGACCTGTGTCTGGATTCCCACCGCCAATGAGTGGGAAGCTAATAACACCTACAGGTTTTGAGGAGTTGCACATGAAAATGAAAACCCAAAGAACAAAACAAATCTGAGCCAACAAATCCACTGGATTTGAATCCATTGAATTCTGTGGAAAGGCTCCTTTGGGATTTTAATCAGTTGTCTGAACAACACTAATGGCATAAACATGTATACAAAAATTTTAGCCCCTAACCAAGCCTACAAGGAGTGGTAGCTGACTGCTATCAGCATCTTGTCTTCTGCTGCCCCAGTTCATTAAGGTGCTAGGGTGGAAAACATAAGGGGAATAAGGAATAGATATATATATTTTATGTATTTATACATACATAAAAATATAAGGGATATATTTTAAATATAAGGGAAATATTTTCCTTGTCTCTTTAACTGTAAATAACTTACATCAAGGGAAGAGATGAGCTGGTCTTTAGAGAAGAAAAATTACCTTACCCATAGTTACAAGGGTCACTCCCACATAGTGACAACTATCCAACTGGCTGACAGCAGGCTATACATTTTTGCAATAGTCTCACTTTCTCCGTACCAGCTCTAAAAGGAATGCAGAGCTGCAGCCGCCTGCAAGAAGGGGCAAGGGCTGCACGGCAGTAAGTGGCAGAGACTTTGCTTCCCGCACAGAGCACAAAGCACATCACTGTTCTACGGATGTTGCCCACAACCGGTCCATGGAATGAATTGTAGAAATTCAGCTCAGAAAAAGACAGTTTCAACTTGTATTCAACTAAAGCATTTGTCTTCCTACTGCCAAATGCTCCCACACGTTTTTAATAAATTCTGGTATCTCTTTGAACAAGCCCATGGAGACTTCCAATTCTGGGTTTATCACATGGTCAAGCACTGTGTGCAGGGGGAAGCACACCTGCGACGGGCCACTGCTCTTTCCCACAGAAAAGTAGGGGACCGAGTGGGAAACGATCTCTGCTCTGAGCAGAGCTGGTGCAGTTTATTCCCCTCTTGCAACAAAAAGGAAGTTGGACTGACTCTACCTTAAGACATGACCTGCAGTAAAGTTCACTAGTGAGAACTGCAGGGGTATTTCCCTGCAGTTTGATGAGCTGGCACAACCTTCAGCACCAAAAGGAAATGTACACAAGAATTTACAAACAGTTCTTCAATGTTTCAGTCTTAAATGAACTTCCCCCCACCCCAGCTTAGTCATCGTGCTGATGTGTTCAGTTCCAAGATCCTGGAAACATCCCATGTGTCAGTCAACTGTCATTATCAAGCATTTTTTCAATACCTCTCAAAGCATCACACAGTCCTTCTCTAAGGTTGGAGGACTTTAGGCACCAAAAGGAATTGTATTGAAGTAAACAGGGGCAGAAGATATCCAACACCCTACAGAGAGATGCTCATACGATGCAGGCTGTAAGCTGCACGTCACCAGAACAAGTTACTTGTCCTACCAAGTTTATAAATGAAACTCAGCTTACAGCTTTTAGGAATTACTGCACTCCCAATATAACCTCTTACAAGAGTGCTGTTCATCTACAGCTAAAAACTGCTCCCCTTTGATTTTCCTCAGTCACCTCACATCAGTATTCCCAAAGGGTCACCTTGCAGCAGATCTGGTGACATACAGGGGGGAAACAGATGGGGCAAAGGTTCCTCTCCTTGTGCTGCAAGAAGCACAGCTTTGGAATGGCTCGCTCCTCCCCACCATGGCTACGAGCAGAGCCCAGACTCTTCTCTTCAACCTGGTCACCGCAGCTCCGGCGACAGGATCAGGAAGGTGGCCTGCCCTAGGCAAATGGATGACACAGATTAATCCTGGGGCTAGAGAGAGGACCAGAGGCCACACTGGTATTTTGCCCTTGAACTACACAGCCATGTATTCCTTGTCAGTAGGGTGTATAATTAAGACTGCTCCTTAGCCCAAGCTGATGTATGGCTAAACATGAATAAGAAGGACATGAAGCTCTCAAACACTGCAACACCACGCTGGAAAAAGGCAGACTTCATGCATACCTGCCAACAGTATGACCAAAGCCATCAACATGGTGCCCAGTTTCAGTCCAAAAGCAACAGTAAAGATCTCAAGTGAAAATGGACAATCCTGGAAGCGCTGCTAACCACAAGGCCTGGAATTTAGCATTTGTCTAATGCCAAATTAGACAAATTAGACAAATTTGTCTAATTTTCTAAATTAGACAAATTTGTCACAGCACGGTTGCACCTTCAACCTCCCTGCCCGCACTCTGGTCATCACTATAATCTATCACATGGTTCAAACCTAACCATCTGAGTGTTGCCAAAGACACGTCCTATCATCCTTTCTTTCCTTTACTCTCACAGGAAGTGGCAGCAGAGCTCTGAGTACCAGGATGGCCCATTTTCTAAATGGCGCTTAAAAGTTTAGAAACGGGACCATTCTCACTGCTCTGTTGACAGTACCGAGGCAGTGCAGGAACAATGCCTACCATCAGGACAATCAATACCATTGCTCACAGAATTT
>NW_008825167.1:11944001-11948419 GCF_000699105.1 Pygoscelis adeliae
CAATACCATTGCTCACAGAATTTCAGCTTCCGGCTGACTTCTTCCAAGCCATGTTTATCTTCTGATGACTACAAGGTGAAGTGATGCCTAGACATGTCATGCTAGAATAAACATCCAATCTGTCCAACCCTGTGTTATTGGTGCAGAAAGTACCAGGAACTTCAAGAAAATTCCCAGAAGTTACATGGGAGGCAATTAAAACTTCCTACACGGTGTGTCTCTTCCTAGTCCTTTGGGTCATCAATTTACCAAATAAAATACATATACGAAACATAAATTTTAAAAAAATTCTTCTTTCATTATTTGCATAAATATTGCATCCATCTTTAATGTGACCAACCTGTTCAGGTGGAAACCTAGCCACATATTTTAATAAGAGATTTCCATAAAAGAAGGAACTTAGCTTTGGAAAGGAACTATTCTGAAATGGAACTTCCACCGTTAGTTTCCAAAATTTACTAGCTACTTTTTCAAAATAGTATTGCTTGTAACTCCACTGAATTGCTTACTGCTGTGCTTGACTGAATAAGGAGGATCTCTAGACAGCCAGTGTAAAAACAGAATGTTCAGATTTCCATTTGTGATAACTGGTATTTTAATGAAATCACCCCAAATACTGTACAGTGATTTCACAGTGCTCTATTCATCAAATCTATTCCATATGTTGCAGCCAACAGATGGTCAACACAGCAGTTTTGAATTCAGAACCAAACAAGGCATCACCGCGAAATGCAGAAGAAGAGGCCCATTATTTAAGAGGAAGCCAGAGACATTATTTATAATATTGGTACTGTGGGAATGAAACATTGTGCAACCCTCCAGAACTGAACGATGCGAACAGAAGTTGCTGAACATGTGCATAGAGCTACCAAATACTCACTAGTCAGAAAGATAGACTATTAAAAATACCTTATCATGCAAAAGCATGCAAGAAGATTTAGTATTATTCTGGGCTTGGGGAGAATGAGAAACAAACCACGTGCACCTACTCACCTCAATCGCAGCGTTTAGTTTCCTGACAGCTACTGAATTTATGTGAAAACCTCACAGACAGCAGAAAGAAGCTTCGGGCAAAGGGAAGTTACCATATGAGATGTAACCTCTTCTACTACATCAGGAGGATTATAAAAGCAGGATGTTGAGGAGCGCACACTAGCTGGACAAGGCTGCCCTCTACTGATATTCAATTCCAGTTTTGTCAGTCACTTACCGCTGCAGGAGCATTCACCACTGACAGATTGTAACCATAAAGAAAAGACGACCCGAAAGCACCAGTTAAAGAGGCTACAATAAGACTCCCGGACCAATTCTGAAAAACAAAGAAAAGATGCAGCCATTGTTAGCATACTTTAAATTAACATACCTCAGGTTTTAAACACTCCTTACACTATCTTGCATAGCTCCTGCAGGCAGATCTCCTTGCTGCAGAATGGCCTGAAACACTTCCCCTTGCTGCAGTCCGAGGAACAGTAAATTTGAAGTGACAGCATTTCAGTTAACATTTACCGAGGCACAAGTGAACATCTGAACTTCTTTCAACCTCACAGATTTTTGCTGCAAGCATCCCATCAGCCTCCACACCAAAAAGTAAAATGCTGGAGAAGCATATTCTCAGCAAAGGAAACTGTTGGCAACATACCACTAACACAATGAAGCAAGGAGTAGTGTATATTTGATGCAACAGGTCTGTGGGTAGACCTGACTTAGGTGAAAGCCTGTGAGATGGTGTGCCCCCTACTCCCATGCATATAAGGATTAGTGAAACTGTGACCGAACAAATTAAAATGATGCCTACAAACTAGGTTTTGTAATCCACATGCAAGTCTCCATGAGTAATTTGCTGCCACACACACATATACACACACACTCCGGTGGAGATGCCATTTGCCCTTTATCCCCAGCGACACACCTGTACCTCTCCCTTTTCAGCTCTCCCCCTCCATCCCCCTCGTCCCTTTTTTAGCCCACCTCTGCTAACAATTTCTTCTTCCACATCAGCTGTTGAATAACAGGTAGGGCTGCTTAGATACTGGAGTTTCAGTCAGTTAATTTGAGAGATTTTTGCATTTTAGGGTCCTTTCCACCTTCCCCAGTATTACTTTCTGCCACTCAATTCTCCTGCTGCATTACAGAGAACGGCAGAAATGACCATTGCCATTCCCAAGAGACATTAAAGTTAGTGTTTTGGTGGCTGTCGGTTCTGAACGCTGTTTTGTAGATCACGGAAGATAATTCACCTTTCTTGACTTCTGGGTGTGTTAAAGTGGATGGCTTTTTAATGTGTTTTTAATTTAAAAAAAAACAAACAAAACTCTGCTAAGAATCTAGAATTTCAAGCACAGCTCACTGTCATTTTATGCCCAGCCTCATCACTCATTGAGGCCTCAATCTTTTCAAAGGGAGAAAGAACTGCTTAAGGAGGCCTAATAAACTCAGCTTCAGTTATATCACTTATAGCAGAGTCAATACATTCTGTCAACTGCACAAAGCTTTATGTTTGCTTTGGAAAATGAAGACTTGGAGCATGAACTAGCTTTGTGTAGCTAGCACATGGCATAGCAGCAGCGACAACAGACTGGAACGAGCTCCACCAGCCCCACAGGCACAGCAGGGCAAATGAACGCACCATGGTTGTCAGCATATGTGGAACTCACGTTCCACACTGTCGTTGTAGACTCACTATGATCCATGAAGAAGGGGTGAGATACTCAGGTGCCAGGGCAGGGACTGCAGCGTACAGCCCAGCACGCATGGGGTCTGCCACGCTCCATAGCTGCCACTCCTGAGGGCTCAAAACGTGCCCCGTGGGACAGCTGAGTGTTTTTAACTTCTTCCACACAATGCGGGAACTTTTTAAGAGATTACACGGTTCATTAACCAGCCTGTTTTCGGTCAGGTCAGGAGGAAGCGTACAGGGGGGAAAAAAGCCTCATGTAAGAAATATATCCTGTTGAGTTCATCACATAAGCCAAACACAATTTCTTATTATTAGCCAGCTTCTTAAAATGAACCTGCCACACACACAAAGCTTTGCGCCATTACTGTGGTAGCAAAAAGTAGAAATTTTGACACAAGGCTTTATTTAGCTTCTAGCTTCTGGTGATAACACCTCATATTAGGTGTCCATTATTTCTCTACTATACGCAAGCATTCCTACACTTAGGAGGAACTGCTATCACTCTGAACTAATGACGCTGAGGAGAATATTCCTGCGGGTCTACCAGGCTGCTCCCAAAGGGCTCACAAATGATAAGCACGAGTTCACAAGTGCTACGCGGTAATCTTGATGCAATATTGCTAGCCAACAATGCTAGACCCATCAGAAAAGTCCTGCAAACAAAAGGATTCTGATCGTACAGCCTCATGTACATTAAAAAGTCCCGTGAATGCTTAAACCTTTCAGCACAGACAAATTATATGTACATGGGGCTAAGGGGAAGATAATGCAGGAGAAATCACAGAAGTGCTGCCAAATTAGAAAACCCCACATCCACTTTATTTTCAAGTGTTGCAAATAGCTGGATTTAGAGCCTACTTCAACACCAAGAATTTTTCAAGTATACAGTCTGCTGCAGAAAACCTCAGACTTACTCAATTCAGAGTTTTACAGTTCTTGGAACACGAACTTCAACTTCTCTGTGACCTGTCTCCTCACACACTGTTTTTAAATATTTGCTCGGACTTCAGCAATGCCACATAAAAGATGAAAGCACAATAAAGTAAGAACGCAAAAAAAAAAAAAAAATCAAACTGTTGCTCAGAAAAGTATTAACCCTGTGGCAACACTAACAAAAGGACAAGAAAAAAAAAACCCAACCCAATGTGTTTTACAGTGACGGGGAGAAAAGGTGACCACGCCTCCCTCATAGGTGTTCCTTCACCACCATCCGTGTGCTCATGCGTCGCTGCCGTGAGCGCAAGGGCAGGTAGGTGTGACCGTCACCACAGCAATAAGTGTTCAGTCAGGAAAAGTTGCATGTTAGTTCCCAGCCAAGACCTCCAGATACCTGAGAACTGCTTACTTGTGGGAGTCCGCATTTTTGGTCTTATCACAGATCCCAGGGCACCGTGCTCTGAAAGATGCTTTTCCCAACTCCCGTCCTTGTTCAGCGTAGCATTTGTGTCAGCTACCTTGAGCCTTAAATTGTCTTTTTCTAAGTGCATGCCAGTTTGCATTTCAGTTTTCAAAACACAGTTTAGAATACTGTATTTTGGTTAGTTAGGTATAATTCCCTTCTCAGATTAAAACACACTTGTCAGCGGACATAAGGAAGTTTTAATACTCTTAAACGGATACCGCTACGACTTTCTATTGATATTGAGAACCTGCATTTTGGAGCACCTTACCCGATACCCTTAACGAGATCCAGTTTTAGGGAAGCACCGGGTACCCAAGCACTCCTGAACTCAGAGAACGG
>NW_008825167.1:11948452-11948730 GCF_000699105.1 Pygoscelis adeliae
GTTGCTGCCGGCCGTCGCTCCCGGTGGCACGGCGGTCCTTCAGGTTGCTCTGCCCCTCGGGGCTGCGGGAGAAGAAGGGACCCCTGCAGTCCTCTCTCTCCGGGTCTGCCCTTGCCCTGGGGACTTGCCGATACGGGTGGTCTTGGGAAGAAGCGGTGAAGCAACACGCGCCCTCGCCTTGTTCTGCTCCCACCGCCTGTCGCTTCACCCGCGGGGGCGGCTGCTCTCCCGTGCGGGCGCACGCCGGCTCCCGGCGCTGCCCTCCGCCCGTCCTCTGG
>NW_008825167.1:11949478-11971065 GCF_000699105.1 Pygoscelis adeliae
GGGGCTGCAGGCAGGGCTCAGAGGATGGAACAGCCCGAGGTCATTTATCTGCGTGCTTGTACATAACTTCAGCAAATGTCCGTGCCCGGCGCCGTGCGTGTGGTTTCCCGGCAGGCCTCTTCCCTCAGCAGGCATCTACCCGGCAGCGCAGGGAAGTGCCACGACTGGGCGTTCCTCACGGCCCCCCGCCGAGTGGCACGGGGGCTGGGGGACCCCGGCTGGCAGGGGGTACGCACGCCGCGGGTGCCGGCTGGAAACCTAGGCTGCCTTTCTGTAAGCAAGACGCTAGAGTAAGGAGGGGAAGCGTTTTCCCGTGTTGCCAGAGGCTGGAAAGTGAAGATACCACGAGACTTGTAGCCAATTAAGATGTTAACTACGTGGTATATGGATGTTTCCACCGCCTTAGGAGGCTTAGCTCTGACACGCCACAGTACTGCTGTGCAACAGACGGTGATTAGACGTGCTACCTGGGGAAGATAAAAGCTTTCAGCTATTACTTTTGAAAGTACCTGTTTGCAAACATGGGGATTTTGAACTGCTAAGAGTTAAACTACACCTAGTTGGCAATGGATGAGTATTAAGTGCATCTGGGAGCTACTCCCAGATGACTGCAGTTAATATTGGTGTAAATCTGTGTTGTTTCCACTTCTGACATGCTACATACCTCACAACTAGCTCAGAGCTCTCAGAGACACAATAAGTAATGCCATAAACCACTGGAGGTTTGAAAGCAGGTTATGATGCAGCAACTTTGAAGTGTCTTTGGCTCGGATCAAGCTGAGCAGTGTTTGAATAGCCAGATGCTACTCATTAACATGTAAAATTATCGTACATATTGATAAATGTCAGCATAGATAGATGATCTGGACATCATTTATAATCTCTTTGAACAGTCATAAGCAGTAAAAAAAGTCAAGTTAGGAGAATCAAGCCTCTAAAATACATGGAGTGTATTTGAGGTGAATCAGACACCTGTGTTTTATTTAGTTTCATTTTAAATAGCACAGTGCAAGTAGTTCAGTTCATACTCAAATACAAATAATATGGCTGCGTGTGATTAATACGTACATTGTTTCTCACCTTAGCACACTTGCATTTTTTGACCTTTTACAGTCGCTGTTAGTAAGTTACAGAAACTAAACACATGCTGCTCTCTACAGCCCTCAAATTTTCATCCTGGCAGCTTCCCCTTGCTCAAATCTCCATGTTCCCGTGGAAAGAAGCATCAGTTTGCTCTTCTCTTACAAGTCAGAGCGGAAGGGGAAAAAGGGGAAGAATGCACAGCTTTGCAGATTCTTGTAGAGGAAAGGTGTCAGAGACAAAATCAAAGCTTTTTTTCCACACAATACATCCTCCACAAATTTCCTTTTGAAGGCACAGAAACTCTCCTCCAAAATGTTACCACTGTCCTCAGTGACGGAGTCCCTCCCATAAAAGTGAGGCTTTAACCTATCCTAAAGTCACGCAATCCCAGAATGGTTTGCCTAAACAGTTTTTTGGCTAGTTCAAAACTAGACATACATATAAAGAGAAACAGAGAAAAAAACTAGAGGCCTGTGATGCAGCTGCACAGTAAGGCCATTAGCAGTCTAGGTACCAAAGGGAGAAAGGAAACAGCAGAATTCCTGTGTTTAGGATGCTGAGTCCATGCCTGCAAGTATTCATATAGGTTCCAAATAGTTATTTTCTGCCTCCAGTCCCCAAATAGCAAATAACTGTGTTAGCAGAAGATTTGGGGAATTCACTCACCATTTTTTTCTTCACTGCCTTATTTTCTTTCATCTCACTGTTGCTTTGCTGTTTGTTCTCCATTCTGTTACCTTGTTAGGTAATAACTGAGGAAGAAAAGAGAGAAAGTTGTGGTACTGTTCAGCTGAGGCAATTTTTTTTTTTAATAAAATCATAAATCTGACACAGGAAGGACTTGAAAAAGTGTATAAGAAGCCTAGCTACTCCCTTCAAAAGTCAGACCCTCCTTCAGGAAGGCACAGAAGCACCAAACTGAATGCAGTTAAAAGGAACCAAAAATACATGTTAACTGTGTTTAAGTAGTCTATGCGGAGGGCCACATGCTTTTTGGAGCAGGAATAGTAGTTCTTACCACAACTAAAGCATGAAGAGGAAAAAAGCTATGATACCAGGCCCTTCAGTGGACACGCTGTCTCTGTTAGAATAGGAACATCAGACCACTGCAACTACAAAAGGAGTTTAGATATTCAGGTGAAACTACATTACTATGCTTGGGTTGCAGACAGGACATTTGGATTAATTAGTGGTGTGATTCTAATGATTATTAGATCTTATATTAGCTGGGGCATTGCCTGAATGCATTTGCAAAGGAGGGGTCCATTTATTTACTGCTCTGTCAAGAAAATTCTTGCCTGAACAGAACCATATGTGCTTTAATAGTGTTAAAGGACATTTTAATCATCATTTATTAAGAAACTAAACAGATTTCTGGGGTTTCGGAGACAGTGGATTATCTGTCATTTACACTGTGCTTCATTGTATGATCTTGGGCAGTCTGTCAGTCAGTTCAGTTCATTTGGAATATGGATTACTGGGTTCTTCTATCTCAGCGTCTTGAGATGACAGCACGTTTCAAGACCTTTGCTTGCTTGGACATTATGGTAACGATAGATCCAGTCTTGAATATAAGTTGTCTTGTAGACAAGAGTCTACAAGATTGTGAGCTATGATACACAGGGAGGAACAGTCAATTTAGTGAAACAGCAGGTTGGAGTAGAAATTGTGTTGAGGCCATCACACATGCAAGAGGTTTTCTACGAATGAATTCTGTCTGATAGAAGTACTGCCATTGGCAGTGCTGGGGTCATTATTTCAGATGGTTCCAAGAAATCAGGCTGAGCTTTTAAGCAAGAGAAGCTAGAGACGTGACAGCATCCTATAAATGCTAAAGCCAGAAAAATTACCTTCTTCCCTCTCTACCTCCCAGTGCAGTCAATACCGAAAACCTGCAAACAATTCCTTTCCCTCTGCTGCAAAGAGCCTTAGTCAATTCCTGCTAAATTACTCTTCAAAAAGCTTTCAAGGCAAATGTATTTCACTTTATGAGAGATGCTTAGTCTCATCATCAAAGAGTTCACCTGTCCCATGCCACATTTAACAAGCATACCAAAAATGTCAGACTTGCTCACTGCAGCACCCGCGTGCTATACAGTATTTCATACATAGATAATGTAGATAATGAAATTAATGAAGGTTCTGATAGAGCACAAAGCATGATCAAACTGGAATGTAAGAACTTACAAGACAAAGAGTATATGGGGCATAGCACTGAAACAGAAGCAGCACAGGCTCAGTCAGAAACAGCTGAGCATCTAAAGAGACATAACTCAACCTCACAGCGAAGCCTCTGGCAAGGATAACTTGTGTCTGCCTTCCCTTCCCTCACTGCATTTTTTTTTATATGTCTGAATCCTTCTCTTGTTCCTTGAGCAAACTTTAAAATATTTTTAAGATATGTCTGTTGTGTCTGGGAAGTTTAATTGCTAACAGTGCACCATCCGTGGAAGTGTTCAGATTGAACTGTCCCTCCAATATTTTGGGTAACCCTAGTTTCAAAACTTTTTAAACATATCTAGTTGACTGTAGAAAAAGGAATGTTACCATATCCAGGACAGACACCCAATGTGATGCAAAAAATGACTGGGCTGGGGAGGGAGTAGAAATCACTGAAATCTTGCACGGATTTGTCAATGTTACTTTTGCAGTCTTGTTGACTTGTGTGCAGGGAAGAGAGACATGATTACAGCAAGCAGAAACCTGATCTTTAGATTTTAGACAAAATCTAAAGAAGTGACGTTCTACTTAGGGGAATGAAAGTCTGAGGTTTGCAACTGCTGCTGCTGGTGGCCATTCACTGACAAGTTTTAACAGATAGGACAGAAAAGTGTATTCCTTCCCCCTGAATTTCATATTGCTAGTACCAGGTAAGTTGCTTAAGTTGTGGATGCAGAAATATTCATTCATTATTCATTCTTTATCATGGAAGATTAGATCTGTCTGCTCCCTGGCTTGTAGAGTTAGTCAGGAGGTGACCCACAATCAGGAAAGGCTGATTTATGTCGGGCCAGGGGGCACCTTCCATTCCAGCATTACAGAGCTACAGTTCGCTTACCCACTTATCCAGCAGTTTATTTAGCAATGTATAGGTTGAGTTCATTAGTAGGACATGCAATCCAATTGACTCCTACAGATTGTTAGCTTTGGCAAGGATGGCTCAGCCGTTCGCAGAGCAGGAGCATTATGACTGGCACAGCAAACTGACTTGAGAGAGGTATGAATAAACCTACTGTAATCTAGGTTTGGTTTTGAACTTCCATTGAACATTCAGCATTCATTAACTGACTGCAAGTGAGGAAAAACAACAGCTATCGGAAAGCTGTTGTGTTCACAAAACTGCAAATATGCAAAGGGAGCAGTTTCAGATGAACTCAGATTTCAAATAGCTGTATTTGTTATGTTAGATGACAAAATCACCAAGGAGTTGACCACCTCAGAAAAGGTGAGTTATAAGTCACAGTTATCAAGAAAAAAAAACCCAAACTAAGAAGAGTATGAGACCTGGAACAGATTGATTATTGTTGTTGTCCAGTCTGAGTGCAAAGCACTGTTTGGGCTAGCACCCAGTCACGGCCCATTTGCCATCTTGTTCAGGTGGCCTGGACTTACACCAAGCCACCGGTCACTCCACCCAAGGCACAACACAAGCAAGCTTCAGACAGTTTATCTGCGATATAAAAGGTTCTGCTGACACAAATTCCTCATGATGGGTGTACACGGCTTCCATGTCTGTCTCCCAAGTGCAAAATACATCACCTGTATAAAAAGATTATGTCTGTATCAACATTGCACTGCTATGCACAGGGAAAACGTGGAAGTCAGAAGAGCAGCTTCCAGCTGACAAAATTCACTTGTAATTATAAACCAGCACAGCCTCTCAAGGAGGGAAAGGGACTGCTTTGCACTCCTCAGAGTAAACCTCTTTCAGGTGTAGCACAGAATAGTTTGGTTTCTTTTAAAAATGGGAAAAAGAAGCACTGAGAGAGACAACACTGCAATAGGGTGTGAATTGCAAAGCTTTGGAAAACATGGTGTAAAAATAACCCGAACAGACTCAGTAAGTCCTATTAGGTCATGGTAGACTGACATCTAATAATTTTTGCCTTTGGGAAGGCAAAATTGTCCAACTTGAGAACTTTGCATTCTATGCAAAGTTCCCTTATGCATTGTACTGGAAATAGGTAGGTGCTTCAGAAGACTTTTTTTTTTTTTTGGTTCAACACTAAAACTCTAGTAAAAGAGGACAGAGGAGAAAAGTTTTGAATCTCACTCCTATCCTGTAGCTTGTGTGCTTTAGAGCTACTGCTGCTACCTTTTTCCACTTAACTCACAGCTGAAGTTCTCGGTGGCTGACCACTTGTGCCTTTCAGAAAAGGAACCATCCTTGCAAGGGTCACAGACTTAAGCTGAGGACTTCCCTGTACTTCCAGCTGGGTGCTTCTGTCACTAGTCTACAGCGTGTACTTCAATGAATGTGCTCCTCTCCCTGGTACTGTAAATCACACGTACACACTCACACAAAAGAAATCCACCATCGATTAATGAAAAGATTGATTAATTAGAGCATCCAATGTGAAGAACAATTTATGTATTAGATCCTGGTAAGTGACATAACTATCTGGTTAAAATAGGTGTTCCGGAACTCCATTAAGAACTGAAGGGATTATTTTCTTCTCAAGTAGTTTTGCTAAGATAGATCTATTCTGGTGCAAGTGAGACTGTACAAGTCAATGCTTCTTATATTGTTTATGGAAAATGTCAAACAGTCCCAATATTAAAATACCATACCAGGTGTGGCATGACTTTAATTTGGCACAGAGCATTCCTATGGTACTGAACCATTTAGACATGCCAGCTTCCAGAAAAAACTGTTCTCTTAATGAATCAGTTGACAGTGTTAAAAAATGTGTATGTCTCTTTTTTTCTATATCTGTAGTATCAGTCCTAAAGTGTCTTTACAAGATGATTTATTGTATCTGGATTTCAGTATTTCGTACAAGTCACAGTCTGATCTCTTCTACTGAGAAGAGGAAAGATTGAATTTCTATTTCATAATGAAGGTGGGTTTTTTAATATAAATTGAGGGAAAAATTAAAGCTATTTTCCATAGAAATCTATTAACCAGGAGAAGAAGACAGAAATTTCAGAGTAAATGACTGCTTATATAGAAGCTGAGTACTTGACTAGCACAGGAAATAATTTGTTTACAAATTTCACAAAATTGGTTTATACCAAGATAAATCTATTCCTTCCTCCCCGAGTCAAACCCTTGAGAACATTGCCAAATTTGAGAAGTTGCTCCAAAGTATCAAGTCCAACTTCTAGGCACTACTCACCACTTATCCAAAGTATTCTTCACTTCCAGTGATTTCTGAAGTTCAGTGCAGTTCAGAAGCAGCCCTCTTCAGGATTGTTACAGCAGCCCTCTTCTCTGAAATACGGACAGTTAAATCATTGAATTAAATTCAGAGCCAGCTTTAACTCTTTTATACCTTTTCAGAAGTAATAAATAATTAACAGTAAAAACAAAGACTAGTATGATGCTTCAGCTGGAATTCATGCAGTAAATCTTTCCTACCCAATAGAAAACAAACTGCCTTGTATGGCTACAATACCATACAAGAGGTCTTTGTTTCAGTTGCCACACAACGTGAAAAAGCTTTGCTTCCCACATTCGAACCAATAGACGTTTGAAATGTAAGTGCCTAAGGCTAGGACTTGCATTCATGTACTCTTACCCGATTACAAGTGACCAGGTGGAGGAACACCCACAGCATTCCATGTGCTGTAAATGGCTTTTAACAGTGATGTGATGTGTTGGTCCGCTGTCTCACTGTGCAAGTGAGACAGTGTGTCATACTTGTGAGGAGTCACCCCTTTGCAAGGTTTTGAAAGGCTGAGACAAGACTTACTGTACAGTAACAAAAACCACAGTAGTTTGTAAAAAGATTTACCTTGTCTGCCATTCTGACTTTGTGCCATAGAGAGGAACTCCATATCAGTGTTAGTTTAAATACTAAACAAAACATGGGTCAGGACAAGAGTGTAGCAGTTCTGACTTTGCTTTTGCTATCAGTTCCTTACATCCCAAAGCTAAGCAGAGATAAGAACACTCTTCAGTTTGAAAAGGTGCTCTCTCTTTTGGCTTTTCCCTGCTGGTACACATATTGCTTTCTCTGAAAATCCAAAGTATGTTAAGTTAGGCCCATCAGCATTTCCTTAAGGACCTTAATAGCTAATTTAATTGGATTATCTGTAAACTTGCAGATGCCAAGCTATCCAAAATGCGTTAGGTAGAGAGGTAGCTGTACAGACGTGAGTTGGCTGAAACTGTAAATTCTGGCTGGGATTTGAAGTAACCTTGTTCTTTTAGGGAAGGTGGCATTATTGAGCATGTGGTGCTTGGTTGGTATTTCAGGTTATGATTGTTCTGGCAGCTCCTACGGATCACTTTTGACCCTGTTACGTAAATCTCAGTGAAGTTCTCAAAAGATACTACCATCAAATTTGCTTCAGCTAAACATAGGCATCTTTCTACGGTTCCAAGATGCTAATCAATGAAAACACCACTTTGGGGGGACAGGAAAGAAGTTCTCCATAAGATCCCCTAGCATATTTTATCTAAAAGTGTCTTAAACTTGGCACCCAATATCTTACAATTAACAGGAAAAAAGTAAATTCTCATACCTCAGCCCTTTGTAACACAAGTGTTACAGTGGTTATAAGGAAATAGGAGATTGTCTCCTCTGGAGTGAGAGTGAGGCAGCAGGCAGGTGAGGTTCAAACATATCAAACTTGTATCTTAGATGCAAGTGACAGATGATACCTTCCAGACCTATATACATTTAATTTACATTTTACATAATCTACATTTTAACTGAAATCTTCACAACTTTTAAATTAATACTAAGTGATTGGTTTGTGACATCTAAAAGCAAGATGCACTACTTCTTAGTAGCATCCGTCATTTGTGGAAAGGACTTGTTACTCAGCGTGTCCCATGATTAGCATAAGGACAGGAAAATAAGCAAGACAAGGCTGTAAAGCTGGCAATGCTACATTATAAAACCAGTTATACGTGGTTATGTAAGCTTTGGGAAGACGTGCCTGTTCAAAAAGCATGAATTCAATGATTATTGAAGAGCAGCCCACTCTGTGCTAGAACTAATCCTTTCAGACTAAACAAAGCTACCTCTCTGAGCCAAGTTTTCCCAAGTTTTAGATTCAAGTTTATAAATTTGGCCTGTATCAACTTGAGCAAGAATACAAACCTTCTCAAGGGCAACTTACACAGTCATGACCAAGAAAGAGGACAAACAAGATACCACACAGAAAGAAGGAAAGATTTTTTTAATTGAAATTTAAACACAACAGAAAAAAAGAGAGAGAATCTTTATAAGCAAGCCTAACTTGAAAGCTTACCAACTGAATATTCAGATAGAAGTCTGTGAAATTTTAATTTCAGGTTCAAGATGAATTTTTTCATTGTTAGGAAGTTAGAAACAGAAATGACAGAGCACATGTGATAACCAGAGAGTATACAGTGTCTGTAACTATACGTGTGAATGCCCATTCACACATAAAGATGTAGATGGTTTCTATGCAGGTAGGTTCCTTTGGTAATTCAGTCTCAGATTGGTAAGCCAAACTGATGCTTAGATTTTAGTTCTATAAAAATGCTCTGATATAGCAAAACAGTAGTATACAGTTTAGTTCTAAACCTAATTCCATAGGAAAATTAAGCATGTACATAAGTACTTTGCTAGTGAAAGTGAGAACGTGTAGCTTCTTACTTAGTCAAGTAAAACTGGAATTTGGTGTTTTTCATGGCTGCATGTCCTTGATGGAAATGTATCACGTTCCTACACTGCTAAAACCATAGTTTTGAGAGCAAAGCCAGTACACTGACCATTTTTATTTAGTAGTCTTTTCAGCTTAAAAACATCCAAGTTCCCAATACGTAGGTGTCAGTACAAGCAGGTGTAACAGATCAGGGGGAAAAAACAGAACAAGAATATTGAATATTTTAAAATAGTTTTTGCTGATTATTACATAACAGTGCCTTGGATCAGCTACAGCAGAGTATTTCCCAGTTCTTTGGAAGAAAAAGTGGTTAATAATTACCCTTTGTTGTGTTGGCCATTAGTGTTGTTTTAACCATTTTCTCTCATTTACACATGCAAGTCTGGTATGTCATCATTTAGGAAAAATCTTACGAGCCATGAGTTTAATGTTATCATTATGTTAGGGTTATTTCCAACATTACCTTCCATGTAGATTAAAGCTAGTTAAATCTTTGCCAAGTTATTTCCAGTGAAGTCAGCCTAGCATCCGCCTGCCATTTAGTAAATGTTGAATTAAATATTGACAAGTAAAAGCTTTTATGTTGTAAGGTCATGCCCTGAGCTAAGACCAGAGCTGCTCCTGGGTACAGGTTCTCTCCAGGTGGAAAGGAAACATGCTCAAAGTAACTCTTGTTATAAAGAATGATTATGCCCCAAAATGAAGCCCTTCCAAGGGTGGAAATTTTGGACTCAGTCCTGAAGAAGGCAGAGTACCCAGCATCTAAGGGTTTTGGTTGAACATAGAATCATAGAATAGTTTGGGTTGGAACATCGGACAATACTTTCAAAATTCCCAAGACTGATATGTTTGAGAAGCTTCTGTTCTCTTTGTTAATGCTGTAAGCAAGGAAACTTCTCACCAGGGTACTAAGGGCTTGAGCCTTCTTCCTCTCTTAGTGTAGTCACAAAACCTGCTTCTAGCAGGCAGATATACCCTGACAGGTGAATTCTTTACCCATCTTTTCCTAAAGTCTCATTATAGACGTCAAGAACAGGCAGGCAATTTCTACAGAAGCAGTTTTTCCAATCAGTGGTCCTATTAAACTTAGGAATTGTTTACTACTCCTCTTGACATCTTCAGAAGAGAACCGGTGATCTTTTCAAAAGATCACTTAAACTTCTAACACATCAGGCTGTAACACAGGGCCCCTCCAGGTGAAGCTCCATGTTCTGACTCACAGTATTGTCCTCAACAATATGATGACTCCTTCTAGCCTTAGACATCACTCTTGACCTCTGTGGAGGGGGAAATGAAACGAAATGCCTTTGCATGCATTGCACTCTCAGCCAGTCTCTAGCTTGCTCAAAACTTGAGTTGCAGGGCTCGAGCTCCAGCCCCCTGGGAACAGCGAGCACTGCTCAAGCCCAGAGTCCACACATTCCTCACAATGCTGAATGTGCCTAAAAAGGAGGCAGAGCAAGCTCAGAGTAGAACTATATACTCATGTTGCTTTCTTGTGAAAGTTGGTCCTGGAAATCAAGCTAGGAAAATAAACTTTGCCAAACTTTACCCTATCCAGCCTGCCCAGTTATTTTAAATAGCCCCAGTCCCAGCTTCGCTTCAAGCTGCCAGACCCTTTTAGCTTGTCTAGCTGTAGTTTTAGGTCTGATATCTCATTTTTTTCATCTAGGGACTAAAAATAATGCAGAGTGATTTGTGTAAAAATTTACTCTCTCCACAGATTCATGAAACCTGGCAAGCAGCAGCTCATCATTTATTCTCTTGAAGGCTAAGAGATATTACCAAAGTATTCCCCTCTAAAAGTATGGAAAGATAATGTAATACAAGAATTGTCTTCAAAGTGTCATTACCTTAATTTGTGTAATTAAAGCTTTGTGTGTAAATATGGTAAAATTCTGCGTGTTATGAAATAGTTGTTTTTCTCCCACTTTGAGGAATTGAAGAATGAAAGAAAAAACTAGTGAAATAGATCCTCCAACCTCTCCCAAGCTTTAGCTGTGATTTACAGGGCATTTAAGTGTCTTCTTTTGTTGTAGCTTTAAAAACGTTACCAAAAATGTTTTGTCACACTCAGTAGGTTTCAATTACATGAACATAAAGATGTGAAACTCCCTTACATTTCCAGGGGTTATGAAACACTGGAAAGGCTGATGGCTGAAGTGCCTGCTTTGCATTTCAAAAGCTATTGGGGTCAAAGTCTGTTAGTTATTACCATTTTCAGCGGTTCTTGGTGTCAGGGCCCCGAGCACATAGCCTGCCCTGGGCTCAGGGTCAGCTTAGAGGATGGGTGCAGGCACCCAGCCATGAGGAGAGCCTCTTTGAACAGCAGAGACTCCCCTCCACCTTCACTTTGGGGGGCACGGTAAGGAAACGTTCTCGGCTGTTGTCCTCGGTCCGGGTTAAGCTGATCTGGACCTTTACCCTGACCAGCAGGCCTGACTTTGCGGCTCAGACTCAGACCTGCTGCGTCACCGTGGACTTGCCTGTTGATCACAGGACTGTGCCCAACCCTGGGTGCTGGGGTCACGGGCCTGACCCTGACTTGCTGACTTCAATTCTCATCTGAACCCCAGACCTGCCTCATCACCAGGGGGTTGTCTGCAGATCGGGGCTTTTGGCTGAACCTGGCCACTGCCACCAGGTGACTGGCAGTCAAACAAAGAAATAGTAGCTAACATACATAAAAGGCACCGTTATATAGTAAATTCAGGTGCCACATGGAGCTGCAGACCAATAAAAAAAAGAATAAAGGACTGGAGGTACAGATGATGATAACCCACCCCCACCAGGGTGAAACCATCAGCCTTAGGGCCCAGAGGAGCAGGGGATGTGTGAGCGTAACGCCAGGGAGAGGAGCAGCAGCTGAGGAGTATGTGTGTAGCACTTCTGACTGCATTGTTATTCTCTCTGCCTCTGCAATAAATAGATCTGGACTAATAATGAGACTCTTAAAATTCCGATTATAGTAACAAGCTCACAGTTAACAGTAAATTCTTAGTAGATCTCACGTGTGCTTCCTCTTTGCCCATAAACAATATCTTGAGCATAACAGTGTTTCCATTCCATGTTCTTCTGCTCTGGAAACCAGTCATTTGAACTGTGTTCTCTGGAAAGGGAGGTGGATGACTCTACAAGAGTTTAATGTAGTGTCTTTATTTGTCAAAAGCAGGATTCTTTTGGCTGGTTAACGCTAGTAACAGCAAAAGGAATTCTCCATGAAAAAAGATAGTCTTTCCTTCAGTTGCAGTCAAATTGTAAAACAGTTTTTCTGCAATAAACTTAATTGTCAGTCTTTGCTCAAGATGGTAATACTTCTTAACCACCTAATTATTTAGGTGGTCTAATCATTTACAGAAATGATTATGTAAGCAGAACAACATATTCCAGGAAGACATTAGAAATTAAATTAATTTCACTGATTCCAACTAAATAAGGTATCTTTATGGAATAAAAGGGCATTGACAGAAATCCATTATTTTGGATCCAAACTTTTCCTATGGAGAGGAAGAATAACTTGAGACAGGTGAACTTACATTGCTGTTCTTCACACAAGGTTTACTACATTTAAAGCCCATTTCTTTAAGGAGCTGAGCATGTCTCCTGCAGTGGGACTGAAGGCTGAGGATGACTTTTCAGGAATAACTTCTCACCAGTTCGAATCCTCTACATCATATTATGAAATAGCACCATAAATCTTATTTCTCATGCTCTCCCTGTAGTGTTGATTGTAATGTAATGGACAGAACACAACTTTGTAATTAAGGGCAGGGGGGAAGAGTGGCCTACCCAAGGACTGCTGAAGTGTTTCCCACTGCACTGTTGCAGGCACTGATTACGGATGTTGAAGAACGCACCCTGAGCCTTCAGAGAAGATCCCTAAACCCCACAGGAAGGTATCATGCATTTGGTGAATGGCTTTTAGCAAGAGAGCTCTTCCAGTGAGAAGATAGCCTACCTTGTAACTGCGCAAGCTTCCAGACGGATGTATGCACAGCTTCTCAGGTAATGTAAAAGCACCAAGTTATAAATCTGCATAACACTCTATGGTAGCCCAATGTCCTATTTGGGTTGCTACTGACAGCTACCATATAAATATCCTTTCCACCTTTTCTGCTTCACTCATGCTCAAGCAATTCCCATTGTAGCAACCTTTTGGTCTGTTGAGTCTTAAGTACTGGCTTTTAAGTTCAGTTGGAGTTGACCTCTGCCCACTCTTGCTGATGAAGGTTTGCAAGTTGAGCAAGCTACTGTAATTTCATGGTGTAAGCTGGTATATGAAAGGCAGAACACCGACATAAGGCAAGTCATCAACAGTAAGATTGTCACTAGATTATCAGAAGAACCTAGGATATTTCATGAGACTCAAATTTTATTGCCTTTTATACCAACAGGATGTGATAGTGACTGAATTATATCCAAGTGCATGACTCATGCCATGTATTTCGAAAAATCCTGGAACACTGTGTTACTACATTCCAATTTGCTGTTGGTTCAAGGGGCTTTACTTTCATGTTAAGACTTATGTTGTTAATTAATAAAACATTAACCTGAGAACTGAAGCAGGAATCTATAGGTAGTACACAATAAGCCAATGGGAAGAAATGTACAAAGTCCTGAGCTTATTCCCCAAGTAAATATTGAAATAATTGGTAATTGCATAGCAGAGTTTTGGGTATAGATCCCCTCACCTCCCATTTATGGTTGTAATGAAAATCAAGGTTTTAAGTACTTCGTGTGACCCAGTCTGTGAAAGTTAATTCACTATTCCAGACCAGTGCAGGGTGCAAGAACATGCTATCTAAGCACACAAGCAAGTTATGCAAGTGCTAAAACACCATGCTAAACTGGATATCAGTCATACTGCTGAATTTAGCTACTTCTGCATAAAATTAATTCCACCAAGTGTTAGAGTAATGCGCAATACCACCATTATCTGGGGATTGTATTGCTCAATCTATCATTGAGTTATTTTGAAAAGGAGGGCAGATGTGAGGAGGATGTTTGTGTAACAGTGTACTGGGGACAGTCAAATCTAAAGCTGATTGCAGAGAGTTGTAGAAAGTCACTTTGTGTTTTAAGTGACAGATAAAATTCATTGTTCATACATGCATATTAATGAATGTAGAAAAAACCCCTTACTACATATACAGTAATGGACTCACAGGTAGCTATTTTAATTTGGGAAGATCTTGAAACCATTGTGGATAGTCCTAGGAAGCTGTTAGTTCAGTTCTCTGAGGCAGACTAAACAAGCAAAGCATTAAAATAAATCTTAAGGAAAGAGTCCTTATGTTGCTACTGATCCTGACTGCAGCCAGCAATACATTCTGTTATAGACCTTTTCTCTCACAGAAGTATTGGGGAGCTAAAAAGGATGCAGAGAAGGACAGAAGTGATGAGTGCTATTGTGTGAGACTAAGTGTACTAAGGAAGGAGATGTGCCTTCCTATAGCTTAGGAAGGAGATGTGCCCTTTCCCTCGAGTTGTCCTTTCCTTGCAGAACCTTTGCAAGGTATGGATAACTACACAAACAGTCTCGCTTTAATAAAACTAGCCAGCGCTCTATTTGGTCCAGCCCCGTAGTCACGTCTTATAATGGCTAGTAGTGGATATTCAAGGATGCAAAGAGAAACAAAGCAAGTACAGGAAAAGCCTTCCACAATTGACCTGTCCAGCTTCTGGTTATTGGTTTCTTAGGAACTTCCTAACTTGCAGTATGTATTTGGATCCACTTTCCATGCCTCTGCCTCTGTTTCACTTCTCCAATTTATATTTTTTGTTCCAGCATCCTATGGCAATGAGTTCCACAGGATCAATACATGAGGTTGTCAATTTTAGCTTCTTTTCTGATGACTTCTCTGGAAGCTCCCTAATTCTTGTGTTGAGAGACTTATCGGCCATACCTTTCCTAAGCTAAGTTGTGCTGGTTTATATGCACATTTGTGCATCAACTGTTTGGTTCCCTGAGCACACTCCTGTTGTGCCACATTAAGCAATTATGCCTTACAGGCTGTATCTAAATTAGTCATTAAAACAGTTCTCATTTTCCTAAACTTTACAAGACATCCAGTTCACATGCTCCAAGACTTCTCTGCCTCACAAGCCAGAACACATCTTGGTTTACCACAATTCAAACAAAAACACCACTGCGGTTGCACCATAATCTTCCCAGTGTGCCCAAGGAATCTCCCCTCATCTAATGCTGCAACAGGCAGCCTCAGCCTTAGGTTTCTCCCCTACCAATAGCAGTTTGGTATGTTTATTTTAAAGAGGAATTGCTCCACATGGGAAATGTCTGTTTTGGTAGATATTCTCCACTTCTCCTGAGTGGAGTGCTGCAGTACTGCCAGGAACTGGTGCAAGACATTGCTCAGGGTAGAGGCGAAACCAAGCTGGAGCCAGACCCTCCAGGTCAGAGAGAAGCAGGGCACCACAGCCAGCACTGCTTGCTGGGGAAGCCAGCAAAGGGGAGTTATCAACAAAATGGAGCACTGCAGCCTACAGAAGCAGCCTGTTGCTAGTGTAGTCCTACAATTTAAATACTCTCTCTTAGAGCAAAAGGCTGACAGTGGGAAGGGAAGAGCAGAGAAGTCGATCACAGGAAGAGGAAGACTGGACTACTATCAAACTATTCTGAGTTATTAGTTTGCCTTTGGAGCAATATTTAATTAACTTCTGTTTTCCTCGCCTTTTCTCCATTCTCTCAAGCTTCCTGCAATGAAGTTCCTTGTTCAGGTGTTTACTTCCATTTTAGAATGGGTTAATTAAAGTTCTCTCCCCTTCACTCCCATCTTTATTTGATAATTGCTTATGCTGTTTGTACTTCATGATACAGCAGTTCTTTAGTGTCTGTAGGGGAGAGGGGTCTGACAGCTATCTATTCCTAAATACCTGTAAAAGGAAATACTGTAATTATGTAAAAATGTATAGATTCTTGTACTTGCCTGTTTTTTTGCGGCTAAGGAATACAACCCATCAGAGTGTTAAATATCACAAGTGTCTGTCATGCCTGCTCCCCTTTCCTCCCGAGCCCAACCCCTCTCCGAGAGGACTGCACGCACATTAGGCTTTCAGAGTGGTTTTTGTTCACTGACATTGCACAACAAAGGTTTGTGCACATCGGATATGTAAGGTGTGCTCCTGAGCCCACAAACTGCTCCAATCCCATTACTCTCAAGTCTCACTATGGAGGGGCACAGGGAAAACAGGCCTATTGGCAAACTCATTAACCATTTCCTTTTATGTATTTATAAAACAGAGTGGATTCTCAATTAGCAAGACTAGGTCTGGCTCAGCCAGGCAGGTAACTGTAGCAGCAGAAACAGACATGTCTTATAGGAACTTCTGAGAGCTTTTATATATATATATATATATATATATCTGGTTTCATGCACATTTTCTCTTCTTCTCCTCCCCACCCCCCTGACAATTAAATTCTGAACGTGAAACTCACAAGTCTGATATACAACAATAAGAGGTCTGCTCAATAGATGGTTAAGTCTAAAACTGCTCATTGATCTTCTGCATGGCATTTAAGCTTCAGACTAAACAGTGAAAAAAGCATAACGTGATGCTTTGAAGAAACACTGAGAGCAAATATCCACCCTGTAGTTTAATAACCGATTATCAACAAGTGGTATGACATTTAAATAGAACCAAATACTGTTTTATCAGCTGCACCAGAACAAGCTGATAATCATAGAATCATAGAATGGTTTTGGTTGGAAGGGACCTTAAAGATCATCTAGTTCCAACCTCCCTGCCATGGGCAGGGACACCTTCACTAGACCAGGTTGCTCAAAGCCCCATCCAGCCTGGCCTTGAACACTTCCAGGGATGCAAGCAAACATGATAATAATGCCACTGCAGTCAGTTTTTCCAACTTTGTACTCAAGATCTTAACAAACATAGAGGGAAGAGCCACCACGGAAGAGGGAAACACCATGAATTTGTCTAAACTGAAATTCATGATGATGTTTCACTGGTTAGTACAGACGCTGTTTGCTATTCCCCCTTCTTCGCTAACAGAGAACAGATCAATTCTCAAGCAGTTAATAACAGCTGGAAACTTGCCTGATTGTTTCATTGGGCTGCAAAAGCATAACCCAGGGAAGCAGGAACAGCAAAAAAAATAACTTGTATAATTACTGTTGCAAAAGAGGCATGCAGCTTCTAGCCAGCCTGTAAGAAAGCTATCATCTAATGTGCCAGAATAAGCTAGACAAACTTTCAATGTAGCCACTGTTACTGCTGTAACTTCCTTACTGTCACAAAGAAAGCAAAATGATGACATACCATGTGGACGTAACCTCTCTCACTACAGCACCTGCCATCATAGCTGCATTAGGTGGGCACATACGCCATACAATATAGACATATATGCTATTTCCATGGAATACCCTGCATATATGTCACTCCTTGAAATAGTTCAGTGCAGGTGTCAACATACGCTATAAACATATATGCTATTTTCGTGGATTACCCTGTGTATATGTAACTCCTTGAAATAGTTCAGTGCTGGTGTCAACTCTAGTTTGATATGCTCTCAACAATCCTCAGGGCAGCAAGGTAGCGTAAATGCTATATTCTGCAGATCTGAGAGACTTTGCAATTCTCTCGAAACAGAAATTTTGATAATTTTGGTGATTTCCTCCATTCAGTCTCCTGTGGCTGTTTTTTGTTACTACAGTTTCCCATTCCACCCCCCACAGCATTCAATCAAGGCACAAAATTCATTCCTGAAGCTCCTTAAGCTGCTGTCCCCATCTTGCCTTTCCTCATATTTCTGCAAGACTGGAACATGATGTTATCCAAGGCCCCCACATCCTCGTGGCTTGGTTTGTCACTTAATTGTCTTGATTAATATTTGTTTCCCCCTAGGTGCAAAGCACTACCGCAGCATCCTGCTGTCTGCAATTATCCTGGCCTCAATTTTGCTTGAAACCCTAGCTTTAACTCTTCAGCTCCTTTCTCTGTGTATAAGTAATTTAGACCTAATTCTAGTTGGAATGAATACATAATGTGCTGTTCCTCATCTCTTTCTGGGACATTACCTTATGCTCACACTTCACCCCAAAATCCACAAGAGCAGATACTAACGCCAAAGACTGTTCACCACACCAGACCCTATGGCATTCAGACCTCATTAAGTGACCTTTGTCCTGACCTACATTGGTTGATTAAAGCCTAGTATCCTTTGTGGGATAGGATATACCAAGGACAAGATAACCTCTCAAATCAGAGGTTAGATTGCAGCACATTTACATGCACATCTTTGCTGTGACTCATGTGTGTGCGCATAGTTCCACAGAAGCCACAGCCCTCTCTGGCCAAATCAAGACTTGTTTGTGTTATGCAAGTCTCTGACTGACCACAGATTTTCGAGCCAGCCGATTATATATGATGTTATTTCTCAGATCTATGCTTCTCTGTTGCGGTGGGCTGTACGTGAAAGGGCATATGGAGAAGACTCCCACTGCATTTGGACACTGACCATCCAAACCTATCCTAATTCACTGTCACCTCTAAGCTGAAGTGATCTTAACTACTGATACGAATTGTTGTTGCATCTAGGTTGCCAAGGAAATGCTTAGAGATCAAAGTGAGGGAGCTTGCAGATATGAGTAGTGAAAGGGATAATGTGACAGCTTCAAATAACTACGGAGGTTGAGAACAAGACCTCACAACTTTTGATCACATGCTGCTTAACTTCTTTTTTCTAAAACCCAAGGAGGGAGGAATCTGGCTGTGACTTTCTTTTAAGCTGCCCTCTTCCCTACAACATGTTCTTTCATGTTTGCAGGGATTGCCTTGAAATACTGACAGCTCGGCAGACAAAACATTTTTTTAATTATAGTTGCTCCTTCTCAAGGTTACTGTTAGGTGTTTTTGCATGCAACAGATCCACTCAGTTTCTGTAGCAGTGTAGGATGACTCCAAACTCTTTGTCAGAGTGTAAGAGTTGATACCACTCTCTTCAAAGTGTTCTGGCAATACACGCTCTGTGTTATGATCTCATTCTATCTGCTTCACTTGCTCAAGAGCTTCAGTAAGTTATTTTTTAATCCTTTTGAAAAACAGCTTGCAATCAAAAAAATTTGTAATGCAATAGCTTCCTATTATAGAACCTGAAGTTCCTCTTCAGCTGGAAATCCAGGTATCTTCCAATATTACCTATTTGTTCTTCCTTTTAAACTTAAATTAAAAATGTATAGTTGTTGTATGACCACAAAAAAAACTTGCCAATTTGTAAACTAAGAAGCAGTAATAAAGTAATGGAACAGTAATAAACATTTCTTCCCCAAACTCTGTGGCGCAACACTAAATCCTTCTGCAATTATAGCAAGCTGATTTCACAACTCTCTAGTTAAACAAATCTCTAGTATTTTTCCTTCTACCCATTGTCTGTGATGTTTGTTCATAAAATTCCTTCCTAGTAAAAGTCTAGGATGAATCCAAAGCTTCATTGCGCCCTCCACTATAACACCAGGGTTAGGAATGAGGAACAACTTCTGGCTGCTAAGACAAAGCCATGAGAGCACCATGTCCCTCGGTAGGATTCTTCTGTTTCAGCGCAGTGGGGAAGAGAGAAAATCCCTTGCTCCATTACTTGTCCATTTTCTTCTTTCTCATTCATGGACCAGTTTTGTCCAATTTGAAAGACAGAAGTAGAGATAAACTCTTCTCAAGCAGTTTGGATTATAGCCTAACACCAGAAATAAGGAGTTCATTTCTATTTCTTACCTGCCACAATTTTTACTATGAAGGAGGACTGAAGATTAATCTTCAGTGATTTGCTGTACATTTTTACAATCTATAATTTGATATTTTGTTACTATAATATGAGACTCACAGGGATTCATACACCCCTGAGGTACAGAGAGAGAACCAGGTGCTTAGGGTCTGGCATTGGATGAGGGAGACCACCCCATGCTTCAGCACAGAGCTATTTGGGAGGTTTTGTTTTGGAAAAACTAACAAACACACACAGAGATTACCAGAACTGAGAAGCATATTTTTCTGTCCTTTGGTTCTCTCCACCTTCTTCCTCCTCTTCTGCCCTTGCCCTCTCACCACTATGGCTGAGCAACACAGAGAAAATCTTATCCTCAGGCTGAGGACCGAAACTCTTCCTCAATGTGAAGAGGAAAGGAAGGGATGAATGGGGTATATGAAGATGGCAAGACTAGAGCATGGGCTTATAGGGAGAGGGCTAACACTGTCCAGACTGGGAGCCTGGGAGGTGTCAAGTCTTATTGCTTAAGGAGCAAGCAGGGCTGCATGCAGAAGCTAGCATCAGCTGGCTTTCTTGTTCCCTGCCAGTGGTATTGAGTGAGTCAGGCCAACCATTGCAGATATCTGAGACTATTGGAAACATTTGGATTTTATACACGTTTTGACTCATCCTCTTATATTGCAGTTAAATACATTCACTAGGATAGTCTACCAATACGAGACGGAAGTGCTTACTGCCAAACTACGGTTCTTGACCAGCCTGACTTCCAGCTTTGCAGCCTTAGAGCTTTGAACTCTATGACTTAGTGCAAGTGGATTTTTTAGCTCTTCCAAATAAAGTATTTTGGGGATTGAGCCATTATGTGGCACTCCAAAACACTGGGAACAGCCAATGAGACCATTTCTGAAAAAATACATAGAAACAAAGTTCAAAGTAAGCTGGTAAGCAAGCCTACAGACTCCACCTCTGGTTTTGTCAGTTATTGCCTCCTGCCTCTGAGGACAGATGCCCCAAAAAAGCACTTTCAGGAGGAAGGTATTTTATAGACCTTGGGGTATTGTTCCTCTTAAAAACCTTGAAGTGAAAATTTACTCCAAATCAATTAACACCAAAGGTTATTAAAAAGAGATGGGTTTGTTTTTCTGATCTGCTTGACAGACTTCAGGCAGTCTGTGATCTTTGCTTGCCTTTCACACTGTGTGCCTAAGCAAAGGGTGCTTTCTGTGATTTGCTTTCTTCTATCTTAGGACTCAAAAAGATAATGGATAAAAACATATACAAGATCAGAACTTCAACTTAAGCCTACAGTACTTTTCAGTGTTTTTCAGGAGAACAGCTTAAATCTTTCCTCCATGAATTGCATCACCATAAGTAACATATATAAAACAGAATTAGGCCCTTTGACTGAGTAAGGAATGTCTTAATTTATTTCATTAAGAAGGATATAGTGCAAAGATTTCCCAACCTTGCTTTCCTGCCTTCCAGTTAAGAAAACATCCTTCACAGTTTTAAAGATTTATTTAGACCTAAACTAGATTCTGTAAGATAAAATGGAGAAATTCCCATTAACTTACACAAATATTTGATCAGCCCTCTTAAATACAAACAAGCAAGGATACAAGAGTCCCCATCTATCTGTTTCAAGTTTCCACATACATTACTACACACTCTAAGAAACCACCATACCTACCCCCTTTTTTCCTTAGTTCGTACTATTGTAATGTTATTTCCTTGTGTATTGGTTAGAATACTTACGCCAGACCCCAAGTTCACAACTCAGAATTTGTGCCAGGGAGCTGAAACTCCCCATGATTTATTTATTTTTTTTTATAATGAGCATTTTACTGTGCTTGAAGACAGAAGCAGTTTGCAATAAAGCCACTTGTCAAGTTAGCATATGATTAATCTATACTTACATCAATTAAAGAAAGCATTAGAGAATTTTTTTCCTCTGAGGAAT
>NW_008825167.1:11971092-11980949 GCF_000699105.1 Pygoscelis adeliae
GCATTACGTGCACAGACTCCTCTCAATCAGAAGATTTCCCTTAAAAACAAACCTTTTGTGAATCAGTAATCAGGTGTGTGATTGCTGGGCATCCTCTGCTGTGCTGGCACTCAAGAGAAACAATGAGAAAGTGAAGAGCCTCTTCCTTCCCTCCCAGTCAGCAGAAAGGACTCCGGACAGTATTAGGAAAGACAGCCAACCCCTATGTTTGATAGTTGGATTTCAGTCAGTGCATGGCTGATGGAGGTGGAGGGAGGCGTGCCTGCCATCCCAATTGGCTAGAAACTGCTAAGGTCTCACTCTGTTCCTCTTGAGTACAGTAACCAAATACATCATAAACCATAACTCTCCGTTCACCAAGAAAACTCTTCCTATGTCCAGCACATTTTCTCCCAGCATTGGGGTGATAAGTACTTAGCCTTAAGTTTCTCAGCCAGAGGAAGAAGCTGAATGGTACCTAAGGGAGAAAGTCAGTTAGCAGGTGAAGAAATGTACAGCAACTAAGCTAAACTGTTGGCTTAATATTAAGCCATTAAGTGTACTAGAATAAAGATGAAATAACAAAGATCAGCATAGTAAGTCTTTATTTGCTTTGTTTCATTAGTTTTCCTGTCAGATAATAATGTTTTACTGCAACAAAAGCCTTAAAAAGACAATAGCACCTATCTTAGAAGGTCTTTGGACTAAGAAAAAAAAAGAACAGTTTCCTATATTAGACATTAAAATACTAACATGGAATTAGTATTCATTGAAATATCCAGTTCTGTACTTGCTATTTTTTGTTTGGTCTTACCTTACAGAGAGTTCTGAGGAACACACCACTGAGTATTTAAAGAATAGGCACATCTAAGAAATCCTGCATTTTATAGCTTCAGTCACATAGTTGCTAAGTTAATTAAAATTGAGGTTGACTCCAGAGAACCTAGTTAGTTCTTTCAGAATTCTTTCAAATCAGTATCTTTCCCTGTGTGAACTTTACTGGAACTCAGCCTTGGGCTCACAACTGTCACAGAAATTAGCAACTTCCACAGACTTGGCACTATCCATCCAAAGTGACTACACACTGCTTGAATAGGTACTGAGGGAGAACACGCTGTTGTATTTACTTAAGGGTCTAAGTGTGCTTCCTCTAACATCTGCCAGATCTTCTGGCTTGGATCCAGGAGACTGTAATAGCAGTGCCAGTAAACACTTATGGGTGATACACCCTTTTTCCCAAAGAACCATTATCACTGATATTAAATATTTACTCAGTAGTGACTACAAGCCCCAGGATTAGCGTTCTACTTCACTATCCAGTAAAAAAATTGTTTCTTGGTAGGGAGTTCACAGCACTTTGGATGAAGAAAATAAGATGAGAACAACAAACAAAAGGAGAAAGGACAAATCCCAATTAGTCATGCAATACACTTGCATCTCATCCTGCTGGAATGTCCTGACCACCACAGTACAGGATTATTCTAAAACTTTGATGAATTTTTTCAGGAAGTACTAAAGAGTTATGCTAGTTTTCAAGGCTATGGCTGAGCAATGAAGAGTTTGCTGAGGAGTTTGTGTCTCAGGACTACGCAAATGCTTTAAAGAAAAGCATATACCATGGACAGTGAGTCACAGAGTGTGCTGCTGAGTTTCTCTTACACATCATTCTTACTGCTTTGGAGATTTACAGCTCAGAAACCTGCTGTGAGGACAATGCCAGCAGCCATTCTTTCTGGGAACAGACTAACACCCACTGCCTGTTTGTTTTTCCCCTAAAAACCCAGGACACATGATTCCAGCAATGCCACTACCATCACTTGTAACAGCCTAGGAAGTGGGAAACTTGGTTTCAGTCTCTTCCTCAGCATAAAGAAATTCGGTCCCATTCCTCTAGTACCCGCAAAGGTCAGGCTCAGCCTACAGGAGACTTGGAAAGGCACTGCTCCAACCCGTCCTGATAAAGTGGTACCCATTGTGCGGCAATGAAGATGAGGTTCACTAGGGAAGAAAGTGTAGCTAAGGGAAAGCTTGAGGCTGTGGCATAAGTGGGTATGGCACTCCAGTATAGAGCCAGGTTTACAGTCTAGGAGACACTCTTGCCAAACAGGCACAAGACAGACTGTTGTTGGTGTGATCTTTTGCAGAGCGACACAGTCCTAATCCCTTCAGCCATTCAAGAGCAGCTGACAGCCTGTGACTTGAGGTGAGCAAGCCTTTGAAAGCTGCTGGAATGAAGAGGGCATTGAAGCTGCTCCTCCAGCTGCATGTCCATGGCTGGCTCTTTTTGTCAGGTCTGGTCCTAGCTGCTGCATTAGGGCATGCAATAAGTACACCTGCTCAGAGAGCTTCTCAGTGTGCTCATAGAATATTCCTGGTTGAGACCATTTCTGTCACTTTAGACCAAACTGAGCACTAGGGCTGCTGCAGAAGCAGCAGATGCCTAGAGTGAGTTACCTATTGTGCTTAGGCCTATCAGCTTCACACAACTGAGTTTAAAATTGAAGTTGGCTGGGCTTTTATAAGGTCAGTTTTGAATGTTCCAATTCCATCTAAATCCTGTGTTGAACTAAACGTAGTATGCCAAATAACCTCTCATATAAATCTGTTAATCTGCAGTCACTAACTGATCATCATTCCAGCCTGGAGTCAGATTTACAGGAGATTAGAGTGGAGAGCTCTCCAAGCTGGCTCAGAGACAAGAGGTAGGGTTAGGCACATCAGTCCACATCAGCCCAGTGGCCACAGAGCTGCACATGGGGAAGGGCACGGCACAGAACCGGATCCCAAGACCTCACCTTTCACACTGCGCTGGGGGCGTTGTACCAGCTCACTGTGCTAGTTTGGGAGTCTCAGCACTATGCTCCTATAGTCACTGTAGAAGTAGCTGTAGATAAGAAAAAATAGGCTGTGCACAGACCGCACTAAAATAAGTCTTAAGGAATTTTCCTATGAGCTCAGATACATTAACAAGACAAGATGCTGCAAATGTTGAGCTAGCAGGGTAAGTATGAAAGGCTGTTAACCCCCCATTGGTCAAGTTAAACTGAGCTTAGATACATCCTGGAATGACACAGGCCATAGCTGAAAACAATATACAACTATTCAACCCAATGATTAATCTCTGATCTCAAGAGACAACATGCTGATTTTCATGATGTCTCCTGTACCAGAATGGCTTCTCTGTGGAGCTGCATGAGAACTTAATCTAGAGACTAAAACTTCGATGAAATAATGGAAGAAACCTGTTGAAATAATGGAAGAAATTTCATGCACTTCAATACTCACTCAAGTATATATGCAGTCCTGCCATATATCCTTATTTTCCACAGGGAATCTTTTTCTATATGTATCTAACCTTATGCTTAACCAGAACAAGCCATGCTTAATTTTGGAGCACAGAACAAGGAGTACAATTTACAGAAATATGTGGATTAATTTATATAAAGCTTTATGTGAGCACAGTACCAGAACCGCCCCCCCAAAAAACCCCTGTATATATGTATAAAGTAATTCTACATTCATACACATACTTACAAGATAAGTAAAAACCCAAGCTTGGTTTCAGTGTATAATATTTGTGTTTTGAACAATTGAATACCTGGCCTTTAAAATTAACTTAGTTTATTTTTTAAAAGTTATGTTAACTATGCACAAATGCTTACTTGAATTTGTAAAAAGCACAAGCTATATTTATTATTTCATAACACAACATTTATGTAACAGATATTTCTGCTCCTTTCTATTATTATTTGCATTGGTTGTTGCTTTATTCTACTTCTTAGGAAGATTATCTGCACCTAAAACAGAGTTTAGTCTTGCATGATAATGTCCTGTTCTAACACCCCTCTCTCATCCTACTAAATACATGCTAATGTGAGAGGTAGCATCACTAGACTAGATTATGCTAATAAATATGCTCCATTATGCATAATGTGATGAACTAAGATTTTGTGGAATAAAAATATGCCTTTGGGATTTTATGGTAAATGCTAAGTTTTATTCAAGAATAAATTGTGGTTAATTATGTGTCTCAAAGGATGGGACTTCTGGGGTTCTTATTGCTAATGCAAACAACCACAGTGTCAGTTATTCAGCAGTAGTAGCAACTAGAAAGTTATCCAAAGGAAAAGACCCTTCCTGGAAGTTGTGCAAGTGCTGTAGGCAGGTCAAGGAACGTAAACATTTCATAGTTTTAAGGTCTGTTATAAATAAAATCTAAAAAAAAAAAAGTTGCTTAGCAATGTTTCTTTTTTGAGCCATATCCTGAGTAATTTGAACAGAATAACAGATATGAAGTTGGACATACAAATGGAAGAAAAACCTGGAATCTGATGTGAGCCAAGACAATTGTAGTAGATACGTTTTTAAGAAGAAATGCACACCCCATAAATTAAATGCTTGATGTACAAGACAAAAAATATATATGGAGACATAAGTGATTATAAGGAGATGGTATCAGTCAGCACGTGAGGAGTCTGGTCATATGAGCTTTAAACAGATCACAACTTATGCCAGCATGCTGTATTTATATACAGTTGAAAAGGGAACAAAATAAGCACCCATCTCCCCCTGCATACATACATTCTTCTCTTAACATGCTAGCTCAGTATGCCCCAGTTCAACATCCCAGCTTGTAAGGAACTACATAAATATATGGGGAAAAAAGCACACCTATTTTATTAGCTATAGTTGTCTACTTACTACGTCCTTAATTTAGGCTGAAGTTTATTCTCTTACACATTCTTCCAACAAGTCTTCAGCTTTTCTTCTTCAGCACTGCCAACCCTCTTTTATACTACTTGTCCTAGTACTGTTAGTCCATCCTTACGTCAGATAAACTGACTAATTAAGCAAAGCAGTTCAGCTGCATTCCCTCTGCTAAGCGTTCCTGGAAGGGGAGGAACTCTTAACCCCGCTCTGAGAGGAAGTTTCACACCTAGTGACTACATCTGAGATATGAATACAGATCTTTAGACTCACACAACCTAGAGAAATTCCCAAATTAGATTCTCAAAGAAAAATTATAGCTCTGAGATCTTTTCAATAATTCATTAGTTCAATTCTTTAGTATTCTAAGAGATTTCTATATGAGTAAGCACTCATATAGTCTTAAAATGTGATTACAGGAAAAAAGCTAATGGCACCCTGGGCTGTAAGTCAAGGGATGTGACAATGGATGATAACTTCGCACTTGCCTTTGCAATACCCTGTCAAGCTCTGGGTCTCCTGGTACAAGAGAGAGATGTGCAGATGGGTGGGAGCTCAGCTGAGGGCTACGAAGCTGCTTGGGTGGCTGGAGCATCCAATATAGAAGCAGAGGCTGATGGAGCTCCAGGCTTGTTCAGTCTGGAGAAGAGGTGGCTTAGGGGTGAATTTAATTGCTGTCTTCCACTTCCTGAGGTAGGGGGAGGCAAGAGAGGACATAGCCAAACTCTTCTCAGAGGCAATGATTACTGGGTGCAGAAAGGGAAATTCTGGTTGTATGTATGAAAAGACAATGTTCACAATGGTTGTCGAAGCACTGGAAGAGGTACCTGGAGAAGCGCTGGCTTCTGAGCAACCTGATTTAGCGTTGAAGGTAGCCCCATACCGCTGATCCAGGAGGCTGGCCTAGGTGAAGTCCAGAGGTCCCTTCCAACCTAAATTATTTCATGATTGTGTGACAAAAAAATTTTAATAGACATAGATTTTGACAACATAAATTATACAAATTCCCTTAAGGAAATAAATTGCATTACCAAAAGTGCTTTCTAATTGGCATACTTCAATTTATTTTATGGCTTTTCCTGTATATAAAGGCCACAAAAGCAGTCAAACTGATAAAACCATTGAAGACATTGTCATAGTGACAACCGTCTACTGTAGTTCCAGTCTAAATCTCAAGTCAGTGGTCAGCATGAGGAATATATATATACAAATCCTAAATCTTTCTGATTAAGTCTAGAAATGACATCAAGTCTTGAGAAAAACACATTAATGGCCACAGAATATTTCAGGCTGTTTGTTATTCTCCACTGGACTTTGAACTGCTGGACTTTTAGCTCATACAAATGAAAAGCTCAGTGTAATAGGCACTTCCCGCGTTTACAAGAAATGATTAATTTGTTGTCTATCCCTAGATTTCATTCTTCCTAAAAATATTCCCCCTATCATACTTTGGTTTTTTTTATTTCTGTCATACATGATATGCCTGAAACAAGTGGTTTGCCAGTCATATTTTCTTTACAACTTGAAGTTTGCCAAGGGCAAGTGAAAATTTGAGAACTCTTTTTTTGCAGCTCCATAACCATTGGCAAGTTAGTAGTTTGAGGAGTTAGATCCAGGCAACTCACAAAATCAGCCTAGAAATAATTGATCCATTGATAGGCTTAAGCTAGAAACCCCTTTAAAATGTAGGATTTGAAGGATCAGGATGTATGTCCCAAGTTGGTACTTAAATTACTTTGTACCTAATTTACTTATCTAAAAGACAGAAGTATCTGTTCATCAGGCAAACCTCAAAAATATAATTCCCTGTCAACAGACTTTAGCTCAATTAGGTTTGGGCAGAAGGGGACTGAAGATGAGAGTTAACAGCTCATATAGATTTTAATGTGTTTGAGATCGCTGTGCCAAATTATAAATGTAACATGGATTCCATGACCTTAAGTAATGTTTTGTTTCTGCTTCATTTTGTAGCCTGGCTGCACTGCAGATAAAGCCAGTTATTGGTACAGTCTGTAAACATGGCCAGTGATAAGGATTTAGAAATGGTCTGAATGTTGGAGTTAGATAATAATTATGAATTGTTTTCATACTAGAGATTATTTTGACTACACAGCTGATGAGCTGGAGCAGTTCACAGAAAGAAAGTCAAGATCTGTTCCCACCCTAATATTAACCTATTTCTGGTTTCCACTCCTGTGATTATATAGCTTACTCAATTAGATAGTTATTTGTCATTATCTCTTCTTTCCTGCTATTTGTGTTTTTAGTCTTCTCTCTTTCTAGTCCAGCTACATTTAACACTACTTTCATATCCTCTTCTCCTTCCTTCCCTAGAATTGGGCACCAACATATCACACATGCTCAGGAAAAGCCCTAATCCACTGAAGTCCTGACCTTTCTTACACAGTGTGACACAGCTGTCCCTGACCCTGATGATCTTAAGGGTATTTTCCAACCTAAATGATTCCATGATTCTATGACGGGCAAGAAGCTGGGGTGACGGTCCTCTTGGCCACCCAATGCCCTCTGCTCATGATGAGACTTCAGGCTCTCTAATCTTTCTTGTTTGATCTTTGATTACCTGTCTCCCCTTTCCTTCTCTCGTTGGCCATCTGGGAGTCTTGTTCTGCACATAGGCAGCTTGCTCTCCTTCAGAGGTTCAGTCCCTTCTATTGCCGTCCCTGATCTGTGATGGGATGCAGATGTTCATTTCTACTCCATACTGCACAGTAGTTGAGGTCCCTGGTGTCTCGCCTACATCCCAGCACTGTGCTTTTCAGCCAGCAGGTAAAGATATGGAATATTTTGATTTTGTGTATAACAAAGTAGAACCAAGTGGAGACTTTTCCCTCTGATAGAAATGAACCTATGGTGGATTTTCAAGTACCTTTTAAATTCAAGAAATCTCCAGGTTGAGAGGTTATACATATATTAGACACTTGATTTACACATCATTTAATTGCATAAATAATTTTACCTTTATCATCAACCCTTGTTTAGAGATGAGGAAACTGAGGCATAGAAATTGTAAAGTCCACAATTCTGATATACACTATCATGCCATACTACATAAAGACCTGACTGGAAAGAGGTTTTAAGGCTATGAGCCCTTGTTCAGTCCTGATCTCTCCTGCCTGACTTGCTTAAAATGTCTCTTTGGGGTACATATAGAAAACATACTTAGGTCCGAACTCAAAATCAGAGTGTCTCAAAGAAATAAATGTAAAATGCAATATGTGAAAAAAAGCAAAGTGAAAACCAAAGGTGGAAATATGATCCTCCGATGAAGAAATAACTTAAGGCTCAAATTGGAAGTACAGGCCAGAATAAACCCCTACTATTTATTAAAGACCACCCCGATATCTGTCTCTTGGGAAGAGTCACCTGGCACTGTAACAGCACAGCATGAGTGCTTAAAATGTCACTGAATAAACAACAGAGATTCTGAGTCCACATCTGGGATCCTTTCAAATCTTGCTCCTCTGGTTTGTGTATGTTGGATTTCTCCTGGTTCATCTGAAAATGATAGCTTAGGAGGTTCACTCGAAGGCTTGAAGCCTTGGTGTCTGCACAAACGAGGGCTTCTAGAGAAATCCTTGGGATTCTTCCTCAGGCTCTTGTGAACCTACTTTTTTTTTCCTTTAGTGCTGTCAGTGCCCATACGCTAATTTCTTCCTTTGCTTTTCTCTCAGAAAGGGTTGTCTCTAATTCATGAAGGACTGTTTTCTGCTCCAGGGAGAGATCTCCCAGGGTACAGTCCCTTCTCACAGAGCATGCAGAGTAACACAACATGTCTGATTTTTCGCTTAAGGATAGAGGAGGAGTAGGAAAACTGAGGAAGGTGGTGCCAGAACACATCTGCTAGACTCCAACACCACCTTCATTTCTGTTTTCAGGTTATGCAGGCTGCTTCCATCTCTGAGTAAATCATGGTCGTCCTTCCATTTATTTCAGCTTCCTGTTTATATATGGACTTTCTTAATTTTTTAAATGCACTTCTCATCCATACAGTCCAGGTGGCCTATTTTTTGTACTTAACAGCCACAACTGAGAGGTAATGATTTCCTTTGCTTTATCTGTAAATGTGACTCATTGGAAGTTAGGGCACTTTGTAAGCACATCGGTCATGGTATTCACTTCCTACTGGAACTTCCATAGGTTAGTCAGGCTTGGTATTTGTAAAGACATAAGGAAACATGATTACTAGAAATGTAACTGTTCTTAAATGTTGGTAATTGTATTGTGGATAATTGCACATCATTCTCAGATTTGGCTGAGAAAATATAAGCACAAGTTAATATGGTTAGCAGGCTGGGAATACCTGTGATTCCCTAAAACCCATATGCTACTGCTTATGGGCTGGCTGGGCTGCTTACTTGGCTGAACTCAGAGCTGGCAGTATTAGCGGTGTACTCACTCGCTTTAATGTCCAAAATGCATGGAAGGACAAGGACACAAGGGAACCCACTCTGTCCCTTTTCCCTTCGCTGGAAGATATACGTGAGGGTTTGGAAGAAATTGCCCATACTGAAGAGCCACTAATGTGCACGCGTAAGGAATGACCACCCTCTCCCTCACCTCACCTGTACCTTATGATTACACAGTGAAATACTCAACTACTCAGACTCGGGAGTTAATGTTGAATGTACCACTTACATTCCTGGGGGGTCTTTTTGTATATGTACTATGGTATAGTCTTTAACTGTAAAATCATATACTGTTTAACAATTCTAAAATAGAGAGACTCAGTCTTCCACCAGCCTTGACCTTGTATTAGTGTTTGTGCTGGTTTTGCCTGGGATAGAGTTAATTTTCTTCACAGCAGCTAGTATGGGGCTGTGTTTTGGATTTCTGCTGAAAACAGTGTTGATAATATAGAGATGTTTTTGTTATTGCTGAGTCGTGCTTACACAGAGTCAAGGCCTTTTCTGCTTCTCACACCACCCCACCAGCGAGTAGGCTGGGGGTGCACAAGAAGCTGGGAGGGGACACAGCTGGGACAGCTGACCCCAACTGACCAAAGGGATATTCCACACCATATGAGGTCATGCTCAGCATATAAAGCTGGGGGAAGAAGAAGGAAGGGGGGGGGGTGTGTGCGTTCAGAGTGATGGCGTTTGTCTTCCCAAGTAGCCGTTAAGCGTGATGGAGCCCTGCTTTCCTGGAGATGG
>NW_008825167.1:11980959-11993629 GCF_000699105.1 Pygoscelis adeliae
GAGGTCATCCCTCTTAGCTGTAGCCTCCAGGTCTGCTCTCCAACTCCAGTCCCTTTTCAAGGACGCTTCTCATAAAAGCTTATGACTCTGGGAAATCTCCCCTTTGCTCATCTCTGAAGGTGTTCAGGAGGACTCCTCTGTACCTGGTTACAGGATACCAAAAAGGAAATGAGACCGAGGCCCACACTGGATACAAAGAAACTCAGCTGAGTTGGGTTGTCAAGGTCAAGTCCAAGAGAGCACGGCCAGGAACCGTGCTGGACCACACAGCTGCTTGATTTGCATGTCTAGTGTGAACAAGGCTCAGTGTCACAGCAGCTGGCTGGACAGCAAGGAGGAAGGTTGCCGTCTGGCCCTGCCTGGCCTGTGGCACCCTGGTCCCTGGAGAACATGCTGGTGGGATGGGGGGGCTGTGCCTGCCCCCACCATAACTGGGCACACTCAGTGGAGACACTGGGAGAGCCGGAGGTGGGCACGTGGGCTGGGAGACCCCACAGGGAGAGCACCGGGGTCTGCGGGGGGTTCACCTGGGGACAGAGGGAGACAGTTTTCCCGTGCATCCAGAGGAGACTATGTAGAGTTGGCTGGATTTGTTTAGAAATCTTTTCCATCCCACCTTTTCCAGAAGGTGGAAGGTTCTTTATCTGAAAGTCCGTAGTTCAAATTTGTGTTATAATCTAGAGTCAAAGCTCTTTCCGTGTGCCAGCAGCGTGCATTTTAAGGAAGAAGCACAGGCCGTTGCATTTTTGAGTCAGGTTCCCGTCACAGCAACTGGGACTGGGGAGCAAGGTTTTGTACAGTCTGAGTTTTGCGTATCTTACCTGGCACTTCTGTTTTTCCGGAAAAAAATCATTGGGAGCTTGGGGGGGCACCTATCTCATCAACTGGTTCCCACTGGTTTCCACTATTCCAGCTGTTAACAAGTTCAAGGGGTTTTTACCATTTCTTCTCAACAGTGGCCCATCTGCAGAGAGCAGGCATCGTGGCACACCCATATGGACAAGTGGCTGAAAGAGAGCATTTTTTAACAGCAGGTAGCAGAAAACCTCCAGCTCAGCCAGGCAGACTGCTCTGTCTTCTCCAAGAAGTTCTTGGATTTTATTTGATGAGGTTTCCAACGCTGACAATGATAAGAATCTGCTACTTTTTGCCAGGCCCTGGCCACATCATAGCTTTTGATTAGGGGATCTTTGAAGAGGACCTCCCTAATACCAGCCTTCCAGACCAAAAAATCAGGCCTCTGCTTCTGGAGTATTTCTGCTAGACGCCTGTTTCATCCCTTATTCAGATCAGGTGTATGCCTGGCAGTCCGTGTGGCTGTTCTCCCATTCTGCATGCTCCACCAAGAGAAACAAGATCTCACCAGCCAGCACTCGCTAGCTCCAGCGTGACCGTTTCTGTTCCCAGAGGGTCTTAGCCTGTCGTCACGAGGTCCTGCTAGACCTTTGGAAATGCTGTCCTGAGATAGAAGCTGCTTAATTTAAACTCTTTAGGTCATCGCATCTCTTCCTGTTCCTTTGGAGTAGTGTCTGAGAGGCCTGACCAATGCACTCTCTTCCATATGATAACAGATGGACAGCACAGATCACCCCATTTCTGTTCCAAAGGTAAGGAACTACTGACAGGTTTATGAAAGAGATGAAGTACACCATGCGCTCTCGCTGCTGGTTTTTCCCAGATCCATGGAGAGTTTAGTGGAATGCAGCATCCACCCGGCACTGCGGGGCAGATGTCACATTTATGGGCTAATCCTTTTTTTGACAGCTTTTCCTTCTGCCTGGCGATACGCGGAAATGTAAGACTGGCTTCGAGTGATTATTTACGGAATGGCGAGTTTCCTTTCCCAGGTATCATTGCTTTCAAGGCTCTGCATCTCCTTGGCATTAAAGTAATATAAGTATTAACCTCTGGGACACCTGCATTATACATTAAGCAGCAATGCTGCAATACTGGGCTTTAGGATATAGCGTGCCAATCGCTTCCCGACATTAAGTTCCGCCAAGTATTTTTAACCTTCTGGATATTTTTAAGGAAAAGAAAAGAAAGTTTGGATAATGGGAACCTGAGTGTCAAAGACAACATCTCCTAGGAGTGGTTTTCTAAATGGTGCCAGATTCTGATAAATATAATAGATACTCTTTTTGAATATAAATGTGTCTGTTTTGGCATTGGGTTGTGAAGTTCACAGTAAATCATTAAACTTTAGATTATTCGATTATGATGGCAGCATAAAAAATGCTATACCTCTAAGAGGGATTAATACATAAATCGTAACTGTCCTAATTCAACTCACAGTGGTTTCATTTCTCCACAGAAACTAGGATCTTAAAGAGATAGGCTCCTAAAGAGATCAGCTATGTTGTATTTTGGCTACTCTTTTAGGTGGAAGGCAATAGCTTAAAATTCTTCAACTGTAAAATCCTCCTTCTTTACCGTGACCGAGGCAAGCCCTGTAATAACAACGATGCACTTACTGGTATGTGTACTGGAACAGAACTTTTTAAAAATTGGAATTCTATACCTAAAAGTCTTCTTCCTGTATTTTTATATGGGTTTCTCCATTATTGGCTAATGCGTGACGTATCACATACTTAGCTGATGTGTTTTCATGACCAGCAGGAGGCTAGTGCAGTATGTATTATCCCGAGTATGTAGAACTGGTTTGCACTCTGTTTATCCGTTTAACTCCTTGTTTTGCTCTATTGTCTGTCTCGTTCATTGTTAGTACTTGCCCTTTCAATACAGAAAGAGAGCCCAAATGTCCACCAGCAACCACATTATGAGTATTTGGGGAGGACTGCCCTTCAGAGATGTGCTGACAGTGTGCCCACCTCCCATTCACAGCACGAAAGGTCTCACTTCACATGGTTTTCGTAGAAGAGGAGCCCAGAGTCACTCAACACCAGTGTTTTTCTCTGCTGAGTCACACATGCCTGCCTTACGAGCATGGCAGGATTGGTACTCTGCCAGTATGAGAAATTTGAAAATAAAAAAACCTGTAGATATATATCATTCAGTCATATTGCCCAGGAACTTTCAAACATATTTCAAAAACAAATTCTTGAACACCATGAGATTTTTTTTTTTTAAAAAGGTTATTGTTGGGAATCATAGAATAGCCCAGGTTGGAAGGGACCTCAAAAGATCATCTGGTCCAAACTTTTGTGAGAAAGGGAGCCTCAATAAGAATATCCAGCAACCTGTCCAATCACATCTTGAAAACATCCAGTGATGGGGACTCTGTCACGTCCCTGGGGAGGTTGTTCCAGTGACTGATGGTATTCACTGTAAAGAATTCCTTTCTTATATCGAGACAAAACCTCTCCTGGTGCAACTGGTACCCATTGCCCCTTGTCTTCTCCATGTGACTCCTTGTGAAGAGAGAGGCTCTGTCCTCTTTGCAGCCTTTAAATACTGGAATACTGTGGTGAAGTCCCCCCTGAGCCTTCTCTTCACCAGGGAGAAAAGACCTAACTCCTTCAGTCTTTCCTCATAGGGCAGGTTCTCCAGCCCTTTGATCATCAAATGTATCATTTCAGAATTATAGCGACCGTGCAAATGAAACACAACCCATTTTGAGCCAAGTCTTGCTTGCTGTCTTCACATGATAAGAGAATGACACTTCCATTTTGTATAAAGCTGGACTTTTATTCTATCCATTGTTTTTCTAGCACATTGCTAACAGCTTTCCAAACACAGCTATTAATAGATGGAAAATTCTAGATTACAGGTTAAAACACTGGGTGTATAGTTATTTGTTGCTTGTTGTCGGATCAACAGATTTTGCCAAAGATTTTGCCATAACATAATAAATACTTCATACCAGCTATTGCCCAATAAAACATTCATGTAACAGGGCTCACAGAGAGAAAAAAGAAAAAGGACAACATTTATACATTGAAACACAAACAGAAGGAGGTTTTTGTTTAAAAAGCTAGGCCACTGTTCACAGCAATAAAACCATAAACTTTGCTCTCAGTGTCATGACTTTCTTTTATATGCAGTTTTTCGCTTTGACATCAACAACCATACACTTAAATTACACCTGAGCTTCTACTTCATAAAAAGGGATTCCTCATTTATACTTATCCATTGGAACAACAGATGTAGATTGCAGCCCACCTCCATCTCCTATTTTTAGGCTAAAAGTAAGCACTTCCCTTCAGCACTTTTGCTGAGAGTGTTTTGGGACTGGAAGCTCATGGAGGATGCAAAGACAATCTGCCTGTAAGGACAGAAACTCCAAGGACTCAAGTCTGGCTTCTCATGTATGAAAAGCATCTTCAGTGTTCCTGTTTTCACACTACAATGATGCAATCTGAGCAGTTTCCAACACTACTCTGGCTGGTTTTAGGCCACAGTTATCATCAAGATCATGTTAAATAGTGGATACTAAACTTCTCATCTAGGTTCTGCAAAATAGTGATTAATAAAATATCTAATTCATTCTCATTGAGTTCTTATCAATTAAGGTCTGAAAAGATCACCTTGTGGTATAGCCTGCAATATATGGAAGCTGGGTACAGCATTTAGAATGTCAGAGTCTTTAGCCTGATAATTTTCTCTGGCTTACTACATCATTACCTTTTGTATATGACAATAAACTATATGCATTATATATTGTAATATATAATTGCAATAATGTATTGTAAGTCCAATCAATATTAAAGTATATAATTCACTACAATATTACATTACATAATGCATTTTTATATATTGCATTATATAAATCTTACAATTTATTCCAGGAATTATAACTTCAGTTTTCATCTGCAGAATTCAAACTATTGGTTGAGCCTTACAATTTCCTGCCTGTTACCTCAAGTTTCTATTCCAAGAAGATCAAGACAGAAATGAAAAGGATTTAGAAACAAAGTTAACTATACTTTTCAGCATTATGGCACAGTGAAACATTTCTCCAAGTCATTGAAAATAATACAAGGACATTACTGTTACATCGGATGTAACAGGTTACCATTTCAATATTCTGGATGAGCTCCCTTGCTGAATACTCCTTAAGGAGATACTACCACCAACTCCTCAGAAAGTTTCAGGCCCCCCGAGCTGTGAGTGCCTGTCTTATCAAATAGCTCTCCTGCCTCCAGCTGCCACCTGAGAGACAAGAGTTCTTGATCCAATCACCTAGCCCTGGGTCGAGTAGTAAGCCCTCAGATGGACACAGTCCCCTTTTAAGTTTGAATCTTCTGATATACTGATGATCTCGGGTTTATAGATGACCGATGTAAACAAGCAGATGCACAGAGATAGTCTTTGGAGGGAGTTTTTAACATTCTATTGTTTTTTGTTCTCAGATTAGGAACAAGAAAGTAAAGATCATTTAGAAATGGCCCATTTCCAAAATGCAATGCCCCTCTTTGTGTTCACCCTTCACTTCTGATTCCTTTCTTGAAGCCCAGAAAAGCCAGGTCCTCCCTCCTTCATCAGGCTGCTGTAAGCACAGACTAGTTTCTCTGCTGAACTTTTGTCTGGCTGAGGACCAAACCCTCTTTGTTATTTTTTTTCTCTCTCCTGCCAAAGTCTTCCTGTGCGAGACGTACTCCTTTCTCTTCTAACACCTAGTTTCTTTGTTCAGACCCTGATAATATTCTATTGCTCCAAGGACTCTTCTGAGGGGAAAAATAATTTCTTTTCTGATTTATGCCAACTCCTGACAGTTCAGGTACTTCACTGGTCACAGTGCAATTGTTAATAAAGCTTTTTTTCCTGCAGTAGGAATACTGCCCCACGTTGACTGAGGAAGCATCCCTGAATGGGGCTGTTATGGGGTTTGTAACTGAAGGAGAACTTGGGGAGCAGGGGAAAAATACAAATGTAAACAGATATCACTGTAAATCAAGTGGCAACAGTAGACTGCTTTAAGGACCAACACAGCGGTAGTGTGTGGGATTCTTTGCCTGGCGCTATAATCTAGCTTCAGGATAGGAATTTCCTTCCTGAGAGCTCTGGTTCTTTTTCCCTCACTCCAGCTTCTGGGCAAGGGAATGGAAAAACGCTTTGCTAGCGCAGTCAGTTCTCAGATGGTGGAACAGGCCATGGTAGTTATCAAGAGCTAGCATAAACTGGAGTAGCCATTTCTACCACTTTTTACTGGATTCAGACCCATGGATTCTTGGGTAAGAGCTGTCATCAGCTCAGATCACAGTCTTTTAAAAGCAGATTCAGAAATGTGATACTTCAACACTGTGCAAAGAATATAATTTGGTGTAGACTCTCAGAGTCCGCCTTAAAAATATATATATGTACAAAATTAAATGCTTCTTAGTTGTAGAATAACTCCTTGTTGGAGTTGGTCAGAAGCTACACTATAAATAATGAGGAAACCACTCACATTGCTACTTGTTGAGTTTTTAATAGGTTTCAATGTTCAAATGAGAAGAGCATATTCCTGAAGATATGTAGCAATGAACTACCAAATAAATTATTTAGAAAGAAAGGAACACTGCCTTTTGCTCTCTATCTGCATTTAAAATGTGCTTTCAGAAACACTGCAGTCAGCAAAGGGCCCATAGGTGCATGTCTGACACAGAACAGAATAGGATCAAGGTGTGAAAGTCTATCTGCAGAAATAACAAAATTCTTCACCCTCTATTTCAGCAGCTGAACCCATTACTCAGAATGATAAAGTCAAGAATGCTTTACTGCAACATTGTTGGAAGAAAGACCAGGTTAAGAGATTAGAGCATTGTACAAGCCTTAGCCACAGGATTTCTCCCTGAAATGAAATTCTCTCCATTAATCTACCTTCTTATCTCCTGCCTGTCTTATACTAACAAGAAACCACTTTAGTGTTTTCCTGTATCCTAGAGAGTGCTCCAGTCTCTGTGCTGCAGTCTGTCTTCTGGAGGCAAGGCAGAGAGAGTTACCATCGTCATTTTCTCCTGGTTCTCAATGAAAGTTTAGTCCAAATAAACATATTTTCAGAAATTTTCAATTTAAAGACAAACTAGCAGAGTGTTCCTGATGAATCCTACTAAGCAGATTAAGTAATCCAGAAAGTTAAAATATGCCATGTTTTAAGATAAATATGATAGTGGTTTTTTGGAGCTAATAGAGTAGCAACAGACCTGTGATGAACAAGTAGAGCATGACTCAAGTCTATACCCATCTCCATTACTTTCCTAAGGGCATTTCCACCACAGTACGTCTTGAATTTCCTTCCTCTTACACAGAGTAAATGACACAAAGAGCAAATACAAGCATCAAAGAAACAAAAAGTAACCACTCCTTTTTCCCAGGATTAATGTAAAGACTATGTAGTAATTTCAGGAAACAACTGCCTGGGGAAAACCTCTTTTCTACCTTATACAACCCTGAACATCCTGCAGCCATAGATCGTAATGACATCAAGACCCTCTGACTGGCTTTGACCCATGAATCCTAATCCTATCAGCAAGCAGAGCTCATTTATGTTCTCTTCCTTTTCTTCCAGACTGTTGTTAATTAGTTAATACTTCCTGAATTGTTAACAATATATAGTTATCCCTGTCTCTCTCCATCTGCTTCAAAAGATAAACTGTGAGTCAGGAAAAGTAAACTCCCTCTGGGAAAGGAAGTGGAAAGAAGGATAAACAAGGATGAGAACAACAAGAAACAGGAGAGTTTATACAATACACATTAATAAGTAGAGCTGGTTTGGAATAACTTCTCTCCTCGTTCATTTTAACTGTCTTTTATAAAACTAAAATAGTTACTGTTTTAGTGAAAGTTAATGCAAAAAGCAGAGTTTTTTTCCCCATTTTTAATGATTTAATTTTTTTTCAGTTTTTGGTTTACCTTTTTTAAGTGTCTTCTCAAATTTATGTAAAATAAAGAACTCTCACAGAAAAGCACGTTTCAATAAAAAATAAACATTGTTAACACTGCTGGTAAGGATTTTATCTTTTTGTGCTATGATCTTTTTTTTAACATCCCAAAAGACACTCTTAGCTGGGTTAATTTTTCCTATTTAAAAGGGTGTCATATTAAGTTGAGATGTTCATTTAAATAAAAATGTTCTAAAGCTGTTTTGAAATGAGACCTGAAGGAAGCAAAGGGTTGGAGGCTGGGGGAAGTCAAACAAAATCATATATTGCATCTCTCTTTCTTGGACAATTCCCTCTTGTTCTGTGACAGTCAGAGAATAGTTATATCTTTCCATACATTGACCTAAGTTGTAAATGAGATGGATATCAACTGCATTTGAACTGGTATAATAGCATAAGTGAGGTCTTTTAAATTCTGTAAAAGGTGCTCTAAAATGCTTTCTTTATCATTAGCTCCTGAATGTGATAGCAGATGTGAAAACTACCTGCCAAAACCAGGAATGATTAAAGGTATTTTGTTAGTTGTGAATCTTTTTGTTACTTATTAAATTTTTAACCTGAAGGTCTCAGCACCTTTTTCCTTGTGGGACAGACCTAACTGTGAAGGAACAACCATATTTGAAGAACTCCTTCATAAATGGCCCAGAAGAATCAGGAGAGACTGTAAGGAACTTTTCTTTCCAAAAGTACAGGAAACAAAGAAAACGTTCAAAAGTTTTCTGTAAAAGCCAGAGGCGATGAACAAACACAGAGTCTGTAAGCAATCAGATCAGCAGTCACCTCTATATTGATTCATGTCTGCAGTGACAGATCTCTCTGATATATAAAAAGGATTTCAGCACTGGGAAGGAGAAGTTTCCTGATGTCAAAATAGCTATGACAGCCAAGTGTACGTTTCACAAGCTTTCCAGAGGCAGAGGCGGCAAGTGACTTCCTGCCTAAATTATTTTTTGTTTGTTTGCTGGCTCAGATGTATGTGACGTACGCAGGCTTCTTGGAGATCTGACACATCTCCTGTCAACCTAATGAAATTTGCATTGTCCTGAACTTTCAGTATGGACTCCCTTCTTTTTTTAACATCAGAATACCTCGAAAAATTCAACAAAATACCAGAAAACATTGGAAACAAAATAAGTTAGTGACATTCTCCTCATCTGGCCTGAGTCAGGTTTTTCTTATCAGCTAATTGGCATATATCAAAGCTAAAATCCACTGCGAGCCATCCTATAAAGATAAACATTTTGAATGAAAGAGAACACAGAATTCAAATAAAAAGACTAGGAGAAAGCATAAAATTAGATTTTTGTGTGTGTGTGTGTGTGAACATGAAATACAAATCTTCTGTAGTGCTCAAATGATGCTGCTCAAGAAGGAGAAATTTCCATGAGTTCACTTTCAGTTGAAGTTTGCATCCTTCACTAGGTTCTCATTTGTATTAAATGAAAATTGCACTTTAAATATTAAAAGCAATATTAAAAAAGGACAAACATTAACATATTAATATGTTAGTATAGGGCTGTCCATATCCTATGTCAAGGAGATGCAGAATATTTTCTTTCTAACTGCACCAAATGGCTGTTGTGACAGACAACTCATCGAAGAGGCTGAGCAATAAGATGAGTTGGCAATTTCCACAGCATCAGCAGGTCAGATTTAATCACAAGACCTCAAAATTGGGTGCTGCTGTCCAGGAAGCATGGATAGTGAAGCTGGGAATATATTAATTCAATGTACAGCCTTCCAGTGAAACTCCTGTTGACTCATTAGTAAAGATTAAATCTACCCTCACATCAAACACTGATATGGTTTGATATGTATGATAGGGCTTCCTTACTGTTCTGTAAGTGAAGTGCCCTGAGACTCAGCTCTGCAAGGAAATGCCCTCGTCACAGCTTTCAGCAGTTCAAAGGCTCAGTTTGCCCTTCTACCTATTGTTAGTTAATTTGAACAATTTCCTAGAAAATGAAGGCTTTTGACCTGTTTTAAATTTCAAATTTACCTTTTAGAGCAGGCCTTCTATGGAGTATCCTTTCCTTCTATGAGAGAGAACATGGCTGGACAAAATGGTTACACGCTCTGTATGGCACTGATGTCTCCCTGGGTACTTCTGTACAGCACGAAGCACACCAGGTGGCCTGTTCGCCTGCTTCTCCACCTTAGGGGAGCACTGAGCCAACATGGCCTTTCTCCTTTTTGCACCTGAGGCAGCTCAGTCGTCTGTATTTGGCACTGCAGCGCTCTGGGCAGATCTTCAGTAAGACGCAAGGAGTACAGCATTTTTTTGGTCATACACAGGCTCCAAAATACCTGGAACTGGACCCCAGTTTTTACCTTGAATGCACTTGTGGAACTTGTTAAATATAACCTGAGTTTCCTAACAGCAAAGAATTTACCTGGGTGTAAACATGGGCCCAGCTGTCACTTACAGCTCTGAGTCATGCAACATTGAGTTCTCTTTTAAGTAGATTTGTATCTTACATATAATTATGAAGTGCACTTTTGGAGACAGAAAGACAGACAGTGAAGAGATCTTTTGCATTTGTACAATGTCTAAAGCAACAGGACCTCGGGTTTGTGATTCCATCATTTGTGATGGATAATGAAATACAAATGAATGAAAATCAGGTTGCTTCCTATGAATCCTGGGCCTATTGAAACCAATGGATGTTTTCTTACTGGCATCAATTTCATAATGACTTCTGCATCTTTTCTTACATTTCAGATAAAATGCAATTTTTCATCTCAATTTGAAAAGTAGTGGGAAAAGAACTCAATAAACTGCAAGTATGGAGTTTTCTTTATCTGCTTCTTTGTCTTTGCTAAACTCAGTTAAGTGGAACCTTTAGAATTCAGGATGGTATTAACAAGGATGAAAACATAATAAAATTATGAGCCCATTTGAGAATTTGATACAAATTATTCATTGAGTTTTACAGCTGTCTAGCAATCATAAAAGCATGTACATTTATGCATTTTTAAATGCTGCAAAGTACAGGCTTATTTCTGCAGACACCTGGCTTTCTCCATGGGCTTCCAGAAACACCTTCTCTCCCTCCCTAAAGAGCTTACCAGCTCAGATGGAAAGGAAGAAAGTAGGTTTCAGAAGATTCCTTGCCTACCCTTATAGGAACAGTTGTTTGCTTGGAGGAAAGAAAGTGTCACTTCAGGCACTTGCACTAAAAGATCCCTCCAAACATAAAAGATCCCTCTTTTGTCCAGAGAGGATATTTCTTTGAGTTCAGAGTCTTTGAGTTCAATGGTGTCAGCCATTTCAGTGTCAGTCAGAGGTAAAGGGCCATCTGACTCCAGATGTTTTACTGGAGAACTTATGCTGGGAATCATAGAATCATAGAATCATAGAATCATTAAGGTTGGAAGAGACCTCCAAGATCATCGAGTCCAACCATCAACCCAACAACACCATGCCCACTAAACCATGTCCCTAAGCGCCTCATCTACCCGTCTTTTAAATACTTCCAGGGATGGTGACTCAACCACTTCCCTGGGCAGCCTGTTCCAATGTTTAACTACTCTTTCAGTAAAGAAATTTTTCCTTACATCCAATCTAAACCTCCCCTGGCGCAACTTGAGGCCATTTCCTCTCGTCCTTTCGCCAGTTACTTGGGAGAAGAGACCGACACCCACCTCGCTACAACCTCCTTTCAGGTAGTTGTAGAGAGCAATGAGGTCTCCCCTCAGCCTCCTTTTCTCCAGGCTAAACAACCCCAGCTCCCTCAGCCGCTCCTCATAAGGCTTGTTCTCCAGACCCCTCACCAGCCTCGTTGCCCTTCTCTGGACACGTTCCAACATCTCAACATCCTTCTTGTAGTGAGGGGCCCAAAACTGAACACAGTATTCGAGGTGCGGCCGCACCAGTGCTGAGTACAGGGGCACTATCACTTCCCTGCTCCTGCTGGCCACACTATTTCTGATACAGGCCAGGATGCCGTTGGCCTTCTTGGCCGCCTGGGCACACTGTCGGCTCATGTTCAGCCGGCTGTCGACCAACACCCCCAGGTCCTTTTCCGCCAGGCAGCTTTCCAGCCACTCTTCCCCAAGCCTGTAGCGCTGCATGGGGTTGTTGTGGCCAAAGTGCAGGACCCGGCACTTGGCCTTGTTGAATCTCATACAGTTGGCCTGGGCCCATCGATCCAGCCTGTCCAGGTCCCTCTGCAGAGCCTTCCTACCCTCGAGCAGATCAACACTGCCGCCCAACTTGGTGTCGTCTGCAAACTTACTGAGGGTGCACTCGATCCCCTCATCCAGATCATTGATAAAGATATTAAACAGAACTGGCCCCAATACTGAGCCCTGGGGAACACCGCTCGTGACCGGCCGCCAACTGGATTGAACTCCATTTACCACAACTCTCTGGGCCCGGCCGTCCAGCCAGTTTTTGACCCAGCGCAGAGTACACCTGTCTAAGCCGTGAGCCGCCAGCTTCTCTAGGAGAATGCTGTGGGAGACGGTGTCAAAGGCCTTACTGAAGTCCAGGTAGACCACATCCACAGCCTTTCCCTTGTCCACTAGGCGGGTCACCTGGTCATAGAAGGAGATCAGGTTGGTCAAGCAGGACCTGCCTTCCATAAACCCGTGCTGGCTGGGCCTGATGCCCTGGTTGTCCCGCACCTGCCTTGTGAGCGCCCTCAAGATGATCCGCTCCATGATCTTCCCCGGCACTGAGGTCAGGCTAACAGGCCTGTAGTTCCCCGGATCCTCCTTCCGGACCTTCTTGTAGATGGGCTTCACATTGGCCAGCCTCCAGTCGTCCGGGACCTCCCCCGTTAACCAGGACTGCTGATAGATGCTGGAGAGCGGCTTTTGTTGCTCCCCCCCCCGCCCCCTCC
>NW_008825167.1:11993686-12010358 GCF_000699105.1 Pygoscelis adeliae
ATCCAGATGACGTAGCAGGTCGTTGACCGCTTCCTCTTGGATTATGGGGGGTTCATCCTGCTCGCCATCCCTGTTTTCCAGCTCAGGGCGCCGAGTACCCTGAGGGTAACTAGTCTGATTGCTAAAGACTGAGGCAAAGAAGGCATTAAGTACCTCAGCCTTTTCCTCATCCTCGGTGACAATGTTCCCCCCCGCATCCAATAAAGGATGGAGATTCTCCCTGGCTCTCTTCTTGTCATTAATGTATTTGTAAAAACTTTTTTTGTTGTCTTTAACGACAGCGGCCAGGTTGCGTTCTAGCTGGGCTTTTGCCTTTCTCATTTTCTCTCTGCACGACCTAACGAGATCCCTGTACTCTTCTTGAGTCGCCTGCCCCTTCTTCCACAAGCGGTAAACTCTCCTTTTTTTCCTGAGTAAACTGCAGAGAATCTCTGCAACTCATCAGTTTTCCAATACTGTCCCATATGTTAGCACCAAGTGAGAGCACAGAGGTGGGTCCAGTCAATTACAGAGGGTGAAGTTTATATGATAACAAGATATGACATTATATGTGCCAGTTCTATCCTTTCTAACAGATTTTAGGAATAATAACACATTATAAATATAGACAAATGATAGCTGCAGCTGCATGTGATCTCCAAAGATGTCAATGACGTTCCCTGATTAGTATTAGGAACAGAACTTCAAAATCCCTGACTTTTGCACTCCTGTCTCAAAAGGCTCAAGATTTGTGCTGATTTGTGCTGATTTTTCTTTGAAAAGGAAAACAGAAAGTGGAGTAGGTATCCCTTAGTCATATCTAGGATAAGGCCTCAGCAGTATTTAGCAAAAGCTTAACTGTTGAACCAAAAATGCTATAGTGGGTGTGATTTAATTGCACAAGCAATAAAATGGCCTGTTCCAAATCTTTGCATCTTGTCATGTAACATACTAGGGACAGTCTTGGGCTGATCATGGCAATAAGGGAAAATGTTATAACATATTGATATACTAAAAATCATACAAGAGTCGTAATTCTTGTTTACTGATAAAAAGTCCAAGTTTTTAAAACCATAGCTCTTACTCTCATGTTTTTTATTTAACAGTTCATTACTGTTATGAGTCCCTTGCAGCTGAAGGTCACGGTACTGGAATTGGGATGGGTTAAGGCTAACACGTACTCTCCTGACCTACTTGCAAAGGGCACCTCTGTTGCAAAATTAATGACCCTTTTTAACCTATAGCCCGGCTTGCCATTGCCACCACATATTTCACCTCAATACTTGTCTTAACCTTGCTGTGCCTGCTTGCTCAAAGATGCCATAGCTTTCCCTCACTTCAGATTTCTGTTGCCGCTTATTCACAGGTAAGACCTCAAAGTTGTACTCTGCTGTTATGTTTTCAAAGCAGGTGAAAAACAAACTGCACACATGGACAAGGAGCCTGGTTTGCTCTAGAGAAGCACTTTTTGGTGTTATTTCTTGTTATATCTAGATAACAGTTTTTATTAAGGGCTGCACGAGCTATGTTCATAATAGTGACAGCAGGACTCCAAACAGCTATTTAAAAATGTGTTAAACTACAAGATACCTGGACTTGCTGATCCCTTGTGCAGGGAGTGGGGCATCAGGAACCAGTGAACTGCCCTGTCCTGCTTGGTCACCAGGCTGCAGAGGGGAGATCATGCTCTGACTCTGTTGGGAAAGGATTCTTACATTTAACTCTTTTCTCATGTTCAATAGTCAAGGCCCACTGTGAGAAACATTTCATAATCTAAGGCACAGCAAAATGGATTGAAATCTGCAGCAGAATCCTGAGTACACGAGAAGGCCAAGAAGGCTGTTGTATGCAGTAGCATGGCTTTCAGAAGGAAGAATCCCTCCCTTTTTAATGAATAACATGGTCACAGGCAGTGCCCCGGTTAGTTATTTAAAGATTAAATTCTATTGACTTGGTGCTAGTTCACGGTTTTGATTTGGTCACAGATGTTTTGTGCTGAGTGCTGTCATGAATCAAACTGGAGCTGAATATGAATTGGGGAATTTAGGACACATTGGCAAAGTAGGTCTTTAAAAATTATCAGAAAAGAAAGACCAAACAGTATGGTAGACTGTATTGCCAAGAATCCCAAAAGGCAGTTCACAGTTTGTGAGCAGTTTTTTTCAAGGAACTGGCAGATTCAGGAAGACCAATCTAGACCACAATAGACTTAGTCCATATTTCCAAAATTGTTTTCCCAGGCAAAAGAATTGAAAATACTTTTATGAACATAATTTTAAAAAGCAAACAATACTCCACAAATGGGTAAATATTCTGTTCGGGATCTCTAACATGGAATCATGGAGTACACAGACTCCTGAGATCAGCACTGCTGGAGTTATTAGTCTTACTTAAAGACACTCAAAGAGCTTGGCTGGGGATGACGAAAAGGACAAGTTTGCTCTTTCAAAGAGCCAATGATGAAATTGTAATTAAAAGTCATGCATGAGTGTCAGGAGGAAATATTTATGCTGCTGTTATGCTGTCTAGACATGATCTAGACAGAGTCCTCGGCAACTGCCTGTAGGTGGCCCTGCCTGAGCAGGGGGTTTGGACAAGGTGATCTCCAGAGGTCCCTTCCAACATCAACCACTCTATGATTCTGTATAGATACTATACATATTAAAAGAGAATGATTATTTTTAAAAGTCAGGTAGTTTCAATGGCTGTGGCAAAGCCACAGTGAAAAGAGCATGAGGAAACAGAAACAAATAAAATATTGCCTCTATGTTTTTGCTTGATCAATGACTGCGTTCCTTCAGGTTTTATGTCAGTATAACTTGACTGAAATCAGCTTTTTCTGGCATCCCAGGGGATTCTACATCCAGCCAGTTCCTTGTCTAGCAGTTTGTTACAGAATCAAGGAATCTCCTGTGATATTTAAGTAGGTTAGTCCTTCATTCAGTGTTGGTGATTTAAGGGGAAAAGACAGAACTATTCCGTCACCATCCATTTTTCATTTATTCAAAAAACTTACTTACTGTTCAAAGAAAATCCATCTTTAGTCAACAAAAAGCTTGCGTACATGTCTGCCAGGAAGGCATGCGACTTCTTCATGGGTTCGTGAGTCCAGGGTGAAAAGATGTGCCAGATCTTCTTACTGAGTTTGGGACTCTAGGTCCCATTTCTGTACTGGTTCTTAATCTGAGCTGGAATCACCTTCTCCCTAAATCAGAACCGCTGCTTAACACAGTTATAAGCTATGGGTATGCTGCTAAATAACAGGGAGAGGCGGCAACCTAAAGCACTGTAGCAACTCAGTGTAGTTATCCTGTGGCATGGTTTTGATCTGTCCCAGTTAGCCCACTAAGAGATGATAACTGGGCCCAGTCTGGAAGATAGCAGGCTACAAGGAACACTCACAATAGGCATTTTGGACAAAACTGTGCGAGGTTTGGCTTCTCCACCCTACACAGTCCTCCAACATTATGCCAGCAGACTTTGTACCCTCAGGTGATTCCTGAAGGCACGCAACACCCCCAGGTCATGTCATGTTATCAAACTATGCCCCTGATGGGTTGCAACACAGCGCTTATATTATTTCAGACATGTTGAACTCAAAATTGTGTCTTAGGAGCCCAGAAACTGTACAGCTCAGGAGAGGTACAAATCCAATCACTGCGTGGTGCGGACACGAATAAACTGTTCCACTTTGACTCTGCTTTATCTTGCAGTATGTAGCTGGCCCTGCTTTATTTTGCAGTATGTATGCAGCCATGGGGTCTTTGACCTCCAGGCTTGTTTATCCTGGTGAGAGCAAGAAAGAGTATTTCTGCTGGGGGTAAAGGGAGGGGTCAATCTTGTTAAGCACCAGACAATGGTGTACTTTTATCACCTGAAAACTTAATATGTAACAAGTAAGACATTCCTGAGTGAAATTTAAATGCCTTTGATATGAATCAGGCCAAATTTGGTGATCTAATAGTTCCTTCTGAACTTAACTTCGGTGAGATATGCCACGCAGGGAGGTGTCTCACCAGGGGTCACTGGGAAGCAAACTACAGCCCACAGAAGAGTGGCCTGAATTGTTTCCTTTAGCAATTTTTTTAGCATGACATATTACCATCTTCTCAGGTAATAAATGTCAGGGGAAGCCTTTTCTTGCCTAGGAAAAGAAATTATACAATTTATGAGAAAAAAAATACTAAGACACCACTGTGTTAAGTAAGGTAACAGCAACATAACATCAAGAAAATTCTCCGGTAAAATTTACTGGCAAGTAGCAATGATTATAATGTAGGTGTTGTCTTAGGTGTAACGTGATGGTATGGATTGCAAAAGAGACGTGGGAACTGTGATCATGTTGTATAGCAAACAGGAAATTGTTCCGCTTACAGCACGCAAAGAACAAACTCTCATCTATAATCAGATAAACCTGAATAAATTGTCAGGATATCATCAATTGCACTTCATGAATGGAAAATACTTTTATGAACATAATTTTAAAAAGCAAACAATACTCCACAAATGGGTAAATATTCTGTTCGGGATCTCTAACATGGAATCATGGAGTACACAGACTCCTGAGATCAGCACTGCTGGAGTTATTAGTCTTACTTAAAGACACTCAAAGAGCTTGGCTGGGGATGACGAAAAGGACAAGTTTGCTCTTTCAAAGAGCCAATGATGAAATTGTAATTAAAAGTCATGCATGAGTGTCAGGAGGAAATATTTATGCTGCTGTTATGCTGTCTAGACATGATCTAGACAGAGTCCTCGGCAACTGCCTGTAGGTGGCCCTGCCTGAGCAGGGGGTTTGGACAAGGTGATCTCCAGAGGTCCCTTCCAACATCAACCACTCTATGATTCTGTATAGATACTATACATATTAAAAGAGAATGATTATTTTTAAAAGTCAGGTAGTTTCAATGGCTGTGGCAAAGCCACAGTGAAAAGAGCATGAGGAAACAGAAACAAATAAAATATTGCCTCTATGTTTTTGCTTGATCAATGACTGCGTTCCTTCAGGTTTTATGTCAGTATAACTTGACTGAAATCAGCTTTTTCTGGCATCCCAGGGGATTCTACATCCAGCCAGTTCCTTGTCTAGCAGTTTGTTACAGAATCAAGGAATCTCCTGTGATATTTAAGTAGGTTAGTCCTTCATTCAGTGTTGGTGATTTAAGGGGAAAAGACAGAACTATTCCGTCACCATCCATTTTTCATTTATTCAAAAAACTTACTTACTGTTCAAAGAAAATCCATCTTTAGTCAACAAAAAGCTTGCGTACATGTCTGCCAGGAAGGCATGCGACTTCTTCATGGGTTCGTGAGTCCAGGGTGAAAAGATGTGCCAGATCTTCTTACTGAGTTTGGGACTCTAGGTCCCATTTCTGTACTGGTTCTTAATCTGAGCTGGAATCACCTTCTCCCTAAATCAGAACCGCTGCTTAACACAGTTATAAGCTATGGGTATGCTGCTAAATAACAGGGAGAGGCGGCAACCTAAAGCACTGTAGCAACTCAGTGTAGTTATCCTGTGGCATGGTTTTGATCTGTCCCAGTTAGCCCACTAAGAGATGATAACTGGGCCCAGTCTGGAAGATAGCAGGCTACAAGGAACACTCACAATAGGCATTTTGGACAAAACTGTGCGAGGTTTGGCTTCTCCACCCTACACAGTCCTCCAACATTATGCCAGCAGACTTTGTACCCTCAGGTGATTCCTGAAGGCACGCAACACCCCCTGGTCATGTCATGTTATCAAACTATGCCCCTGATGGGTTGCAACACAGCGCTTATATTATTTCAGACATGTTGAACTCAAAATTGTGTCTTAGGAGCCCAGAAACTGTACAGCTCAGGAGAGGTACAAATCCAATCACTGCGTGGTGCGGACACGAATAAACTGTTCCACTTTGACTCTGCTTTATCTTGCAGTATGTAGCTGGCCCTGCTTTATTTTGCAGTATGTATGCAGCCATGGGGTCTTTGACCTCCAGGCTTGTTTATCCTGGTGAGAGCAAGAAAGAGTATTTCTGCTGGGGGTAAAGGGAGGGGTCAATCTTGTTAAGCACCAGACAATGGTGTACTTTTATCACCTGAAAACTTAATATGTAACAAGTAAGACATTCCTGAGTGAAATTTAAATGCCTTTGATATGAATCAGGCCAAATTTGGTGATCTAATAGTTCCTTCTGAACTTAACTTCGGTGAGATATGCCACGCAGGGAGGTGTCTCACCAGGGGTCACTGGGAAGCAAACTACAGCCCACAGAAGAGTGGCCTGAATTGTTTCCTTTAGCAATTTTTTTAGCATGACATATTACCATCTTCTCAGGTAATAAATGTCAGGGGAAGCCTTTTCTTGCCTAGGAAAAGAAATTATACAATTTATGAGAAAAAAAATACTAAGACACCACTGTGTTAAGTAAGGTAACAGCAACATAACATCAAGAAAATTCTCCGGTAAAATTTACTGGCAAGTAGCAATGATTATAATGTAGGTGTTGTCTTAGGTGTAACGTGATGGTATGGATTGCAAAAGAGACGTGGGAACTGTGATCATGTTGTATAGCAAACAGGAAATTGTTCCGCTTACAGCACGCAAAGAACAAACTCTCATCTATAATCAGATAAACCTGAATAAATTGTCAGGATATCATCAATTGCACTTCATGAATGGCCACTTATACTGTGCAGAACACAATTTTGGCAAAGCATCATACTGGCAGAGTACCAATCCTGCCATGCTCGTAAGGCAGGCATGTGTGACTCAGCAGAGAAAAACACTGGTGTTGAGTGACTCTGGGCTCCTCTTCTACGAAAACCATGTGAAGTGAGACCTTTCGTGCTATGATTCCCAACAATAACCTTTTTAAAAAAAAAAAATCTCATGGTGTTCAAGAATTTCTTTTTGAAATATGTTTGAAAGTTCCTGGGCAATATGACTGAATGATATATATCTACAGGTTTTTTTATTTTCAAATTTCTCATACTGGCAGAGTACCAATCCTGCCATGCTCGTAAGGCAGGCATGTGTGACTCAGCAGAGAAAAACACTGGTGTTGAGTGACTCTGGGCTCCTCTTCTACGAAAACCATGTGAAGTGAGACCTTTCGTGCTGTGAATGGGAGGTGGGCACACTGTCAGCACATCTCTGAAGGGCAGTCCTCCCCAAATACTCATAATGTGGTTGCTGGTGGACATTTGGGCTCTCTTTCTGTATTGAAAGGGCAAGTACTAACAATGAACGAGACAGACAATAGAGCAAAACAAGGAGTTAAACGGATAAACAGAGTGCAAACCAGTTCTACATACTCGGGATAATACATACTGCACTAGCCTCCTGCTGGTCATGAAAACACATCAGCTAAGTATGTGATACGTCACGCATTAGCCAATAATGGAGAAACCCATATAAAAATACAGGAAGAAGACTTTTAGGTATAGAATTCCAATTTTTAAAAAGTTCTGTTCCAGTACACATACCAGTAAGTGCATCGTTGTTATTACAGGGCTTGCCTCGGTCACGGTAAAGAAGGAGGATTTTACAGTTGAAGAATTTTAAGCTATTGCCTTCCACCTAAAAGAGTAGCCAAAATACAACATAGCTGATCTCTTTAGGAGCCTATCTCTTTAAGATCCTAGTTTCTGTGGAGAAATGAAACCACTGTGAGTTGAATTAGGACAGTTACGATTTATGTATTAATCCCTCTTAGAGGTATAGCATTTTTTATGCTGCCATCATAATCGAATAATCTAAAGTTTAATGATTTACTGTGAACTTCACAACCCAATGCCAAAACAGACACATTTATATTCAAAAAGAGTATCTATTATATTTATCAGAATCTGGCACCATTTAGAAAACCACTCCTAGGAGATGTTGTCTTTGACACTCAGGTTCCCATTATCCAAACTTTCTTTTCTTTTCCTTAAAAATATCCAGAAGGTTAAAAATACTTGGCGGAACTTAATGTCGGGAAGCGATTGGCACACTATATCCTAAAGCCCAGTATTGCAGCATTGCTGCTTAATGTATAATGCAGGTGTCCCAGAGGTTAATACTTATATTACTTTAATGCCAAGGAGATGCAGAGCCTTGAAAGCAATGATACCTGGGAAAGGAAACTCGCCATTCCGTAAATAATCACTCGAAGCCAGTCTTACATTTCCGCGTATCGCCAGGCAGAAGGAAAAGCTGTCAAAAAAAGGATTAGCCCATAAATGTGACATCTGCCCCGCAGTGCCGGGTGGATGCTGCATTCCACTAAACTCTCCATGGATCTGGGAAAAACCAGCAGCGAGAGCGCATGGTGTACTTCATCTCTTTCATAAACCTGTCAGTAGTTCCTTACCTTTGGAACAGAAATGGGGTGATCTGTGCTGTCCATCTGTTATCATATGGAAGAGAGTGCATTGGTCAGGCCTCTCAGACACTACTCCAAGGGAACAGGAAGAGATGCGATGACCTAAAGAGTTTAAATTAAGCAGCTTCTATCTCAGGACAGCATTTCCAAAGGTCTAGCAGGACCTCGTGACGACAGGCTAAGACCCTCTGGGAACAGAAACGGTCACGCTGGAGCTAGTGAGTGCTGGCTGGTGAGATCTTGTTTCTCTTGGTGGAGCATGCAGAATGGGAGAACAGCCACACGGACTGCCAGGCATACACCTGATCTGAATAAGGGATGAAACAGGCGTCTAGCAGAAATACTCCAGAAGCAGAGGCCTGATTTTTTGGTCTGGAAGGCTGGTATTAGGGAGGTCCTCTTCAAAGATCCCCTAATCAAAAGCTATGATGTGGCCAGGGCCTGGCAAAAAGTAGCAGATTCTTATCATTGTCAGCGTTGGAAACCTCATCAAATAAAATCCAAGAACTTCTTGGAGAAGACAGAGCAGTCTGCCTGGCTGAGCTGGAGGTTTTCTGCTACCTGCTGTTAAAAAATGCTCTCTTTCAGCCACTTGTCCATATGGGTGTGCCACGATGCCTGCTCTCTGCAGATGGGCCACTGTTGAGAAGAAATGGTAAAAACCCCTTGAACTTGTTAACAGCTGGAATAGTGGAAAACAGTGGGAACCAGTTGATGAGATAGGTGCCCCCCCAAGCTCCCAATGATTTTTTTCCGGAAAAACAGAAGTGCCAGGTAAGATACGCAAAACTCAGACTGTACAAAACCTTGCTCCCCAGTCCCAGTTGCTGTGACGGGAACCTGACTCAAAAATGCAACGGCCTGTGCTTCTTCCTTAAAATGCACGCTGCTGGCACACGGAAAGAGCTTTGACTCTAGATTATAACACAAATTTGAACTACGGACTTTCAGATAAAGAACCTTCCACCTTCTGGAAAAGGTGGGATGGAAAAGATTTCTAAACAAATCCAGCCAACTCTACATAGTCTCCTCTGGATGCACGGGAAAACTGTCTCCCTCTGTCCCCAGGTGAACCCCCCGCAGACCCCGGTGCTCTCCCTGTGGGGTCTCCCAGCCCACGTGCCCACCTCCGGCTCTCCCAGTGTCTCCACTGAGTGTGCCCAGTTATGGTGGGGGCAGGCACAGCCCCCCCATCCCACCAGCATGTTCTCCAGGGACCAGGGTGCCACAGGCCAGGCAGGGCCAGACGGCAACCTTCCTCCTTGCTGTCCAGCCAGCTGCTGTGACACTGAGCCTTGTTCACACTAGACATGCAAATCAAGCAGCTGTGTGGTCCAGCACGGTTCCTGGCCGTGCTCTCTTGGACTTGACCTTGACAACCCAACTCAGCTGAGTTTCTTTGTATCCAGTGTGGGCCTCGGTCTCATTTCCTTTTTGGTATCCTGTAACCAGGTACAGAGGAGTCCTCCTGAACACCTTCAGAGATGAGCAAAGGGGAGATTTCCCAGAGTCATAAGCTTTTATGAGAAGCGTCCTTGAAAAGGGACTGGAGTTGGAGAGCAGACCTGGAGGCTACAGCTAAGAGGGATGACCTCCAGCCCGACATGATCTGTAGGTTGGTGTATTCTTGGAGTACGATGAACTGTTCTGGGAGGACACTGAGATGGTGGCTGGAATCACCAATGGTGGCCAGCCTCTCTCCACTGCCCTGCCAGAAATGCTGCATGTGAGAGGATGAACTGGCATCATCATCAAGGGCGACTACTGTGTGTGGAAGCCCTTCCTCTTCTTTGGTGGCTCTGACCATCTGTGAGAAAGAGAACAAGAATGGTGGAATAGTACATGCACTGGGGTCATGGTTTAACCTCAGTCGGCAACTAAGCCCCACACAGCTGCTCGGTCACTCCCCCCCCGGTGGGAAGGGGGAGAGAATCGGAAGGGTAAAAGTGAGAAAACTCGTGGGTGGGGATAAAGACAGTTTAATAGGTAAAGCAAAAGCCGCACACGCAAGCAAAGCAAACCAAGGAATTCATTCACTGCTTCCCCTCGGCAGGCAGGTGTTCAACCATCTCCAGGAAAGCAGGGCTCCATCACACATAACTTCCCCCAGCTTTATATGCTGAGCATGACCTCATACGGTGTGGAATATCCCTTTGGTCAGTTGGGGTCAGCTGTCCCAGCCGTGTCCCCTCCCAACTTCTTGTGCACCCCCAGCCTACTCGCTGGTGGGGTGGTGTGAGAAGCAGAAAAGGCCTTGACTGTGTAAGCACGGCTCAGCAATAACGAAAACATCTCTATGTTATCAACACTGTTTTCAGCAGAAATCCAAAACACAGCCCCATACTAGCTACTGTGAAGAAAATTAACTCTATCCCAGGCAAAACCAGCACAACTGGGCAAGCCTCAATTTTCTCAGTCATCTCCTGTGTAGAAGGACTGTTGTGCTTCAGATTTTTTCAGGCATGCCTTTATCACCAAGAAGCCTGGAGATAGCTATGCTGCCCAGAGACCTAAGTCAGGTCAGGTGTTGTCTTCTGGGTTAGGTGCTATCCCTGTGCCCCTCGAGCGATGTGCTGATGGCACATCCCTCTTTGCCCTTGGGGCCCTGCCCACATTGCCACTGCAGGACTGGCTCTGCAGCATTACCAAACCAGTCAGCTGTACTAGGCTGCCCGCAAAACCCAATAGCACTCCCCTGCCAAGCAGTGTAATCTAACCTTGAAAGACCTTTCCTTCATATCAGTCCTTTGTTGGCTCAGCTGGTCATTGACTCTCACACAGTCCAGCTGTGACGTTCTCTATGCATTCATGGTTATCAGGGTAGGGTCAGCAACTCTCTCCTGTTCCAGCTCTTCGTACAATTGATTTTGCAGCCTTGTTATACAGTGCAGATTTTACTTCTGCTCTCACTGACTCTGTTAACCTAGACATTAATAAATCAAGTTGTGCTGACCACAATAAAGAGGAATTGATTTAACTTGTTTTGTTGGTAAGTCATATATGATCTGGTCCCCTGATAAATAAAGGCTTGTTTGTTCATATTTTGTTTCAGTATCAAAGCCACTGTACAAACCTCCACTGTTTTCAGCTTTGAGGTTTTCTTAACTGATCAAGCACCTCATTGATTCTCTTGGCACTGTTCAACCCCTACAGTGACCACAGGTGCCAAAGCTCCAGTGCATGCATCTTCCTTCAGCTCCTCTCTCCTGCCTTGTGAACTGAAGACTTATGACCTTGTCTTTGATTCAAGTTTGATCAGGCATCACTTTCTCTGCTTTTGTAAGAAAAGATTGTTACAGGCTTATAAATATAGTAAAAATTTATGAATGCATATTTCTGGCACTGCCTACGTTTTCCTCTCTTCATTTCTTTTTGCCTGCCTAAGTTCTAGCTGCCTTAGTGGCCCTTTTCTATAGAGTACATAATAGAAAGAACCGTCTTTGCTGGCATGGTGATACGCTGATCTGGCATGATGTACTGACTATCAACTCCTTGACAAGCGGTCTTCTTCCCCATTAAACACACTACCCTGTTCTGTGGGACCTTGCTCACTGATAGCGCTGAGTAAATGAAGAGCGGCAGAAGAGAGCTGGGTAGCACGTACAGACCTAACCAAGATGTGAGCTATGTTTGGCCGGGGCTGTGAACTACCCTTGTTACTGTGTGTGCTGCAGGTTGCAATCACACACGGGAACAGGTAAACCATTTCCAAAACAGAAATAATTTCATAGTGTCAGTCTGGATAGGACAATCAGCTGAACATAGTGGGAAAAGCCGGAGTGGAAGATGCACTTGGCAGTGCTGCTCTGCCACCTGGTGCTGGAGCCCTGTCCTGGCAGGTCACTGCAGCTACCCTCCCTCCCGGCATGTCACTCATTCCTAGGTCAAACCTGGCACCGACTGCCTCTCCTATCAACTCTGCCGCCCTTACATCTAGCAATCTAAGAAATACATGCACCAGATTACTACACGTAATTATAAAAATGTTCTTTAACCCTTTATGACTTCTAATACGAATAAATATCATTCCCCTTTGCACAGGGCAGTGCTGGTGACTAAACTGTGTCCTAGAATGTGGTAACTACTTGTTGCAAAGATGCAACTACTAGTTAGCCATTTTTTGACATTTATAGGCATTATTTTCATTCTTAACGTCTAAGTCTAAAAAGTATCAAATATGTACATGTATGATCTGATTAGGTGTGTTCTTAACCCCTTCCTTAACTTGATGTTTTTATTTTACATTTTTATATGATGCAGGTGTTTCTGTAGTTGTAAACTGAGGCATGGCTTAGCCTGCTGCACACACTAAAGATTTGTTTTTTAACTGCTTGGAAGCGCATTCTCCATGAAGATTATCAAAAATACTCAGCAGAAGGGACCGTTTTCCACCTCGAAATAGATGCTGTTGAAAAAGCTGCAGGAAGACTGTGTCTAAGTAACTTTAGCTGCAGCTACTTCACCACACAATTTCCTCATCCTGAAACCACCACCCCTGCTTTGTGGGGTCGTACCTGGGTGCAATCACCACCTCTAGAGTCTCTGCACTAATAGCGATACTGAGACCCTAGCAGAGCAGCAGCAAGCCAGTGCTGCACCCCTGCAGGTCAGTGGATGTGTGATGGACCTTCAGAGGCAACGTATGCAGCAAATCTCTAAGTTCTATATAGGCCATGCACAGGTTGCAGGCTGCATATAGGCAACAGGGTACAGGGAACAAAGGTTAAATATGCCAATCCAGAAATCTGTGTCATTTCTGGCCTGTCTTCAGAGCATGTAAATCACAGCATAGACACCTGTTAATATTTATTTGGCCTAAATATTCACCCCTGGCTACCCTGAGGAGACTCCCCCCTTCCCATTTTAATGCTTGCAAGCTTTACGGAGTAAAGCAAATCAACAGGCAAACACTGAGACCTGGCTGACATGTTAAGCAACTCTCAGGTAGTCAGATCCTCTGACAACCCAGCCTGTTGATAAGCCATGTTTTCAGGGGTTGCTAAATACAGATGACTCATTTGTCCATGTGGAACAGACTTGCTGGCAGTCATGCAGACCAGGCAATCGGGAATGACAAGCGTTTCTGGATACCCAAAAAGAAATCCCTTTCAGTGTCAGGGATAAACTGCACTTTAAACTTTTATCTTTCTCTAAGGGAAATCAGAACCGACCGGTCCAACTCACAGACACGTAAGGGCTCACTGCCCACAACACAAGCTGGCTGGTCTGAACCAACAGTAAATAACCCTACTGCAGATGCTCACAGTTACATAGGCAGTATATTAGCTGCCGGCTAACCTATAGAATGGGGAAAAAAAACAGCTAAGCCTGGCTTGTATTTTGTGTGTGTCCCTCTCAGCTTGGCTTATAGAGAACTAATGTGAACCATGAACTGTAAAACTTCATGAACCTACAGCCATCTACGAATCTCCTCTCATCAGGATTTAATTGTTATTACAGCTACATGATCAAATATTTCAGAAATAAAGATGGTAAGTTCAGAATGAGTTCAAATGTGAGGCATATTCCTCAAACTCGATATACTTCCTCGAAGTCTCAGGCAACTAGGCCACAAAATATAAACAAAGTTTCTTCTGCTTTAATAGAGAAACACAGCAGTGCTTCAGATAACAGTGCACAGTGCAGTTTTTTCTCTTGAATTTTTCAAGGAAAAGTGGAGGTCTGTTGTCAAATGGGGGAAATAACCTGGCACCAGATGATAGAAGAAGCTGAAATACTGAACATGTTTTGGCCTTGGTTTTCACAGACAGGCCTGCTCCCAGACCTCTGCATGTGCCAGTGTGCTCTGAAGAGGAGAGGGGTGACCATCAGGAGGAAGTAGCGTTAGGGTCTACCTAAAAACTGGATGTGTTCAAGTCCATAGGGCTGTGATGGGACCCACCCACAGCTGTTGAAATAGTTGGCCAATGTGATTAAGAAAGACTTATCTATCATCCTAGTTATCTATCATCCGTGAAAAAATGACGTTTATCATGGGAGGGCCCCAATGACTGGAAAAAAGCTGATGAACCCAACACACTGCTGCAACTTTGAATAAAAGGAAGACCCAGGGAACAGGGGCTAGTTTGCTTCAACTGCAGTCCCCAGAGGGATGAAGGAGCACTTCCTATTGGAATTCAGTTCTAAATACTTGCAGGACAAAGGAATAGCCAACACAGACTTGCCACAGGCAAATCACACTTGTTCACTTGATAGCTATGCATTTCACCACTGATAGCAATGCAGATGAGGTGAAGGATGTAATGCAGCACATCTGGACTTCAGATACCTCCTCCCACAGCAGTCTCCCTTAGAAGCTGAGGTGCGCGGGCTGGACGAATGGACCACCGGGCTGAGAGAGCAGCAATCAACAACTTAACATCCAACTGGTAGTCAGCAGGTAACAGAGAAAGTATTCCAGGGGGACAATACCAAGGCCATAGTGTTCAATCTCCTCCTGCTAGTAACAGAAATGTGAACAAGGGACAGTGGCCACACAATACAGCTTGGGAGTGTCAGGTTGGACATTAGGAAAAACTTCACTGGCACGGATTACTCAAAGAGGCTGCATAATCTCCATCCTTTTAAGTTTTCCAAGACTTGGCTAAAAAACAAAACACAGCTGACCTGGTCTAGTATTGCTCATAGCCCTACTTCATACATGAGATTAGACTAGTTGGAGGGATGAAGGGGGTCTTCAGGGTCCTTTCCACCAACATGTCTATGAATTGGTGTAACTGATTTCATTCCTGTCAGTAAAAATAATGGTATTTCAAAGGAACTGCCTTTAGTATGCAAAAGACAGGCATTTTTTCATTGCAGCCTATAACTTCCTCAAGGGGGGCAGTGGAGGAGGAGGTGCTGATCTCCCCTCACTGGTGACCAGCGATAGGACACAAGGAAATGGAATGAAGCTGCATCAGGGGAAGTTCCGATTGGGCATTAGGAAAAGGTTCTTCACCGAGAGGGTGGTTGGTCACTGGAACAGACTCCCCAGGGAAGTGGTCACTGTCAGAGCTCAAGGAGTGTCTAGACGACCCTCTTAGTCATATGGTTTAGTTTTAGGTAGTCCTGCAAGGAGCAGGGAGTTGGACTTGATGGTATTTATGGGTACCTTCCAACTTGAGATATTCGATGAATCTTTCACTGATTACCTTCATTCCCAAGCCTCTCCGGGGAGCTTTGCGCTCTTAGCAAAAGCACCTACTGTATATATGAGAACTTGTGACTCGTTCTCAGCTCGGCTAGTTAACTGCATCATTCTGCTCCTGGGCACAAGGAAGGCACTCAGTATACTTCATCGCAGAGATAGCCGTAGCTAAATTTATCGTAGGGAAAAGGTTTGATCAGCAAATCCTTGTGCCACAACCATGAAACAGTATCTGCAGTGACATACTAACACGTGCAGTAGGAGAAATTCTTGGATTCTCTGCTTAGAAATGTAGCTTCAAAAAATTCAATTCTGGTTTGAAGTATCACACAGCTTTGGCATTTTGCTTCAGAAAAATATTCATGTAAGATTTTCAGGCAGTTACCCTCACTCTGAGAAGCTCTAATGGTTAAGAGCAAAAGCATTTAGCAGAGGAACAGAGGTGCCACAACATCTTTTGTGGGTCTATCCATAATTCTCTGATGCCTACAAAACAAACAACTTCCACCTCCAAATGGATTTGTGATGTCCTTTACCTTTCCATTTACCTATTGCCAATTAAAGATCTCATTTAGGATTTGCTGATGGTATTCCACATAACAGCTGCTGTTAGTTTCTGGCTGACAGTACAGGCCAGCTTCTTGGAAGGCCAATGTTCTGTACAAGCGTGGCAGAAATGGAACAGGCAACTGGGATTAAATCACACTGTTGAAGGGGGAGGGGAGAAGAACCCCTGCAATACAGCCTTGTGAGGAATTACTGGTCACGTTAGTTCTCCAAATCTATCCCTAGCCTAATTAAGCTGCATTTTCACTGTAAAGCAGGTGAGCTGCAAGTCATGGTGAAGTAAAACCTGCTTTCCAGTAACTGCCAGCTAGAGCTCAAAAGCACGTTCATGCTTAAAACAGAAACCTTTAAGAGTAACGGGGCTTGAGGAGCCATGTTTGGGCAGGGCTTGAACTAGCATTAAAATACTCACAACTCTTACTATAGCAACACCTATGGGTTTTTTTTGTTGTGGTTTTGTTTTTTAATTTCCATTCCCACTTACAGCCTAATTTCATATTCATGTCAAGTATCTCACATATTTCCTTTTGAGGTCACTACAATCTGTACAGTAGTGCTGAAGAACAGAATTTGGGGATCATGGAAGCCAGGACCTCATGACAGTCCATCCAGTCTTATTCCTGCT
>NW_008825167.1:12010426-12027189 GCF_000699105.1 Pygoscelis adeliae
CTCCTGCAACAGCAGCCTGCCACCAGCTGCCATCTCCACCCTCTCTCTCATCACAGGCGGAAGAGGGCTCACAGAGAATGGGAAAGAAAAACAACAGCTGAAACAATCACAATTTGTCCAACAGAGAGAATGGCTTCCATTCCTGCACATACCTTTTATAGTTGCCCTGACAGTGAATGGCTATCTCTATTGTTTTGCAGAGGCTGACAGGCTACAGTTTTCAGACCAAACAGGGTTGTTGAGGAGAAAGCTTAAACTCAGCAACGCTCTACTTCCATGTAGCTGTCTCCAGAAAGGTCTGCATTCTCTTTGGAAAAAGTCTTTTGCTTTATCCAGCCAAATAAGAGTTCAGTATTTGTTTCCCCTTTAGAAAAAAAATTAAAACATGATACACCTGGCATTTTAAGTTACCAGCGGAGGGCTCAGTGAAAGAAAACCCAACTTTGCAGTTGTTTTTGCAATTGAGATTTGAAAGCAAGCGTCATGCTGTAGCTAGGTGCTCCTGCCCCATCACTATTTCTTGATTTTGAGTTCAGTGCAAGACTTTTTCAGTTGGGGGAAATACAAGTAATGTAGGGGCCCGATTCTGGGGTCCTTCGTCTCAGTTTGTGATCTGCCTATGCTGGATCAACAAGCAGCCTGTACTATGACCTTTAGTTCAACGGAAGAGTATCTTTTCAGTTTTGTAGTCAGGATTTGCTATCCAACTACAGTATTAGTCCTTCAGTAATTAAAAGCTCAGGCTATATGCCAATAAACAAATCCAATGGAAGCTGAAGCACGAGCGCGTACCTCCACAGGCAGGCATCCAAACACAAGTCTTAATACAGGGTTGCTAGCTAACAGGCATTCCACAGGAGCAGTATTACAAGGTCTTCCAGGAATCAAGAAAATACCTCGTCCTACACATCACCTCTCAGACATGGTGCACAAGTTCTCGTGTGCAGGAAAGAATCAACTTGTAGTGGTAGGAGACTTCAGGAAATTATGCCATTTCCCTCCAAAAAACACGCATTTCACTAGCAGGCTCATCTCTTACAAAAAGCAGGATTTACCAGTGAGTTCTGTTCTTTGCCCATAGACATCTGCTTAACTCCCCTCCCTTTTATCATTACTTAAATGACAAGGATTCAACTACAACAGGAACCCACTGAGCAGATGCAATAGCAACTCTTCCAGATCAGACCTGGGGAACAATGGATGAATTGCACAGGGACTAGCATAACAATAGCAGAACAAAGTTTTATGGGCTAGACACTGGGAAATATTGTTCATTTGGATCTTATGCCTAATTTCAAACATGCCCTTTTCCAAAACTTCTCTTGTCCTTGCCTTGTTAATAAACAGACATGCCAAATTGCTAATGGAGAGATGCAGTAAGCACAAAGAAACCACGAAGCAAAATATTCTGCTTCTCAGATAAAACTTGTCAACTGTCCTAATGTGTATGCTGGTTTATGTGCCAGAGAACATCTATCTGATCACCACTCCTTAAAAAAAAAAATCAACATTTTTCCTTTTAAAAAGATGTTTCACCAAGTCATTGTGACAGGCAATTTTTTTCAGCAATTGAACAATGGTCCACAGTATGAGAAGCAGCAAAAGCATTTTATTTGCTGTATAATTAGTGTCATTAGAAATATGATTGATAAAAAAAAACAACACACAAGTCCACGCAGGAAGGAACGCTTAATAAAAACCAAAGAGCACTGGAGGGGTGGTGGTGAAGACTTAGCAGAGAGGTTTGTTTTTTTTAAAAAGTCTTCCAAAGTTCTGGACAGCAACAACTTCTTTTGGCCACTAGAGATGGTAAGAAATCTTCCTACCACTTTGCATCAGAGTGCCCTCCTCCACCCTTGCTGGACTGCTAGCTTCAAATGATTTAGATGTGCTGTAGAGCATGAGAAGGGAACTAAACGCAAGATCATGATCTGTTCGCATTAGGTAACAGCTTCCATGCAACTGTTCTGCACATGCAAAGGTATAAAACTTACTCAAACAGCCTTCTCAAAAATCACTTCAAGTCATAACAATGCTTCACTTTGTTTAATTCCTGTATTTTCAGAAAGGTGGTAGAAGTACTGCATTTTTTTTTTAAACAATAACATGCTTCTCCTCCTTCAAACAGAAAATATCTTTAATCTTTGAAACAGAATGATTTTTTAGCTGACATTGAAATGACCAGACATTCTTAATTCATGAAAGTAACAAATGTGTTTCTGAAGCAAGAAGTTGCCACAACGATTATTTGTAAACATTATACCCACAACAGTAAGTACATCAAAACCCCACACTTCCACCTTAAAATAAACCACAAAGCTTTGACATGAAATACATAAAAAGTTTATTATGTATGTACCCCATTTTGTTATCTGGAGGAGAAAATCTGAGGCAACAGTTTGGTGCAGTACAGAGAAGCAAAGCAATATACAGTAGCTGCACACAGCTTGATTGGTTTCAGATCACAACTAAATACTCTTACTATGACCGTTAGTACAGAAATGTTCTGTAATTAGAAAAAATGAGAAGTATTACTCTCATGCTGTACAGTCTCATGTTTCTTGGTTAGAAAAGAACAACTGATTGAGTTTGAATCTTTCACACCTGAATCTTTCACACCAACTTGCTCGGCTGTTGCCTCTGGAATGTTCAGCACAAAGGTTAAGCTCCAGACATAATTTAAGTGCTTTTCATGTGCAAACTGTTACTGGCTAAAGCTTTCAAAGTACATTTAATTACAGATATGAACACCCTGTAAAGATATGAGGATATGATAGCAGACCCAGAGGCCAATACAGATTCTTTAAGAGAAATGCTATGTTCCACTGCAGTAGTTCTAGTCCCTGATTAGGTCCTTCCAAAGAGAGGGCTTATTTCAATTGTAGGAGATAGACCACTCTTTGACAGAAGCATCATGGGATGTTGTTACCAGAGTATGTTCATCCAACCACGCCAAGCCGCTTACATGATGTAGTCTGTGAGCATCTGTATGGCAGTGCAAAATAACAGAAAAGAATTAGGAAGGCTAGGCTGACAAAACAACTTTAGCACATATTCCAAATGTGATTTTCAGCTGCATTAAATACTAACAGTGTATTTTAAAAGTGACTACAAAATAACATAACAGACGAGCTTTGGCTATTGTAGCTAGAGAGAGATTAACATAAAGGCTAAATTAGTTTGGGAACAAAGCCTGCTTACCATTAGTTCTAGAAAACAGATACTGTGTTGAATTTCAAGAACTACTAGCAACTTTCAAAAGTAAGATTTTGAAGAAAACATACCTGGTATCTTGACTCTGGTCTCTGGATCACTTACGGTCCAAACATATACCATCATGTCCATGCCTCCAGAAGCAAAGTGTTCATTGTCTGGTGACCAGGCAATACAAACAATTTTTGCATGGTGTCCATAAAAGACATTATGTTCCTATTTGAAAATTAGAGATACAGTGTTATTTCATTAGTTTAAAAGCCAGTGATTTCCTGAAGTAACTTAATGTGTAGCATCACAATAGGCTACTGCAAGACTCCAGACAAGGCACATCTCAGGTGCAGATGGATACCCTAAACCAAGTGGTAGCTTCATTTTACGCTATTTATTTAAACACTTATCAGGCCAATAAAATCCAAACCTTTTGTAAAAAACGCTAAGACTTTTTCTATGAAAAAGCTTTCATGCTGGATCTGTAAAGTGCATATGCAACACGTCACTTCTTGCTTAGAGGCTGTTTCTAAAACAAAAAATTCTTTAAATTTTTACTTAGAAAGTGAAACGTTTTTGTGGAATGCCATCCTGCATTTTTTACTTCAGTGTGGTTTCGGTCAAAGCTTAATGACTTTATAGGCTGATACACATATTGACTGCTCAGCTGAAAGGTGGAAATTGCCCATTTTTGGTTCTTGGTTAAAAGACACTACATTGAAGGATAAAGCAAGATTCCCTGCCCTAATATATCCCTTTCATTGCTTAGTTCTTACCATGGAACTGTGTGCCACAGCCAGCAGAATTTTATTGCCGAGTCTGCTTAATTTACTTCATTAAGTTTTATTGTACTTCATGATTCTTAACAAATTGAGCCTGCATTCTTGTCCGTTTTGCAAAAATGCACAGAAATTCTAACAGGCATGCGTGTATTTCGTTGACTTTTCTTCCTTGAAAAAAGCCACACTAGTGATTCAGCTGACCCGGATAAGGAACCTGCATACTTCATAATCTTTTGTATTTAACTACTGCTAGCCTGTGGAAATCCAACCCCTCCCCCATTTAACTATGTGTTTGTTATTAGATGGGTTTGAGCGTTCTCCCAGTAGCCAACCTATGCTGTACATTTCCTCACTTATTCTTATGATCTGGAGGCTTCAAGTAGGCTGCTGTGAAAAAGCAACACTAACTCAAAATAGCAGGTAAACAGACAGTCACAGAAACACCAAATATACATCAATGATTTAACAATTAAGTCTCACCAGCTACACTATATTTCACCTCAACAGATTTAGACATGAGATGCCAGTCAATGTTTTTAAACAAACAAAACTCCCGATACAACAATTCTTACCGCATAGCCATCAGTGACACTGAAGACAGTGACAACTTTGTTTGCATCACAGACTGCAAGAAAGGCACCATTGTGAGAATATGCCAGGTCAGTAACAGGACCTTTAGCTTCCAAAGACTTATCATTTTTCAAAGAGGTTCCTTGGATTGAATACAGACGGACATTCCCATCCTGCAAGTTAATAGTGAAGAAGGGAGGGGGAAGGTATAAAAGTCACTTTACAATAGAAAGAGGAAGTGTTACTGAGTTTCTGGAACTTTTTGCATCAATTCTGTCTGGTAGTGCTTATATTAAGAAACAGTTTAAAGAACCTGCCATTTATGCTGGCTACAATCCACCAAGTCTAGAATATAGACCCGATTTCTACAATTTGCCTACTTTAAGCATACACTGGGTAAAAACAATTTGACAATTTAAAAAACAGCAAATACAAGATAAAAAAAATGAAACAGACATTAGGTCACAATGGTGGGAGAACCTGGGGAATGAAAGCCAAGGAATACCAGTTACACACAGTTTACTTGTTACAATACTGCTGCTGTTACAAACTGCCACCTACAACTTCTCAACACAACACACCTACTAGTATTAAATGCTTCTGTTACTAGTTCCAGTGTTCAAAGTAGTACAGTTTTAGGAAGTGCAACCTTACCGCTCCCCCCACTGCTGCTGTACCTCCTCCAGGGTGAATGGCTACAGCTTCTGGCTCATAGCCAAGGTCATCAATTGCAAAACATTTTTTCTTATCTTTCATCAAGACAATCTGTAAATAGAAAACCAGAAACTAAGACCCTTCTTCAAAGTGCCTAATACAAAACTATGACTAAGCCACATTGCTTAGTCATAACTACAAATCCACTTGGATTGCTCAGAAATTTACTGTATTCTGATCTTAAGGGAACAGTTCCATTCTTTTTTTAGAAAAAAAAAGGAAACGCCTATGTGTGGTGACTAACTAATCTGCTGTACTGGAGTACTTATGTGCTCTAAATTAGGTAGTGCAGTGCATGCTCTACTGCCTTCAGCTTCGCCTCATTCGGTCTGAACATGAAAGAAACATGGACAAAACAGTAGTTTTAGCAATGCTTATTCCCTTCCTGGTTTACTGTTAAAGGAAGGGAGGCAGGACCAAATTAGTAGCAAGTTAATACTGCAGTGTTAAATTTTAAGGGCTATTTCTTATCCAGTTCTATACTACGGACAACTGGAATTATAATTCATATGGAAAACAGGTTTGGACAACACTACTAAAAGCATAAAACCAGCATCCATACAGAAGGCATAAATCGTTAGAAGTTAAGCATGCTTTGATAAAAGATAGCCCTAGTGCAATCTCTCTGGTTTTGCGTGATCTGAATACTACAAGCAAGCTAGAGCTACCTATGCTGTACAACAGCATTAGTTAATTGGTTAGTTGGATTAGTTAAAAAAAAAAAAACAAACCACCAATGCAGGAGGAAGACATCCTTCCCCCCCGATCATGTCACTGAACAGATCAGGCAAGAGCATGATTCAGTCTGGTGTAGCCTTCCAGAACAAAGCTGTATTGATAACATTCAGATGCATCCACACAAGGGACCATGTGAAATTTAAATCTATATATAAGACTGTCAAATTGGTACAGGATGCAAAAGACAAGCCTATCAAGTATCCTGCTTAATTATGTTCCCCGTAGCTCTTATTATGAAATTCTGCAGACGTGGAAGGTGATCCCACACTAAATAGGTTTGTCAGAAACCATCATGTTACCATACACGGCATTATTAAAGAGCAATTGCATTGATAAACCACAAGTTAATACTTACTTGTCCAATGCATAGAACTACAGTATAACCACCAGGACCCACAGCTAAACATTTTGGTTGAACATCCATTTTCACAGCATCCTGGCCACTGGAGGAAGGAGTGCCAAGGTGGAGAAGTGGGAAGGACAAAAGAGAAAAAAAATTATTCCATGCCTACCATTATTTAAAATTGCCTATTCAAATAATCGCCCACTAATGATCAAGAACATGCATTATTTATTTATTTTTAAAATAATCTGCAAACTTTCCTTCTGTTTACTGTTTAAAGCATTAGTATCTTGATCAGGTAGTACACGTTCAAAGTGAAAGTCAATGTTACTACACTAGAATCTAATTTTTTTTTTTTAAGGTAACTAGGTGATCTTAATAGGATTCCTGAAAGTTTTTTTGCTTCAGCTGTGGTTTCCATGAAGAAACAGCTGTGTCCCACCCCTCCTAACCACATTTATTACTAATATTCCTGGGTATTTATGAATCATAAAACAGACACTCTTCCCATAGTCCCCTAACTAAGCCACTCGATACAAGGCAGATCTCTACCTAACCTGCGGAAGGGATGAGAAACTGAAAAGCCTGGGATGCATTTCTTGTTGTCACAGAAAAAAAGCAGGGCTAGTACAGCAATCATTTCTACAGTTTCCATGGTAACTTAAAACCTGAATAAATTGCAGCATAAAATTCTTTACTATATAAATCAACAAAAACCTCTTGCTGTAAAATAATTAGGGCTGCAATACTACAATAAAAGGCAGCATTTTCACTAACCTGTAGTCCCTCTTGCTAAGGTTGGTATAGCGCACAGTGTCATCCATACTGCAGGTGACCAGCTGATCCATTTCATCCACTGCCATTCTAGAAACCTGGTTTGTATGGCCTTTCCCAGAAAAGCCATCATTCTCTCCAGTTTCAGAATCCCAATAATGTGCATAATAGAATTAAGGAACATTTGAAGATACTGGTGTAGTCAGGTACAGCCTCACAAAGAGTTAAATAATTGACAGAATAGCTAAGGTTAGAAGGGACCTCTTGAGATTGTTTAGTCCAACCTGCTGCTCAGTATCAGCTACAACAGGCCGCCCATTCCATTGGGTTTTGAGTATCTCTAGGGATGGAGACTCTACAAGCTCCCCAGGCAACCTCTACCAGGGTTCAACCAACCTCACACCCTCGAAATACTTATTAAATGAACCCTGAAGTTCTGTAATGAGCTAAATGACATACCACAAATAGTAGCAAATACTGGAACAATTAGCATTAGGTCTGAGAATAGGAAATACTTTTTAAAGAATTATAGTTAGAAGTCCTACAACATTGGCTTTCCCTGATGTTGTATGTTAACATCAGTTTGAACTATTAACACTATACTATAGGTTTGTAAAAAACTAAGTCCTATACTTATAACAGTTTATGCCATTGTGACACCATTTTAATGCATCACAGCAAGCAGGATGAAGGACTGCAGTTTTATTTATAAGCTTCAGAACATTGAAGAAAAGCCAACAGTCTTCTAGCTGAACACATCCCAACCTCACCTTTTAACATGCCCTTTGGGAACGAGACTGCATTCCCAATGTTTTGCTCCAGAAACCAACAGGACTGAAATAGAGTCTCAAAAGAAGTACAAGTTCTCTTCAGTAGTGAGAAAGCCTGATGACATTTGGGATACCAAATAAAGAACACAATCAATGTGTCACAGAACTACAAAAAACCCCACACCTTAATACAAGTGGGAAAAACACAACTGTAAAGAGAAACGCATGTTAATGGGTCAGAGCTACATCAACAAGAATTTATCTTTCTTCTCCTGAACGTCTAAAAAACAAGACACATGACTTTCAGCACATGCTAAGGTTTACCTATCACATGTAACAGCAATAGACAGCAATACATATTTTGCCTGTATGATGGAATACAAGGAAAGCTACAAGAGGCTAATTTATATATTTATTTGCTCCTCCATGCTAACAAGCTATCTACCACAAAGAAGTGACAACTGGAAATTAAGAACTAGCTTATATTTAGCAGGCAAGTTTAAAGGCAACCAGTAAAAATAGGCAAGTTGGGGAAAGCAAAACAAAATTCTTCAGACATAAAATATTCACTGTGTCCAATAAACGTAAGTTTTTGTCATTGGCAAAGCTTTTTTTTTGTCCTAATGAGCGCTCTCAGACTATAAGACTAGAACAAATATCACAATCATTCAAAGGATATTAATATGACCATCATTACTTCCAGAGTAAATATAGGACTTTCCACCGTTTTTATGCACTGTAAGACACTGAATTGATTTACTATGACCCTGTGAATGGGACACAAATAATAATTATTGATGGGCAATTTTTCATCTTAACACATACATAAATCAAACCTATTTGAGAAGAATTACAGGTTATTCAGAAAATGATATGTTATTTTATTCACAAGCATTAAAAGTCACCGAGAATACAAATCACTAGTTAATGGTGCAGTCATTTAACTGTTGCAGCACTGCTATTTCCATGTACTACTCCTTGAAGAGAAGGAATAGGCACTGTGAATATCCTTATTAGCCTGCTGGGCCAAAATACTTTCATGGCCTTTTCATCAACAAAGTTTGCTTTTCAGGCACCTCACGATTCAGGGAAGAGAACTAAATACGGCCATGTTCTCACACCAACTGCCGGAATTATAGCAGCAATAGCAAGAATCTGGGACATTTGTTTCTAGTTCATGTAAAAATGTAAGTTCCCATGAGAGTGCTGTGTCAGCGAACTCTTAATTCCTAAAATTAAAGCTCAATTGCACAGTAGCCCTAGTCACCTTGCTCACAAAACACTAGCTCTGCTAGAATGAGACATCACTGGTAGTTTTCTATCTATGCTGTATTTCTTTTCTTATCTCAAGAATGCTTAAAAGCTGCTATCAGAGATAAATTGATAACCTTAATTAAAACCAAAATCAGTCTGTATATTTGCACAAAGCGCATGTAACATTTTAACGCATGTAACGTTTTAACTTCTTGATTCATGTGACTTGCAAGAATCAGTCACACATAGCTTGTCTGGCAATGCTAATTTAACAAAACCATTTTTCAAGTTATTATTCCATCTAGACAACTTCAACCACTGAGTCATTTATTGCAGAAACCAGTGCAACAACAGAAGTTTAACCTACCTTTATAACACGTAAAGGCTTGTTTGGATTGTTCTTGTCCAAATAATTGATATAGCCAGACAGGGAGATAGTCAGTAAGTGGTCTTTCTGCCACAAACAACCCAGCTGCTGATCCAACACATTTGATCCCATGTTAAATGTATTGACAATAGAATTAGCACCAACATCCCAGATTTTAGCAGTTTTATCTCCAGAAGCAGAAAGCAACTGACTACTGTCAGGGCTCCAACTAATCTGTAAAAACAAATGTCACCACAAGATAGTAAATGCATTTATTATTGGAAGACTTCAGTCCATGAACTTGGTAATGAAATACTACAGACCATTTGTACAAATGAAGTGATACTTACAGCATAAATACCTCCATCATGAGCTTTGCCTCCACCAAGAGCACACACTTTCTCTCCAGTCTTCCCATCATAGACAAAAATCTTAAGAGAGCACACAGACATATAACTTAAAGGGAAAAGCAGTAACAGAAAAAAACCCAAGAACTGAAACACCGTTACTTGCACTGCACAGATCATTCTTTTGTTACATGGCACGCTTGCAGGTTTAGCAAACACCAGATTTTTGAAGAAGAGGCACAAGTATTCCTGCATTCAATATTTAAGACTAAACAAATGAGATGACAATTGTAAATAATCACAGTAACCCACTCTGTACATTGGATCCTGACATTTGAAATTCTGGAAGATGTTACATTTTTGACTCCTGCTGTGATGGCAGCTGCTTAGCACTGCAGTCATGGGAATCTGTCGTCTTAGAAGGAGGAGCTACCTATGGTAACAATGTCATTGTCAAACCTGCCCTCATCAGTAGGGAGCCCACATGGAGCTGGGTTGCTATCTATGAGTTAGCATTTCAGCCAGACTTCTCAGCATCATAACAAGGACATGCATATTCCAAAAGTCTAGTAAGTTCCTGCCAAAATAACCTGTAAGAGAATACGCTAGGGAGATGGAATGGGGGAAAAAACTGAGTGAGAATAGTCTGTTTGACATCAGTTGTTACAGCTTTATAGGAGGATACTTAAATTTTTAAGCCAGTCATTTCTTGGCATAAAAAAAGAAGCAACATAGATTTTACAATACTAATCTATTCCCAAAATGCACAAGAAAATCTTCTCATGCTAAAAATCACTACAAAGAGAGTTCCTTGTTTTTTACCTGGCCATCTGCACTAGCTGTAGCAAATCTGTTCCCATCCGGAGAAAACCTCACACAGTTCACAAACCGTGTATGGTCCTGTAGGAAAAAAAAAGTACGAATCAGCACATAAAATAAGAACAGACCTTTTTACATAGAAGATAATCCAGTAACAATGAAGTTCTCTTAGATGCCAGCCATGAATTAGCTGTGTAGGAGAGGTTTGTTGTAGAGAATTGCTATGGAACAAGTCTAGACTCTATCAGAAGAGGATCATGGGGATCAAGAATAGTCCAGGGAAGAAACTGTGACATCAATACTGATGTAGTTCAAACAGCTTAGCACACCACCAGGTGAATGAGTACCCAGTTTCAGGCATAGGTAGGAAAAAACCTCTCAGCTGCAGCCTAGATGCAAACATGGGATTCTTCCCTTCTGGTCACTGAATTCTTCTGCAACATTCTCCAGATTTTGACTCTTGCTTCATTGTATAATTAAGTTTTATACACAGAAGGGTACTTTATCCTTCTTATTGTAAAAAACACAGGCATGAAGAACAAATTATTATTTTAATGGAATTCCATTTCTGGGAGATTGCATTAGTGGTAGCTCTGTAAAGTAACCAGGCAAGACTGATGTATGCTCCCCAAATAGACTATTTACAAATAGGAGACTATTCAAACCATGCTAACTAGAAAACACACATTAAATAGGGAAGGATCACAATGAGGCCAAAGCTCCCATGCAAAGAGATTTGAGAGACTATTTTTAGAATTATGAAAGGCATGTTCTAACCTACTTTCTTTTTTTTTTCCTGATTTGAGCTCAAGCTCAAATCTAAAACCAGAATCCCATAGATCAACTCAAATACCACTTTAAAAGGAAGACTACATCACATACCAGTCTAAGCAGCACTGGTAAGCAATTCAGATTTCAGAGTTCCAAAAGAACCAGCTTAGTAAAATGCAAGTATCAACTTAAGTTCAGAAATATATTAGGCAACTACATCATTTCATTGGATTGCAGAGCTCAAAACAATTCCTTTTCTAGAACTAGAATGGAATCCTTACTAAAGTCAGCATATGAAAACTACACAAGGCACAGACTTAAGAAAATAAAAGGCCTACTACTGTGTTTTTAATAAAATAAGAACGAAACATTTTGAATTTACTACTGCAATAACATCCGGTGTCTCTGCAATAGTTTTTTTGAGGCAAGAGACATGTCTTCTGCCATCAGAAACAGCTGCAGAAGCTTTTGGCTTTTTATTTTCTTTGGCCTCAAGTAACAATGAATATCTTAAATGTGGTAGTTCCAGGTTTTGTTTCATTTACGTAAGAGATTTTAACTAGTAGAATAATAAAAAAACAAAAAGGAATGTAGAAACAGAAAACTGATCACAGTAGTTACATACCCATTCCTCATTGTATAATTCAGTTACATTTTCAAACATCTACACTCACCCTTTCTAAGCTACCCTGGGATTTCAGATTTGAGCACTCTTAAGCAGATTGGAAAATTCCATTCACACCACCACATTTCTTGAATCAAGCACCCTGGAGAGCATTAAGAAATTCTATGCAGGTCTGCGTAGCAGACTGGGAAGCAGAGCTCAGAAAGTACCAATAGGGCCAATGAAATGTCCTACTTCTTAAGTTACGGAAGAGAATGGAGAGCCATAAAAAAAATTGGTTAAGAAGAAAATCTGAAGCACTTTTTCCAATCATTTATTTCAGTTTTCTTGGCCTGAGATGAGCCTTCAGTTACATTCATACACGGGTTTAAGAAAGCCACCTGACATCAACTATGCCTCAAAAGGGGGAGCTAAGAACTTTTGTTATAACAGCTAGTTGTGACAAGAACTGCAAGCTTGTTGGAAAGCTTTTAGTCAACTTGCTGCACAGTTTAATAGAGCCATATCTAAACTTAAACTCACACTTATTGTAAACTTGAACTTGAATGGCGGTCCCTCAAAGAAAGCGGCACAGTTGTCATCACTGCCAGTTGCCAGACGATATGGTCTTGTTTGTTTAATGTCCACGCTATTGATCACTTTGTTGTGCCCAGTAATCTCGCCAACAGAAGAACCACTATCCCACAGGAACACTGCTCCAAATCTAGTTAGAAAAGCACACGATAACTACAATTCATAAAAGTTACATGTAGATTAACTCCTTGAGCATCTGCAAACAGTAGATTTGAGTGCACGCAAAGAAAAGAAATTAGGTCATCTCGTTAATCTCACACAAGCGCATCATAGTTCCCTGAAGGATATTTGAGATCTTGCTCGAGAGAGAATCTAATCTTCAAGAGACATTTGCTGAAGGGGACAGACAAGCAAGTTTTATGTATAAAGTTCCTAAAATTCAGAGATCCAAACGATATTCTTCAGTAAGTCTGTCAGTTTATAAAAGAAAGCAGTAAGTTATTCCATCTGCCTAGTCACTACACAGAATGCAAAAAGCTAGGATAACAATGATATCTGATCATTTATCTGATTATTTAGCCTAGATTGGGTACCATCATTTTTACAACTATTATTACTTAAAGGTTAAGGAATAAGAGTCATACCAGAATTTTTGTTGGTTCTTACTTTAAATCACCTTAAAAAAAATTTCAGTATAATCAATATAGTGACATTAAACTGCCAGAGCATCACTATTAAAAAGGGGTTCTATAGAATCACTTCAAGAAAGTTCTAGGTTGAAAGTACATCCATCTAATAGGAAACTGGCAGACTTTTTGAAGTAGGAGAGCAAATTTGCATACTACCTACCCAGGCACAAGGGACTGAGGACAAAGAATCTCTCTCAAATATCAGGACACAGTACATGATGGTGATTTTAAAAAAATGGTGCAGGGGGTCAGGGAACACTATCACACCATGTTTTTCAGACCTTTAGGCATAAGACTACCTGGTCTGGACTCTGCCTTAAAGATCTGTCAGTCTTTAAACATTAAAGAAAAGACACAAACCTGACTGTAGTGGGCACCTCATTTAGTCAGACAAGGACAACTGGTTATGATTTTCTTTTAATTACCATAATAAGGCCTAAAAATATGGGCATGTTGCTGAGGAAGAAAATTCAGGTACGCTTTTTTCTTTTTCTCTTATTCAATCATGGCTTCTCAGTTTGGGAAGGGTGAAAGAAGAAGAAGAATTGTCTTGTGGTTCTCCCTTCCTACTCTATCAGAATTAAGACAAAAAAAAAATCCACCAAAAGTCATACTGAACAGCTATCACTGAATGCAATACCCACCTCTAAAAAACAAGCAAGACCCACACAATTTTAAACTGAGCAATTCTAACAGAACTGTATTTTCTAAGTAGTTCTACAGCTGTCAAATACTGCATAAAGAATTCTGCTGCAGAACAGCACACCTTGAAGCCTAAACAGGGAACAAGCCATGATTTTCTTTCCTTGAAAAATTAAAAGCTTTCTGCAAAGAACCTGCTTTGTTAGAATAGAGGTTTACAGTATAGGTATGCATATATATATATACACACGCGCAAAAGAATTACTCACTTTTCCCTTCCTTCCCCAACCACAGCAATTCTCTTGCTGTCTTCAGTCCACGCAAGGTCCTTTATTTTTCCTGCAAACGGCTGATACTCATACTTCAGTAGGTGTTCCCTCTGTGTAGTATCCCAGATTCTCAGCTTTCCAGAGACATCTGCCATAATAAAATAGAATATAACTATTGTTGTTCCAGCATGACTCAGTCACATGACTCAGCAATCTGCCAGGATACAGATTTTCAGCTACACTGAACATTTGTGCTAGGGACCTATTATCTTACCCTATTACAATTACTACAAATCACTTGATTTAGGAACACTGAAGACTACATCCGTTTCACTGAATTATGTTTCTAACCAGATATTAAGGTTCAAGATACACAGCAATAAATACAACACGCAGAGCCAACTTTTGCAAACAGACACGTGAAAAAACTGAACAGTAAGAGGGTAGGAACTCTAATGTTATCAGCCAGTATGTGTTAAGTACCTGTGTTACACAAAAAAAACCCCAGACCAGCCCCACCTCCCCAGAAGCTACAAGATAGCTTACCCACACTTCACTGGGAAGTAAGCCACCCTATGTCTACAGTAAGAGAGCAATCTCGTGGACAGTGGCTGATGCACTAAAATTCATACTTCAGCTTTTTTGTACCTTCAAAGCAAACCTGTTTTGCTTACAAATACCAGGTATATGTAAACATACAAAGAGATTTCTGCCCATAGAACTTGATTCATTCACACTCACGGCATACTTTTTCTATACAGAAGCACGTACATGTTGCATGTGGACACCTGCACTATATGGATTACTACAAAGGAATCCAACACAATATTAAAAAATGGTAATGTCACAAGCAGCAGACATAGCACAGGTCATAACAATTTAAGATGTAATATAATGAAAGCTTCCTTGGTCACTGTTTCCTCTCAGTATTACACAGCCCTAGAGCTTGCTTCTATTCAGAGCAATTACTGTGGTGCAGCACTGTAACCAGAGGAATTGTTCTATACACAGACAGGTTTACACATCTCTGATGAAACCCACACAACAAATTCTGTGTGTATTGGATCCTTCATAAAACCCACTGTTTCAGAATAAGCCACATGCTAAAATAATACCTTTCACCTCAGCAGAATGTTTTAAAGTTCTGTTCACCGCTTACTGGTGTACCTTTACAGTTCAATTTAAACATACGGCAACCCTGTATCTTTGGGACCTGATCATGGACTCATCTTCTCCACTTCTGCTAAAAAGACAGATGCAGAATCCTCCATTTTTCATAGAGAATTTGTTATTGAGGCAAAATTTTAACGTGGACTTCAAAATCTAATAGATGGAACAAACGATTAATAGATAGGACACATATAGCTTTAACTTTGTGGTATCTCCCATTACTATATCTGTTATGACTGCAGTAAGAGAAATTATCATAAAAGCCACAAAGCATATTGCCAAAGGTCTGTCTCATCAAGTACATGAAGTATTAATGCAGGTTGCATGGCTAATGCAAATTTCTCTATCTCTATAGATAGAGAAATGAATCTTACATGTTATACTTAGGGTGTTTAAGCTGTTTCTGACACTATCTTCAGACCCCATGCTCAGCAGTATCACAAAACTATTTATAAATGAGATACAGAAGACTTTTAAAAGGGAAATATTGCAGCTTAAACTCATTTACTTGGGTATGACAGACAACTTCTGAGAAGAGTCAACTGAATACTCCCCCCCCCTAGAATCAAGCAGCTTCTTGAAAAACTTCTTCACAGATCAGGCTACGTATATATTACTGTTCTTTTACAGAGGACTGAAATCTACAAGGCTACTTGAACAAAATAGATGGTTATTCTGAGGATTAAGTACAGCACAAACCTAGAGCACCAAGTCTGTAGAATAAAGAATGCAAACTGGATTTTAAGGTATTCAATTTGACATATGGTCCACACACAAGACTGAGCCAAGAAAATCCTGGCTCTGGTTCCTTTCAGATGGGGTGGGGGAAGCAAAAAAAAAACCAAACCCACCACCACTGTGCTATCAGTGTTCTTAAAGCTTCTCCAGTACTCAAAAGATACGTATTCTAATACAGCTTTCTGATATGCAGGAAGCCAAGAAGGAAAGAACATTTTAAAAAATATTGTTTCCTTAAAATTGCTGAGAGAGAAATTCCCATTCTACTAAGACCTGTGCACGAGTCTGGACTCCCTTTCTAAGGAGCTCATATTCAGAATGTTTTATTTTCAGATATATTACTTAAAAAGTACTTCTGTATTTGGGCACATTACTTGCTTCTGAAGCATTTCTAATTGACAATGGTAAGCAAATTTAAAAAAAATTCCATAGATTAACCGCAATTATTTTTAAGAAGTGGAAGTTATAGTATTTTATTTATCAATATTCTTCAACCATATACCAGTTGTCCTGAAAAAAGATCAATTATTTGAAGCAAGCTTCTATTAAAAAGGGTTTGTTTAGTTCTTTGTAAGTCATCAAAAACTGTAGTCATTTCCACTAACAATCCAGGAAATTCATGCTGTAGAAATTCATGTTACCCATTCTGACTATTGATTCACAT
>NW_008825167.1:12027215-12031935 GCF_000699105.1 Pygoscelis adeliae
TTACCAAAGAAAGCTTTTTTAGTTCAGGTTACAAAGGTAAGAAAAATCATGCCAACTCTTGCCAAGTTCAGTCAGGAAGAAGAGGGGAGGGAAAAGAAAGGAGTACACACTCTTCTAGAATCCCTGCCCTGCCCCCAAAGTATGAAAGTTTATTAACAAACAGAAACAATAGTCCTGTATTTCAGAAATAACTTTTCATTCTGCTGCACGTACACAAGTCATTCATTACACTAAGGTTTCTTTTTAACACTTTACACTTAGTATTTAAAGTTCATTTTCTGGTTTTGATTTAAATAATAAATTTTAAAAGGACAAAGCATGTCACTAAACTCACTGCTTTAGAAAGAGGTTAGAGGAACAACTACAGAAATCATTCCTCCTTCAGGCATGCGTACATAATTCCACTGAAGCATGTCACATTGACTATGTATATTCTGTACATAAATGTGAAGCGTTACTACTCTGTTTTGCCAGTAAGTTTTGCATCAAGCATTTTAACAGCTCTATCCACATATCTCATGCAGCATGTGCACTGATACTTTACCTCCAGATGCTATGTAGAATCCACTGGGAGCATACTTGGCAACTACAACCTGATGGGCATGCTCAGTGTAGATGTCAGCAATTGCAGGATTCTAGTTTAAAGGAAAAAAAGTTACTAAGTTGTATTTCCTGGTTTTCAAAGGAGTAAAATCAGACATTCAAAGATAAAATTCAGAATTTCTCCTCACACGCCTACTCTCACACCCTTCCTTCCAGCTTAAATTGAACTAGTGTCTAAAACTGAGAAGTGCAGTACACATGGCAGAACACTGCTGTCCAGTACTACTAAAACAACATACTAATTTCTAACAACTGACACAAAGTATTTCCTCTTTGAAAGGAGGAAACAGCCAGAACTTCTGTGACCCTTTCCTCTCCAATACCTGCTGAAAGGTAGAAAAACACTCTCCAAAATAATAGGTCAAGCACTGGACTTTCATTTTATGGAGCTGACCCAGGTAAGGCAGTTACCCAAGCAGAATACTAAACATGAGCTCTGCTTTGCAACACACATATCCAAAAGTTCTACTGTAGTCAAGTATGAAAGTTATGCATACTGTTAACCATATTGCATGTCTGTTAATCATCACCATGTACTCAAGATCACTCAGTAACCAATGAGGTGTGGAAGGCTTGCTCTTTCTTGCCGGTTGCAATCTGGTTAAAAAGCTAGTAGGCTAGCACGGGAAAAGACATTTTCCCTAGTGTCAAGAGTTGTACTGGAATTCTGAAAGAAATTCACTGCCACTCCATTACAAATTTATCTCTTCAGTCTTAAAACATGTTTTCAGATGCTTCAGGTTGGACAATAAAACTGACTCAGTGTCTCAGCAGACCAGGAGTGTCACACTACAGAGGTGCCACACAAATCAAAAAAGGATGACATGAGGGCAAAATCTGCTCTCAAATTAACTGTATAAAAAAAGCCATTCTGCACATCTTCCAAATATAGTGCATATATGTTACAACAGTAATACACTACTCCTTCAAAAATTTTTTCTACCAGTTAACAGGTATCTTCCAGTTCCAGAAACTTGACTCACATGGTCAAAACAAAAGTCCATTTTAACTGCTATAATTAATACAGATTTATTCAACCAAACCAGAAAACCACCTGATGTAATGGTATGACTCAGCCATCCAATCAGGAAAAACTAAAACACCTGCTCTGTGTTAGAAAGCAGACAGTCTCCTTCTTGCAAGAGTTCTTGCTGTTGCAGTACTGTTACATCTCAGGAGACAGAATACAGCTTACTCAGGCAAGAAGCAGCTCTTTTTCAAAAAAAGCTTTTGTACACTGCTTGAGTGCATTATAGCCCTACTTAAGTCACAATCATCTGCATTTACAGCAAGCATGTCAGTTCAGGGAGCTCAAAAACCCCCACACTTCATTAGTAAAATAGCAGCTACTAATGTATGCCATTACAGCAAAAATCTCCAGGAGTCCAAGAAGCTAGGATGATGAGAAACTAGACTTAACAGACTGACTTAAGGGGTTAAATGGAAGATAGACTCCCAAATTTAAGATACAGTAAATAGAATCAGGAAACCAGGTAATAAGTTAGAGCTGCCGATTTAAATGCTGTTTATTTGATAACATTATTTCTGTTTGTAAAGTCAGTTTTTTAACTTGCATGTCTTTTATATCAAAAACAAAAAAAAACCCCCACTTCTAAAGATATTTTAGGATAAGATTATATTGTTAGCTGGGACAAATGCAGTACCTAATACTAGATTCAACAAGAAGGGTGAGCTTATGTGGCTTATTTCGAACACTGAAACCAGAGCCACATATGAAAGTGAGCAGTTGAAGTTCCAAGCTTCAAAGTAGGTTTAGACCCATGAATACGATAAAATATTAATGAGGTATGAAACCTTACAAATATCACTAGTCCTTCTGACTCTCGGTGCTCTTCCAGGACTTTTTCCTCATTAAAGTAAGTCTCTAGCTCATGCTCAAAGAGCAAGCATTAACCCTGAACACAATATTCACCACCACTGATTAGCTAATACTATATAGCTTCAGACTTAAGAGAAAGGTGATCACTGCATTCTGATGACCTGGGTTTTTTTTTGGAGTACAACCATCCCATTGGAGAACTGTTCATGGAGGGATTACACACAGACCTCCCAGTATTTCATTTGGTTATTGCAAACTATTATACAGGCTTCCATATTTTTCAGAGAAGGCATGGCTCTCAACTAAAAGTGGACACACTTCCACGTCGGGTTAGGAACAAACCGCAACGTTCTCCAACACAAAAGCCATAGCACAGGCTTTGGTTGGTTTTTGTGTCACTGCTACAATACATTCTGTAGTTGTCTGCAGAGCACCACCTGTCAATTATTAACAGTAGCAGACTCTCCTTGCCAGTTAAAGTTTGCATATCAGCATGAATTACACCATAAAACTGAAGGATTTCTGACTTCCATTCTCAACTTCCCTTGAGAGTTTTAACAGTCTAAATTTGAATTCCCACAATCCCACCTTGCCTGTACTCAGACCTTGCCACGTGCTCTACATTCCAGCTCATGCTGGGACTAACATTTGCACTGGGCAAATCTTCAGTGACCCGACTCAGGAAGATAAAAGCAAATTGTTTTCTTCCAATTTAACCCCAAAATAGGGTCAGATGAGCACTAATGACAGTGCAAGGGAGGAGGTCACAATCCGTAACTTTGGCAAGAAATGTAACGTAAGCAGAGTGGCTTTTCTCTCTTCTCTCATCACACCGTGTGCCATTACAGCATTTAACTGGGGCTTCTGGTTTCAGAAAATTGAACTTTTCTTGGTACCAAGAGTGAAACACTATTACAACAACATTATACTGAGACACTGAAACCAGAGTGCAAGCTCAGTTTTGTTTTTAAGTGGATGAATTTAAACTGATATCAAACAAGAAATTTTCAAAGAATTAAGTTATTAGTAGCTTTTGTATATTACGGCATGACAATGAAGAAATGTCTGAATATAGTGGGGGTGATGAGCTAAATCGGGAAAACAGTTCATAAAAATTCAGTTTACAAAGGTGACTTACAGAAGCAGCCACAAACAAATTCATTGTTGTGGAGACCTAAAAATTCCAGAGAGGTATGACCTGCCCCCCTGCAGCCCTCCCCATTGCAGGCCAAATCTGCACTAGGAGAGGAAATCTAGGGGAGAATTTGATTTTCTAAAGAACAAGCATTTACTTTGAAGAAAAGTATTTTTTGAAAACCGGTAGCAAGACAATAGCCTAGACAGGCAATGCTTCCTCCATACTTCTCAAAGGGATGCCATCTTTGAAAAGAAATAATTTAAATAACTCACTTAACATTTCTCTAGTTACCACCAGAGAAGAAAAAAAAAAAACAAACTAAACCTCCACACCACTGAAAACATTAACTGGGGCATTCTAATATTTAATCGATGGGAAAAGTTCCCTGTGACCAGGGCTGAGAACTCAACATGCAGACAGCTTGCCACAGAGTCAAGCAACTGACAACTGTTTTGATTCCTGGAGCACGGAGGGCAGGGGGAAGAAACTACGGACTAATGCATTTAAAGATCGGTGTTTGCAAGTATTTGCATGCTTCTCTTACCAGCTAAAGGCCCAATACAGCAAATACGGAAGAGTTCATTTATTAGGCAAACACAACACTCAACTTCATAATAGTGATACTTAAGAAGATAAACAGGGCCAACCAGAATATACCAGTCTCTCGTCTATACATCCTGTCCAAAGAGAGGTAGAGAACTGCACATTTTACTGAGATTTTCTACAGGTTTTTACAGTTGCTGCCCATGGTTTTATGCCTGAGTCATGCACCCTGCTTATTCCCTTGCTGCTGATCACAGATCTGTGACCTCAATCGAAATTACTAAGTGTGAATGAAGCACAGGCTATTAAAGGAGAGAGGCTGGGAAACAAAATGAAACTTAGCGAAAGCTCTATACTACGAAACAAAATAAATTAGGATACATTACATCAATGTTTCTGATGACGACACATTTTCCATTGGTATAAAGAAAATTGTTGCCCTTAGGATCACCTCCGATAATTTTGGAAACGCCTCGTTCAACCTGCGGGAGGCTGGCGAACACTTTTTCTACGGGACAATGAGAAAGGGGGAGAAAAAAAATAAGAGGTTTTATGTCTCCCCGTTAACGGACGACAGCCGAGCCGCCAAACGCCCC
>NW_008825167.1:12032712-12033758 GCF_000699105.1 Pygoscelis adeliae
GCGGGGGTGGGCTGTAGGGACGGGCACCGGCGTTGTTATGGGGACAGCCGGGCCGGTGGAGCTGTGAGGGGAGGAAATCCGCGCTGATCCCAAGGGAAGGGGAGGGTGCTGGGAGAGAAGGAGGCCTAGGGATGCTGAGGGAGCGGGAGCTGCGGATGTGTGAGGAAACAGGACAGGGGGAGGCCCCCCACGACTTGCGCTGTCGCCCCTTTCCCGCCCTCTTGTCGTCGTGTGGTGGGCGGCTGCGGGGCAGCTCCCGCCGGCTCTCTTCACCTTGAGGCTGCAGCCTCTGACTCCCACGGCATCACTAAACGTAGCTGCTGTGGGGACTTGGTGCCGGTGATAGCTGTTGGGGCACCGGGTGTGTGCCTTAAGTTATTGAGAGGACAGACCTTTAGTTTTGCTTGGGAACCACCATCCTTGTAGGTAGGGATTGCGTCAGCTGTAGTAACCTCCTGCCACAGAGACTATGCAGGTCTTTGGTCCTTGATTTCCTCCTTTTGTAGAGGTGTTGGGAAGGTGCTTCCTGTCTGCAGTCAGCGTTTCCTTGAAGATCAGTCTTAACGTCAACCCTTAAACATTTACGATTGTTATAATTAGAATCATAGAATCATTTAGGCTGGAAAAGACATCAAGTCCAACCATTATTAATGTCTGGGGCATATTCCCATAGTTTTGTGCCACTCAATTCCAGATACTGCTGAGGTGCTTTACAAACTGCAAGTTCATCTCAGAGTTGTCCCCTGAGGCCAAGTTGGATGTCCCGCTTAAGTTAACGTGGACAGCAAGCTGTAAGGAGAACCACATACTATCCTTCACGTCTCCTATATAACTTTGGATAAATTGTGTTTTTCTCTCCTTCCAATGCTATTAATATACGTCATGAGTATACCATCAGTTCTGCATGATACAGCAAAGCAAAGCATTTATATCTAAGCAGCAGAAACACCTGGAATGAGTGCTGCTTTGTACTTTGGTCCCTTTAACTTGCCTCATTCATAAAGTGAGTGAGTTTTTTCACATCAAACGGGGAAAAAGCACCAGGA
>NW_008825167.1:12033806-12041849 GCF_000699105.1 Pygoscelis adeliae
CATGTAAATATAGTATATAGTAACAGCAATGCTCTTGGTGTGTTCTCAGCCATTGACCTGTAAAACAGGCATGGGGAAGCCCTGTGGGATTCTTCTTTAGGGTTTGGGAGGACGGGTAGGGGGGGGAAAAAGAGAAATAAAGCTTTAGATTCTCAAACGCAGAAAGAATCAGCATTGCAGTATAGGGCTATGGAGACTTTCATGCAGGCAGGTATCAGCAGTTCAGGATGAAATGATGCCAAAACTTCCCCAAGAACCTGTCTTGAGTTGGCTTGTGTAGCCACTCTGCTTAAGGAACATTGCGGGCAGCACACAACTATGCTAGGATTACTGTAAGAGGTTTCTGTACTTTTCACTTCTGCCCTAAATGGATTTGGGTTTTTCCCTTGCCTAGTATGTGGCTTCATAGAGTTACATTTTCCTTGAATGACTGCCATGTGCCCAGTAAAAAGCAAATTATCTGTATGAAAACATTTTTTTTTTCTTCACCTGTTTGGATTTTTCAGAAATAAATGAATCTGTATGTATTTATCGTGTAAATATTTCATGCTGAAGACAAAATAAAGATTCTGCATTTGCCATAAGATGTTTTTGTGCACCAAAGCTGTATTATCTCTTATGTACACGAATAAAATCTTACATGCCCAGAATCATGTTTACATTTTTTCAGCTATATTAGTTTATAGAAGATATTTTCTCTCCCTGCAAGGGTTGCCTTTGTAGTTTCTTAAAGCACTGACCTCTGCTCACATCCTAAGATTTTTAGTATAAATTTGACAATGACTTGAAATGATGTAGCTAATTTATTATAGATATGTTACTCATTAACTTCTCATAAATATCCAAATAATGGCCTAGGCTTGGAAGTAGCAAGTATGCCTGTGGAGACTCCTGTGAAAAATGTGGAGTCAGAGTTTCAGAAGTGATTGTTGGGTTTTTTTAGTGCTTCAGGTATTTAAGAGGCTAGAAATCCAAATCTGAAGTAGACTGGTAAGACTCAGCATGGTGGTCCTGGAGCTTCCATTTTATAGCTCATAGTGGGGGATGGAATTGATGAACTTTTCCCTCTGCAAAGACTTGACTTAGTTTTCATTAACTTGGTTAGCAAATCTTAGCATTTTTTTCATGTTTCCACAACCGTCCTCACGCTTTAGCAGAGTCTTTGGGTTTTTTTGAATGGAGATTTCCAGCCAGCTCAAGCTGCAAGTGCTCAGCCTCTTGGGGAATCACAGCCGACTCCTATTTGGTGGCAGATTTATCTGTAATAGTTGAAGAAGTTACTGCTCCCAGCTGTCCTGTGGCTCTTCTCTTGAATGACTACGTGGGGGTCTGCCAATGTCAGTTTACATCGGCATACCTGTGGAGAGGGCAGTCTTTGGCAGAGGGTGGGCAGCAAGTGCTAACTGCTTCGTTCCGCCATACTAAATCTGCCAGAAAAGTCTGCCACCCCTGGGCTTACGCATCAAGACATTTCTGAATATTTTGGAAAGCCAAGTTTTGCTACCTCTTTTTCAAAGAGTGTGAATGTGCCACCTGCTAGAGTATGTGCTTCATCTTCGTAGCATTAATTACACAGTGACGACATGGGCATCATATTAGGTTGCTTTAGAGAATGCTCAAATGTTATTATTTATTTAGTTGATCACAGATACATATAGTGGATTGTAAAATATGTAATGATCAGTTTCTGTTCCAGAAGGCTCATAAGCTGCAGCCTCAGTTCTCCAGGCGTGTAGATGTTTACCATTGGGCATGTGATATCAAAGATGTTGTTCATGTGTTTAGAGTTGAATACTAATGTTATGCTTAAGGCTCTGGGCCAGCATTAGGATATCAATACGCATAAATGACAACATTGTGTGAGGAAGGTGTGTGTACTTAAGGTTGGACTTCAGACCATTAGCTAAGAAAGTAATGAAAAATCAAAGATTATGCTGTTGCATTGCTCAGCACGTGGAATTTCTAAAATTTATAGCAACTTTTCACGTTTTTTTAGCATTATTTACCGTTCTCCTTCGCTCACTAACAAATATGACTTGAATAGTGATGAAAACACGCCCCTCAAATTTGCAACTCAGCAGTATAGCCTCAGGCACATGTTAACAACTCCTTAGAAAGTATTTCACAGTCTTTCGGTATTTCCACATCACTTAGCATAGCCTTGCATTTATACACAAGTTTTGTCTGATGCTGAGTAGCCATCAGCTTTTCTTAAAGGAATGTTAAATAAAATACTTCTTTGTGCTGTGTTTTTTTTTCCCCGGCTGCAGCTAGTTTATCTCCACGTCTTGAGATCTAAATGGTGAAAAAACTGCTCCCAGATAGTCAAACAGAAATGGAACAAGAAGTTTGAAATGAGAATTAATGTTACACATGATATCTGCTGCTATTATGGCAAGACTTTAGAATGCCAGATGTAAATATGTAAGTGCTTTAGATATTATATATTATTAATAAAATATTTATTACAAATACCAACAAGATAAATACTCTGTTTTGTGCCCTAAGAAATACTGAATTTTGATTCCAGACGGACTTACGTGGAGTCAGTGTCAGAATGTTGATCATCAAATCAATGAAAAAAGGCAGACTGTGATGAATGTTTTCTGACCCTGATACCCTGAAATACACTTAAAGCTAAAAAAATACAATAGTTTGAGTTACTATCTTCATAGAAATACTATAGCAACATGATCATTCAGTATATAAAAATGCAAACATACTAAGAACTAGGGTGAAATTCTGGTTTCACTGACCTTTGTAGGGTCAGAATTTGTTCTGGATGGGTGAAGGTCAAGCTTCCTGAAGTTGAAGAGAATCTCATTCTGGGTTGCTGCAATCCTGCACTTGGAGTTTCCCCAGGCCACACCTTATTCCCCCATCCCTTGTTCAGATACTGGCACTTGTGTGTTCCCATTCCTAGATCAGAGACCTGAACCGGGCCAAACCAAATGAAATTTTTGCCAGGTTGGTTTTCAATTAGATGAATGCTGGCCTGTTTCACGGGACTGTTAAATGAGCTCAGGGGTTAGTGCAAAGGGTTGGGAATGTGTAAGAGGAAGGTTGCAAAATCAGCAATACAGTTTTAGAATCATAAAGGTTGGAAAAGACCTCTAAGATCATCGAGTCCAACCGTCAACCCAACACCACCATGCCCACTAAACCATGTCCCTAAGCGCCTCATCTACCCGTCTTTTAAATACCTCCAGGGATGGTGACTCAACCACTTCCCTGGGCAGCCTGTTCCAATGTTTAACCACTCTTTTAGTAACGAAATTTTTCCTCACGTCCAATGAGACAGCTTCAGCTGTTACAGAGAGATTATTTAGATTAGATTAGCTTCAGCTGTTACAGAGCTAAACCTTGGTTATTTCTCTCTTTTACAGGTTCTTAGCTTTGTCAGGGAGCCAAGGGAAAATCTGAAGGAAAGCTTGAGTGTCATGAGACAATTGGAATAGTAACCACTTGTGCACTTCACATGTCCGAGCAATAAGAAATGGTTCTAGAATCCCCATCTCCCTATGACCTCTGTGTGTTGAAAAGAACTGTGGGAGCCCTAAAAAGCCAATAAAAGGTAAAGGCTGTTGACACCTTAGGCTGAGGATCATAGCTGGACCTTTCTGGAAAGGCCCAAGTTCTGCACTCTTCTTCAAGATACATAATGTTAATCTCAGATGCTCTGAAATACAAGTTTATCTGTTAAAATACTGTTGTTGGTCCCCCTTCTCCAGAAGCTACATCCCTCCTTATGTTTGAATCGATACAGCTTTACCTGGAGCTATTAGTAATACAAGGATATGACCTCGTTACACTAAATTCTACCTCAACAAAGGTAGTTTTTGTCAGTAACATTGACAAAAATGTAAAGATGTGTTTCTAGTACCCTCAGCTGTATAAAGGAAAGGAAAAGAACGTGGAAATTTTTTTTAAAAAAGAAAAAAACCCACCTGTTGTATCAGCCCGGTCTGTGTTTTCACCAGTATTATAGCATACTGTTTTGGACATCTTGTCAGGAAATGTATCAGAAATAATCTGAGGAGATGACAAAGTAATTAACAACTGGAGGGAAGGTAGGCATTTTGATACGCGATCAAGTTAAATTGCACAGAAATACAGCACAGGAGTGTAAAAGTGGATTTCAGAGGGATAGGCAGTTACAAGTGGTCCACAGGGAGGCAATTAGATCCTTTTCACCCTCTTAAGGGGACAGTCATTGAAATTCAGAGGCAATTGATTTAGAAGTGATGGAAGGAGTATTGTATAATTAACGCATGGAATTCTTTGCCACAGGCTAACTTCCAGTCGAATTCCTTCACTGAATTCAATCACTTACAAAGATAACACTTAAGATGATATATGCATTAGAATACTATCTGTAATTGCCTTAAGTAAGAAGAAAAACAATTGTTTTCCTAATTAAAGGCATAAAGTAGGTGTAAATTCCCCCATGTGAAACATTACTTGAATGTATTGTGGAGGTTTTATGTCTTAGAGCATATAGCTTTGACTGGTGTCTGCAACATGATATAGATTATGGGCTACTCTATTTTAGCCTATTGAAAATTATCCTGACTGAAAGAGGTGAGATCATGATCTTTTGTAATGGAGGCTTGGGAAACCATATACGTACAACCATATATATTTATATCTCCATATGTCACAACAGCCTAAACCAAATTAAATAAGGCAATTTACTATTGCCAAAATTGTTGAGCAGTTAAAGCTCCCCTCTTCCTAACAAGCTTAAGTGGTGTAAAAAAGGATCTTTATCATCTGGGATCACAAGACAGGGTTGTCATGTAAGGGAACACATTACACTTCTGTTATGATGACTGCTATGCTCTAGATACTCTGGTGTTAGCAATGTTACCACGTCTACTGCCACGCACAGGAGAAGCCATACCCATGTTACTTGTAACAACAAAAGGAATACATAGCTTCTAAAACAGGCAAGCTTTTGTTCTTCCCAGAGATGTTTTATACACTGTCTGTAGTGAGACACAGCTACAAACAAAACATATTCCTTTCTAAATGCTCGTTCTTGATTTGGTCTGACAAGAAAGGCTGTAATATTTGGTTACAGTGCTGTTATCAACATGAGGAGAAAAGTGAAAGTATATTGGAGACAAATAAAAATCCTGGAAATTTCTCATTATACAAAGAGTTTTAGCTATTTCAAAAAAGAATTAAGAGTATTATGGCCAAACATCATACCCTTTTTAAAAATGCACTGGCTTCCAGCTGTCACTCATGTACCTGGGATACCCCTGAGGGTTAGACAGTGTCCTTCATTTGCTGATGCTATTGATGCCATATATGGGATTCAAATTTGACATCAGCATTTTATTTTGAGTCGTGGTGCTCTTTCCTGCATGTTGGCTTTGCAGCTGGTCATCAGCCACTCCATTTACAGTTGTCACGTTTCGCTGGTGACCTAGTCTCTGCTCCTTGTAGCATACCTCTGGTAAGAGCCAAAATAATTTTGACTGCCATGTGACATTGCACACTGTAAGATACAGCTCTCTGGGATGCAGTAGCTCTCCTGTGCCATTCAGTGTACTTGCTTGGATTCGGTGTGCTCTGATTTTTAACAGCTTGAATCCAAACTAAAATTGTCAAAGCGGAGCGTGTTAAGGAATGCCATTTAGTCCTCTAAATAAGGTTGCCTCATTTTCAGGTGTAGTGAATACATGCATGTTCCTTCACCTCCATTAAGAATCACCTCAATAAAAATCAGACCTATAATAGAAAATTTAATGTGATTTAATTAAATCACATTAAATCACATTTAATGTGATTTAATCACATTAAATCACCTCATAAAAATCAGACCTATAATAGAAACAGCTTAAAGTAATTACCTTGAGGCACCCAGATTTGAAAGTGTTGATCTTCAGCCTTCTGGTGGTAGCTTGTATATAGTTAAGGTTCCTATAGCATAGTTAATAACCTAAGGAATATTTCTTGTATCTTGAGGCACGAGAAGGTTCTTCCTCCTAACATTAATATTAATCTTGTACTGGAGATTAGATTGCTTTCCAAGAATTAGAATCATAACACAGTTTCTGCATTCTACATTAACAAGCTGTTTAGAAGTTGGGTTTTGTTCTCATTAGTAGAGCAGAACTGTACTCTTAATTAAGCAAATGAGGCAGATGAAGACTGACATATGCAAATTAGAAAGAAGCCTGGTAGGCAAGAGGAACAAAAAGAGGCAAAAGACTTCAGAAAAGCAGTAGTGTCACAGAATAATTCATCTAACTACAGGGGACTACTGAAATGAGTGTGGTGAAGAAGGATTCGCATCAGTTGTGATGATGTATCCAGAAAAAGATGTAATCCAAAAAGCTTTACTTAGAGCTCTGGAAGAGGGACTGTCTCAACTCCAATATGCAAATCACCAAAATGTTCATTTACATGGGGGATTACTCAGTCTAGCAAAGGGAACTCTTAATTGTGCAACATTTATGAGGACATACTTGAAATTAACTACAGCCAGGTTGGTATCATTTTCCATGTAGTGAAAATCCGATTCCGAACTATTTAAGTAGCCTTGAGAGACCTTGGTTTTCCATGCTTCTCTGAGCTTGATTTTTAAGTAGAGTCTGCCAAGATGACCCCACTGAAAGGGGAATCAGAGCTTCTTAACTGAGAAGCTCCTTAAGTGAGATTAGATTAACTCCATTTGTAACCAATTTCTTAAATGACTATACTCGGGGGATTCAATGTGTTAAATGTCAGGAAACTCTCCATATTGCGTAGGAAGTAGTTCTAATGTGGTACTAATCCAAAGCCCAATACATTCAGTAAGAGTCTTTCCAATAACTTTAGGTCTATAAAGCTCAAAGCTCTACAAATTGAAGAGTTGCTAGACAGGACAAAAATAAAACTTTTTTCTATTTCAGAGGGCTTTAATGTACGTGCAAAAAATGCAATGCTAAGTGGCAGAACAAAAATTAAATACAGTGGTGAAGTTTCACGTGGGCTTCTTAGCTCTATTCGCCTGTGTTCAGATATTATGATAGAGTTATTTTTTTAATGGTGGAATTATTCATGCTTTAAAAGTGGATTGCTAAATATAATTGATAATGATCCAAATTTCTCCTAGAATTTCTTGATCATATATAATGACTAACTTTCACAAAGCCTAAAGAGCCAAAAGCTAAAATCATCAACACTGAACTGTCCGGAAAGCAATGGTGATCTATCTACTATAGAAAGACAAAGGCTTACATCCTTAAGGGAATTAAATGTCTAAGTCCCGTTTAAATTGCCTTCTTTCCACTGAAACCACTGAGAATTAGGTCTTTAAATAGAAATTAAAACCTAAATCTCTCTGTGGTGTTGCACCAAAGTCATCACCTGCAATATCTGTGTATATAATGGAAACACCATAAGGAGATATTAAACTGTTTTATCAAGTCATCTATTGATTGTTGTGCAATCTGTGGGCATCTTTGGGCTACGTAATAATTGAAAATGGAGGAAAATAGCTTTTGGAACAGTTTACATGTGAGATAGCATGTCCATGAATTACTGTAGGCATACAGCTCTTTTGGATCACCTCATGTTAGCCAGATGTTATCATATAAGGAAGAATTTTGAATTTTTAGAAAGAGAACTCTCATGTTGCTGAGGATTTTGGCATGATTGTTGATGATGGCATGTTGTCGGGCCTGTCCTTACACAGGAGGCTTATCAGTATTTACCGGCGGGGACATTAAATTGTCCTGTGGGCCTGTTTGTTAGATGACATCTCATTGAAAAGGGAAAATTCTAGAAATGATTGAGTTTGTGACACAGAGCACTTCCTGTAGATGCTCACATCTTCATTTCTGTCATGGCAAAACCATGCAGAATCACCAGCTTACTGAGAGGAATGCACTATAGTAATGGTAACAATTATTTTAAGCTGGAATTAATAAAAAATTGGTCTGCTGATTTCAACAGTCAGCTCAATTAAATTAAATATATCGGAAAAGGAGATACATGTGCCAATAATGCCTTCTCACATGTTTATCCTTAAGTATCCTCTAAAAAATA
>NW_008825167.1:12041873-12044960 GCF_000699105.1 Pygoscelis adeliae
TTAAACTAATTCTTCTTCAGAGAAAAAGAGCCTTTGTTTTTCACCCTTTGGTTCTCACTTGATCCCTGCTTTAGAAAGTTTAGATGGTGAGCAGTCCTGTGCTATTACTTGGCACATATGAATGTCATTCACTCTGCTCCTGACAACTTCCTCTAGAGAACAGGGAGAGAAGAGACTGAAATTGAGGCAATCCTGGTGATGAGAGACAGTTAAATGAGACATACCTATTTTAAAAAAATAGCTTCGACTACTGAGTAAAGCAGGGGAGTCAGGATATGAAATCTGTTTTTGTATAAACTCACTATAAAAAAAAAAAAAATCCAGCTCTTGTAAGGCTCTGTGAGATCCCCTGATGAAAGACTTTTCATAAATGCAGAAAATTATAATATGAAGAAAACTGTCAAGAAATATTGTCATGCTGTAGAGATCACAGGCATCCCATGAAAGAATGAGGTGTGACATGTCATTCAGAAGCCTTTATGAACCTGGTGTGGCTCTTGCTAGACTGACAGAGCTTACCTGGGCTGGCAGAGAGCGTTGAGTGGCGTGTTGTGATTGACCCTAACACGCAACTGCATCCAGGGTTTCCATGTTACTGAGCGAGGGCCTGACCTGGATGTTTCTCTGACTTATATTAGTTACTTGATATTAAAAAGTTTTTGTTATTGGATAAAAACATGATTAATTGTTGTTGTTGAAGCTGGTTATTATTATCCCTGACTGCCATGCTAACGTTAGGAAGAGGAAACACTTTCATGGCTGTTTCTCCTGGAGAACTCTGTTGGACTGATGTGGCTTTCCTTGCCAGTCACACCAGAACATGGCTAAACTGCAGCAATTATGGTGTGCACAATTTTGTTGTGTGCATTTTGGTGTGCACGTTTTCCAAGTGATATTTGTAAGAGATAAAAATGTGTTCTTCCTGTCTGTTTCTTTAGAGTGGTTCAGGTGTATAGGAAAGTAAAATTAAAAGGCTATTTGTGACATTTGGTACATCTCCTAGTGCTTAAAGTACTTTTTAAGTTAAGACACAACATACGTGACAAAGGACACTATCATGCACATTCTAGAGAATTTCAGTAGAATACTACCTAAAATAAAATTTCAACTCTTCTCCAGTTCTTTGGCCTCCTTTCTGCACAGGTCAACCTTCTTCACAAGAAGCGTCTGACTTAAAAGCGACTACCTATTTGTCTTACCCCAAAATCGAGTTAATCTGTGATGGAGTTTTTGAAAGAACTCAGCATTAGCTTTATTGTCAAAGGCAGTGGTCTTTTTGTACTCTTGACTTCACAAGGAGAAGTAATAAGTCAGGAATGAGCATTTTTAAAACCCTACTAATAACCAAGAAAGATCTTCGTATGTGAGAGAGTAGTGGGAAGCAGGGCTCGACTCCAAGGGACTCTAGAGAATATTTTCTTGCCAGATTTTTAGAATTTAAATTGCAGAGTTAAGTGTTTTGCAAGAGCTGTTGGTTTACTTAATATATGACATTAAGAGTTGTGACTGTTAAAAGCAAAGCTAAAGGAACAAACAAAAAAATCCAGGTTCATAGTTTGCTTTTAGCCTCTAATAGCTAAAGTTAAGTAGTAGTTAAGAAATATCATCCTCATTAAAAACATAACATGGGTTTATAAAGAAACTGAAAAGAGAAACACAGATAATGTTCTAGATTAGTAAATCCCAACTGTCAAAAAGTCAGTGCCAAACAATATGTTTATCTGAGGTGAAAGATTTCTTTGCTTGAAAGACTGGCTCTTCAGCCATGAAAAAGCTTTGGTAGTTTGAATACTGACTGCTTTCATTTTAATTATCGTAGCTGGTTTTGAAATGATCTACACAATACAGTTGTTTGCAATACCGGATTACCTCTCAGAAATGCGTGCAAGCTATTCATTCATTCATCAGAAGTGCTATAAAATGTTTCATCACCATCCCTGAGTGCTTAACAGCTTTGGGGCTGCTGTCTGTATGTGCCTACGGAATCACTGGCTGCTCTGTCTGGTTGCCTATTTGCAGCTTTGGCCTGTCTGCCTTTTGAAGAACTCTGCAGTTTCACTGCAAGGTTATGTATGACTCTGACTGCTTTCTGAGTAGTCACACCTTTTTGGAACCTAAAAAGCAAACTATCCTATTAATCTTTCAGTAGTACTAGTTAAATATTGAGTTTCCATGGGATGATACAACAGTGGCATAAATAACAATAAATTAGTATATTTTTAAGCACAGGGCAACTGTAGCACATAGTTATAAATTACTTTTCCCAGTTTATACAGGAATTTGTGGCAGTGCTGGGAACTGATTCTAAATCTCTAGCAATTTGGGCTAGAATTGTGTATATAATGATCCTTCTTTTCAGGATGGAGTGTCTCACAGAATCATGGTATGGTTAAGGTTGGAAGGGACCTCTGGAGATCATCTAGCAGAGTCAGATAAAGCAGGTTGCTCAGACCAGTTAGATTTTGAGTATCTCCAAGGATGGAGACACCACCTCTTCTCTGGGCAACCTGTTCCAGTGTTCAACCACCATCACAGTAGAAAAGATTTTTCTTATGTTTAAATGGAATTTCCTTTATTTCAGTTTGTGCCCATTGCCTCTTGTCCTGTCAGTGGGCACCACTGAAAAGAGCTCCATCCTCCTTGCACCCTCCCTTCAGATATTTATATAAATGATAAACCCCCCCTAAGCCTTCTCTCCTCCAGCCTGAACAGTCCCAGCTCTCTCAGCCTTTCCTCATAGGAGAGATGCTCCAGTCCCTTCACCATCTTAGTGGTCCCTCTCTGGACTCTCTCCAGTCTGTCCACGTCTCTCTTGTACTGGGGAGCCCAGAACTGGACACAGCTCTCCAGATGTGTCGTCGTCAATGCTGAGTAGAGGAGAAGGACCACCTCCCTTGACCTGCTGGGAGTGCTCTGTCTAATGCAGGCCAGGATAGAATATTTTGGTTGGAAGGGACCTACAACAATCATCTAATCCAACTAGATCATCTAGCCTGACCACTTCAGGGCTGAACAAAAGTTAAAGCATGTTGTTAAGGACATTGTCCAAATGCCTATTAAACACTGACAGGCTTGAGGCAATTATCA
>NW_008825167.1:12048114-12051045 GCF_000699105.1 Pygoscelis adeliae
AGCCCTGCATTTCCTTACATCTAATCACAGCAGAACTGTCTTACAGTATGCTGCTTATAGCTTCACCGTCCCAAGAAAATGCTGGTGTCACCTCCATGCCTAGTGTGCTCAGATCTGCGGCACAGACTCCCCAGGCAGTCTCTGGGATGAGCAGATTCTCTGTCCCGGTGTCTGAAATTGTCCCCCGGGCCCCACCAGTGTGAGAAGAAAGTAGGTCCTCAGGGTCACAGGCATGGGTGGAAAAGCCTGTGACACACCAGGATATGGGTGCAGAGCTGCATGAGGTGGAAATTGTCCTGCTGGGTGTGCCTCGCCGTGAGACTGGAAAGCGGCATCTCGACAACAGCGCAGCTCTCCGGCCATGGCGTGCTGCTGGTAAAGCTGGCCTCTGCCTACTCAAGGCTCAGGTAGGCGCCGGAGCTGCCTTGCTGCACTGCAAAAATCATCTCAGTGCAGATGTTCACCTGGGAGGTGCCTGTCAGCCGGAACCTGCAGGACCGGGAGGAGGGCAGCACCGTTAGCTGGCAGTGGTGCGACTGAGGCAAAAGCAGCCAGGCTGATCTCACCAACAGTTGGACCCAGCAGGCGATTTTCTCCACGTCTAAGTAGGAGCGTGTGCAGAGGGTGCGTAGGAGGGACGAGCTCCGATCCCTCAGCAGCTTGTCGTTGGGGTGGTGGAGAAAGCACAACGTATCCGCCAGCAGCTGCTCCCTCGAGCACATGCACTCCAGCCCCACGCGGATGCTGGAGTGCCTTGCTGGCAGCTGCCCCATGGTGTCCAGCTCCAGGCTGAAAGAGTGCCCGGGGGGTGGCCGCAGGAACACGAGCAGGCAGTAGGCGATGCTGTTCTCGTGGACTCTCCAGGCTTCATAGGTGCCGTCCATCCCAATGGCCGGGTGCATCTGTGGCATGAAAGTCCTCTTGCCAAGCACTCGGCAGACACCAAGGAGGTCACCCACCAGCTCCTTCAGCACCTTGCACGTGTCGGGCAGGCCCTGCATTGGTGATGGGCTGGAGACAGCCGAAGACCTGACACCGCTGTGTGCGCGACTGAGGTCTTCCTCCTCCTCGTCGTCCTCCTCCTCGCTGCTGGAGCTGTCCTGCTCGCTGCAGCTGTCAGAGGCAAGGTTCATTTTCCCGACCAGCCAGCAGGCCGTGGCGACCACGACCAGGGCTCCTGCAGCGGTCCAAAACGGCCACTGCTGCAACACGGAAAGGAGCGTGGCTTCCTCCGCGCCCCTGCTCCGCTCAATCTCCTGCAGCAGCCGAGTCATCTTCTGACGCAGATACTCCTCACGCTGCTGCATCCGCTCAGCCGTGGCCACATCTGTCTGGGGATCGTGCTTCAGCCCGTGCTGGAGGGCCAGCGCAGCCAGGACGAGGGCGATTGCCGCAGCCATGGCCTGGAGGAGGTAGGAGAAAATGGGGCTGAGCAGGGCTGGGTGGGAGGGAGCACGGGGCTGGGGGAGCGGGGCAGGAGCCTCCTGGAGCTGGGGGTGGTAGGAGAGGGGGCGAGGGAGGTGGGAGGGAGCAAGGGCAGGGTTTGTGAGCACTGCATGGATGGGAGCCGTGGGCTGTCCCAGGAGAGCGTTTGGGCGTCGACAGGCTGGAAGGGGCCGCAGGCCCCGGCTGGAGACAGCATGGGGCCCACCCTGCCCAAGCCGCCCCGATGGCCAGCCCCTGGCTGGGCCGTGCCCCGTGAAAGGGCAAGGGACACCCGAGTCGAGGCTCCCGAGGCCCCATCCCTGCCACCCAACAGCGTCCCACGGAGCCACGGGCACCCGGCCCATCCCCAAAGCCTCTCTGGGCACCTGCCACCACTGGGAGCCCCGAGCGCCTCTGCCCCCAGCCCCCAGGGCGGTACCGTGCCCTGCCCTGAGGGGCTCGGCTCTCGTTCTGGGTTAGAAACCCCCCTTGGCCACCTGCCCCGTCCCCCACCCAGCCCAGCCTTCCCCCTGCATGCTGCACTCACCGATCGCCCGAGTCAAACAGCAGCGGGGCTGCCTGATGATGTCCCTGGGGACAGCTCCCATTGTGACCTGTCCCCTGCGCTGTCACAGCCACCAGCGCAGCATCGCCCAGCCGGCAAGCCCCAGCCTTCGTCCCCACCGCCCGGCTCAGCAGGTCCTGGCCATCGCACCAAGTACAAACCCGCCCGGCAAGAGTGAGCTCCCAGGGCCTCGCTTGACAAAGCGGGCAGACGCCCCCCAAAACCGTAAATGAAATGAAAATGGGGACTGTAGGTGGATGCCCCTGACTTACGTAGAGAGGTGCAAAGTTTTCTGGGCCAGGTGTTCTGACTCCGAGTTGTCTCGAAAAGAAGAGCTACGAGCCCTTGGGCAGAGACAAAACTCCTCCTCCCTCTTCTTCTCTTGGGTTCCTTCTGCCGGGGCAGGACTTAGCCCTGCGAACCCTGACAATCAAGGCAAATGCAAATCGTGTCCCTGGCGCAAGTGGTAAAGATCCTGTGGCTTCTGTCTCCGGCTACCAACTTGCCCCCTGCAAGGGCAAGCGAGGGGCCTGGATGGTCCACGCCAGGGCCCGTGTCTCTCCACTCCCCAGAGGTTTCCTCGCTTCAGGAGAGCCCCCTGTACACCTGTGGCAGATGTACCCGCCCTGACAAAGACTGGGGGGATTAAGACTGCTGAGTGCTTACTTTTCACACCCTTACTTTCGCGCCTTTAAGGTGGCGAGTGCTGACCATCAGGTACACACCTTGGGCCAGTAATTACCCAGTAATTATGTCACATATACACCTCGGGCGAGGGGTAAGACTGCTCCAGCGTGTGTCCCCCATGGGGTCACAAGTGCTGTCAGCAAACCTGCTCCAGCGTGGGCTCCTCTCTCCATGCGTCCACAGGTCCTGCCAGGAGCCTTCTCCAGCATGGGCTTCCCACGGGGTCACAGCCTCCTTTGGGCATCCACCTGCCC
>NW_008825167.1:12051066-12051408 GCF_000699105.1 Pygoscelis adeliae
GATATCTGCTCCACTGTTAACCTCCATGGGCTGCAGGGGGACAGCCTGCCTCACCGTGGTCTTTGCCATGGGCCGCAGGGGAATCTCTGCTCTGGCACCTGGAACACCTCTTCCCCCTCCTCCTTCACTGACCTTGGTGTCCAGAGTTGTTTCTCTCACATATCTCCCTCCTCTCTCCAGCTGCAATTGCTGCTGCACAGTTTCCCCCCCCGCCCCACTTCTCAAATATGTTATCCCAGAGGCACTACCACCATTGCTGATGGGCTCGGCCTTGGCCAGCGGCGGGTCCGTCTTGGAGCCAGCTGGCATTGGCTCTATCAGACATAGGGGAAGCTTCTAGCA
>NW_008825167.1:12051987-12086951 GCF_000699105.1 Pygoscelis adeliae
CTCATACAGTTGGCCTGGGCCCATCGATCCAGCCTGTCCAGGTCCCTCTGCAGAGCCTTCCTACCCTCGAGCAGATCAACACTGCCGCCCAACTTGGTGTCGTCTGCAAACTTACTGAGGGTGCCCTCGATCCCCTCGTCCAGATCCTTGATAAAGATATTAAACAGAACTGGTCTCAGTACTGAGCTCTGGGGAAGACCACTTGTAGCTGGCCACCAATTGGATTTAACTGCATTCACCACAACTCTTTGGGCCTGGCCAGCCAGCCAGTTTTTCAACCAGTGAAGAGTATGCCCGTCCAAGCCATGAGCAGCCAGTTTCTCCAGGAGAATGCTGTGGGAAATGGTGTCAAAGGCCTTACTGAAGTCCAGGTTGACCACATCTACAGCCTTTCCCTCATCCATTAAGCGGGTCACCTTGTCCTACCAGAAGGAGTTCAGGTTAGTCAAGCAGGACCTGCCTGTCATAAACCCATGCTGATTGGGCCTGATGATCTGGTTGTCTTCCTTCTCCTCTTCGATTCCTTCTGCCAGGGCAAGACTTAGCCTTGGGAACCCTGAAAGGTTACAATAAAGGCAAGGTACCACTGTGTTCCTGTATTCATATATTTATAGAAAAAAGGAGTATAGAAGTTGAATAATATTTTTAGCAGAGTATATGGGATAATAATTTAAAAGCCCATGATGCTGAGAAAAGTTAAATCAATATGGTAGCATTATTACAGGATCTGGGACTGGTCTTCCTTCATTAAAGTTTTCTTACAGTATGCCTTTCAAATGTTGGAACTGGCCCAACCATCTTTTGGTTTCTGGCAGAGTTTCAGGTTCATCCTTGAAGTGGTTTGAGTTGTTGCTGAAAGTCCACTCTGGGCTTGAGTACAGTGAAGAAAAGACTGTGCACCATGTGGCTTTTTATCCAGAAACAGTGGCTGGGCAGAAACCTTCAGCAGGGTAGAAATAGCTTTTGATTCTATCTGGTTCTTGGTTTAACGGATTTATTGAGACTACAGGCATTGTTCGTCAGTGAGGAATCCATGATATGTCTGGCTGTGTCCCCTAATCTACCGTTTTCTGGATACCTGCTGTCATGACCTAAAGGGTTACCCTGCCTGCAGGTGTATAGAGATTGTAGCCGTGGGTTCGTAGGATTCTATAATATTTCTCTACTTTATTACAGATTACCACCAATACCACAAAAATCACCACTAGCAAGTATACCTATGATTAATAAAGCAAATAGATATATATCAGGCTATTACAAATTATTATTAGCAATCAATAATAAAGCAGTGATCAATAGTATAGCAACAACCAATTGTAGCAGCAACCAATGATAGTAGCAATCAAGCATGTATATATAATATTACAAGTTACTACAAATTTATTACTAGTGAAGCAAACATCAATAATACAACAGCAGATATGGTGTGGTTTAGCCTGGCAGGCAGCTAAATACCACACAGCCATTCGCTCACTCCCCACCCTCAGTGGGATGGGGGACAGAATTGGGAAAAAAAAAAAGTAAAATTCATGGGTTGAGATAAAGACAGTTTAATAGGACAGAAAAGGAAGGGAAGATAATAGTAATAATAATAATAATAATGATAAAAGAATATACAAAGCAAGTGATGCACAGTGCAATTGCTCACCACCCGCCGACCGATGCCCAGCCAGTCCCTGAGCAGCAGCCCCCGCCCCCAGCCAGCTTTCCCCCAGTTTATGTACTGAGCATGACGTCACATGGTATGGAATATCCCTTTGCCTGGTTTGGGTCAGCTGTGCTGGCTGTGCCCCCTCCCAGCTTCTCGCTGGCAGGGCATGAGAAGCTGGAAAGTCCTTGACTAGTGTAAGCACTACTTAGCAACAACTAAAACATCGGTGCGTTATCAACATTATTCTTGTCCTAAATCCAAAACACAGCACTGTACCAGCTACTAGGAAGAAAATGAACTCTATCCCAGCCAAAACCAGGACATATGGTTATGATTGATTACTTATATATATGCATAGTACCAAGCGCATTAAACAGTTGTCAGAAGGGGATCCAACTGTCCCAGAAGTGGGAGGACAAACCGAACCAACCCCACAAGTGGGCCCAGCGGGGGACCAATAAAATAACAGGCAGAGTCTCACTTTGGAGATGATCCACATCAGTTTGGAGTCAGCCAGGCATCTCTGGCGAGGGTCCAAGATCTCGTAGAAAGTTTGTGCAGACCTGTTTAGGAAAGGGGAAAAAAGTGCACGCAGCATGTACTAACAGCTCTTGCAGTTGAAGATCCAATAGCAGCTACCGACTCTTACTTTCTCAGTATGTTTTCCCCCTTTTCCAGGCTATTTTTCACCTTTTCAGATGGTAAGTTCCTTGTTTTTGCGCTTATCAATGGTAGCTCAGGATATCTCTGGTTTCTAGGTACCCAGCTGTACTTCAAGATGCCAGCTGCACCAGCAAGGATGTTCTGGTTCACATGCCTAGTTCCCAGGCCAGCGGGCATTTTCTTCTGTCTGTATTTTTCCCTTCTAACCAGGTCACCTTTCTGGCTGCTCACACCTGCTTGCATGACTGTCTTCAGTTACTGAAGGACAGTGGGACAAGGTCTCTGCTGGAACAAGAAAAGTCCTCCATCTCAATGTGGGGCCACATTCATTACAAGGCAACACTACTATTGTGTTCCCCTACATGAATTGCTCATGAATTGGAATTCAAAGGGCAGCACGTAGCTGTAGGTGTGCACATAGATTTAAATAGACAAGGGACGGTGCTACTGAGGATACACAGATGAAGAGCCAAATGATGAGAGGTGCAGGTGGATGAAACTGAACAAACATGCAATGTGTTTTGAAATTGGAATGCATCTATAGCTACTTCATTAATGTATATTCACCTTGTATCTCAGTTAATCTGCCTCCAAGGGTTTAATGATATTTGAAATACCAAATGGCTGATAGCAAGTATGTTTCATTCTGTACATAATACTTGGATAAAGTATCACAGAATAGCAGAATAGTTAAGGTTAGAAGGCACTTCTGGAGATGGCCTAGTCCGATTCTCCCTAGTCAGTGCGGGGTCAGCTAGTATAACTCTAGTTAACCCACAATAGATACCAAATTCTAGCAACACACTATTTACCCTTTAACAAACCATATATTAATTGCATGCAGAGACACAAAGACACGTGCATGTACCTTCAAAAAGGTATTATAAATAACAACATGTGTTCCTACAAAGTTGATGACTGCATCTGAGTTATAAAGAAATGTTTATTAATACCTGTGTAACATTGCATCCAGCCTATGTTTTAATACAACTTAGATTTGAACAGTCAAAGCCTAGTTTTGGTGAACTCATTTAAAAGGAGGAAGTCCAGAGGGCACCTACCTCAGAGCCTTGTGACACAGGATCACACCACAAGCATTTAAGGAACTTAGTGTAAATTCACTCTTGTTGCTTTAATATCAAGACTAAATTATTCAAAGGATGGACTTTCATCTGGCTTTGCATCAACAGTTAGTCTTGCCTGGAAACATGCATTCTTGCATCACTATGCTGTACCCAGCTCTTACACACATGTAGGAAAGCAACTAAAAGCACATTCTCCCCGCTCCTCTTCAATCCAAATTACACAGGCAGCACGTTCAAATTTAATGTAATATCCATAATGTAGGGCACCCAGTATTGACTTTAAACAACTTTTTAAATTACCTGGTTTATGAGTCCCAATATACCACAGTAAATTACGTGCTAAAAGCTTTGATTTTTAAAAAAATTTTTTTTTTTTTTGGCTGTCGCTATTTCAGGGACACTGAGGTTTTATGGTCTAAAAACATTTCTGGCATATGGAAATGTTAAATCATTCAGATGCTGGTTCTCTTAATGTAGAACAGTGAGTTTATAGGTATGATGTATTCTCAGCCATTCTCAGTGCCTAAAAGCCATTATTTAGCACATCAGGCTTTGCAGGACTCAACACTGGGAAGACAGTGACAACCCTGACATGGCCAAGTACACTGCAGCATTATGTATAGAATCAGGTACCTTCATAGGAGAGTAGAAGTGTATCAGGTACCTTCATAGGAGAGTAGAAGTGTGCTTAACAGGGGGTTTTGCTAGTCGTAGTTTTTACACATGTTCTGTGAACCTCTGGAGTCACAATGACCAGTATTTTTGCATCTCTTTGTTATAATTTGCGAAGAGTGGAGCTGTAGAACATACGGCTTTTGAGCAAATAGTTGCATGAGCTACCATGTGTGCCCTTCAGGACATTCAACTCATTAATTTCTCATTAATATTTTCACAGGATTTCACTAGCCAGTAGATTTCCTGTCCTCTTTCTCATACATATTATTTACCTGAACAATATGGACCAAAATAAGCATGTCAGGTGACACTCCACAGTTCCAGTGGAGTGAATGAACTGTGCCAAGGAAGGCTTTCTGGTGATAATGGACCTTCCAGACAGGGACTGTGCTAAAATTGGCATAGCATCATTTGAGCTGTTGAGAAATTTATTGACAGATCACTGAGTGCTGATACTTTAATGTCGAGAGGCAGATTTAGAGTTGAGTCAACAGGAGATGACTGCTCCTCTGCATCAAGGAGACTAGCAGACTTTGGAAGCTCTAGGAAGGCAGCAGATGTTATACCTCATCTCTGACTGTGGCCTGTGTCCTCAAGGTGTAGTCTAGTGACTGTGCCCAGCACTGACAAATGCCTGCCAGCCATCTTTGTTATTTGAGCAACTCATTCTGAAAGCAGAAAATAGGACTTTGGGCACCATTTTTTGCCTGCTTTTCTTCTAAGGTGTCTGATCCAGCTGCTAGTGAGTCTTTTCCATTGATTTTGGGAAGAATTGACCCTAGGAGTCTTTTTTCCGCCCCATTTCTTCATACTGCATAGGAATATAGAACTGGAGATGACCCTGCGTGCAATTATCGTCCTTTATTATTATAGACATGGTATAATTAATGACTTCCAAAACCCAATTTAATAACAGCTAGGTTGTTGCTTTTTTTTGTTGGGGCCCTGAGGGCACCAAGAGGCCTGATAGTCCCTTCCCAGCCCCCCCGGGGCCTCCCTCCACTCTGCCCATGGCCCAGGACACCATTTCAGCCCCCACCTGGGGCTGTCAGTCCCTGCCCCAGCGATGCTGTAGGATGCTGGTCCCCAGCTCCCTTGCCCAGCCATGGGCCCCCCTGAGCCACCCCCATCCATGGGCTGATGTCTTGGCCTGGCCTTGGGCTGTCCCCATCCCCACGGAGGTGCCTGATGCCTGGGGCTGGGGCTGCCATGGTGCCCCCAGCTGCCCTGCTCCCGGGCTGGCAAGGCCCTGCCCTGACGACTCCTGTGGGGATCTCCCACCCGCCCTCGCTGTGTCCTGACATCTTTTTTGCACCCTCCGTTGCAGCTGGAAGGCTGTTTCAGAAGCTCAGTTTACTTCTTATGCAGAACTGTTTTCTAATTTTCTACCCTAAAGCTATTTATTATGAGCCTATAATTATTAGTGACAAATTGTTCTCTGACTTAGACAGAATTTTCCTTTCCTAACAATGCAATGATGTATTTGTAATCAATGATCAAATCAATTCTCAGTGCTGCTTTGCTAGATTAAATAAGCCAAGCCACCCTTATGTCATAGGGTCTCCAAATTCAGGGTTGTCCTGGCCATCTTTTAGTTTGTGTCCCTCTCAAGTATGAACGATTGGAATGATACGCATTACCCCAGAGAAGACAGCAGAAACGCTTCACACAATAACATCGATATTTTCCTACCTCTGCTTGAAATACTGTAATTCATACATCCAAGGATTGACTTTGCCTTTTTCAGAGTTGCCCTTTATTGGCAGTCTGAAGTATCTTGTTATTTAGTACGTCTAGATCCTCTTGCCTCCAAAACATGAGATTCCAGCTTATAACAGCAGTTTGTGTTGTAAGTGCCCCAGGACACAATCGTCCATTTTGTACCTGTGGTCTCCTTTTTATTCTCTTATACTGACAAGAAATGGGAGAATGAAGAAAGTGAAGAGTATAGACAGTAAATTCCCAAAGTGTTGAGTTCAGGAAAATGGCACAACACCCTAGGGAAGGCTAAGCTATAATTCTGAGCTGTGCATTGTAAAAAATATCAACATAGTTTAAAGAGAGTATTTTCTGCTCTAAGGGGAAGACTGTCTGAAGACCACCTGTGGGCCTCCAGTGCTGCAGGCTGTGGAAGAGATGTTTGGTTCTGTACAAGTGACATCTCACATTAGTCAGTGCATGAATAAGCACTGACTAATAAGCCCATCTTCCTGAGCTTTGCAAGTCTCCTTGTTTTCTTTTTTTTTGCATAAATGTTGTTTCATAACTGACATCTTAGTAATTTCAAAGAGCATCCTAATGGTTCTTAGCCAAACCCTGTGTACAGGATTGCTGCTGTTCATTCGCAGCCGTGCAGAAACAGTAACTTGTAAGCAATCATGAAACAGCACACAATTTTGATTTTAGCATCGAATGCGATTTGTGCACACATAAGAAACACTCTAGATAAAATCATATTAAATTATTCATTTTTTTAATGTGTACCAAAGGACCTTTGAAATTTGGGTTAACGTTTGTTTGCCAGAAGTTCTACAGCAACACACCTGTGCGTGTTAGTAACTTCAGTAAGAGTTCAGTATTTGAAGACTACAAGCAATGAAAAAGAGATACTTTCTACACTAAAGTCTCGGAAGAACAACTTATTACATTAATGATGGAATTAATAATGTCTGATTTCTAAGGTTTTGTGTACTCTTTCTACACTCCTCTCACTATACTATATCGGGGTTCTCCTGCTGTGTCCCCTGTGACGTTCTTTGCACCTGTAATGCCTCCAGTAACCCTCACTTAATAGCTAACCATTTCCACACAAAGTCTCTCTTATATATTACCTAAGTACAGCTGTATCCAGTATGGAGCTGTGTTGATGCTCTCTGGCTTTTGGCAGGGCAAACAGAAGAGAAGACTGTTGAGTTTATACTGGGGCCTTTCCCTGAGGGATACTAATTTAGGTTGCTTTCCTCTCCCTCAAAGACAATTATGTTCCTACAGGTTTCATGAAAACTGGTGAAACTTGTTTTCCAATTGTTGTCCCAATTATCTTTGGGACTGCAATTCTCTGTCAAACCTGACTGATATTAGACAACAGCTCACAAATTATGAGATGGAGGGAGGGAGGGAGGGAGGGATGCACACTACAGTCACAAAAGCCCCATTTTTGAGGAAACCAGAATGCAGTGATGGCTTGCTTCAGGCATATGTTGAAAGTCTGAAAACACAGCATGACTTGTCTCTTCCAAAACCTAAAAATAGGGAAATGCTTTACTTACTGGTTGTTTACATTTAAGAAAACAACTCTGCCCCGATGTATCATTAATAAAACTAAATTGTAAAGCAGCATTAATCATTTCAGCAAAAATAGAGGTAGTCAAATATAACAACTCCTTTTGACATTTTGTGGGAACAGGCATTACAGTTTCTCTGGTTTTGGGAAAAGAAATAGGTGATCAAGTTGTGCACAGACCCTTGGGGTGTGAAAGTTACCAGTGCTGTGGGTTGTCAGTGGAGAAGGAGCCTTGAGAGAAGAGGGGAGAGTCTTGAAAAGAAAGGGGAAGAAAGGCAGATTTACTGTGGGTTCTCAGTGTTCGTGTGAGTGCTCTGTGTATCTGTGATCTGTGTGTCTGGACATGTATATATATGTCATATATATGTGCTCTGTGTGCATGTGCCTACTAGGAATACATCTTCAGACTCACTACTGGTTGGACCTGGGGACGTGGAGCTGCTGCAGCCTCGCCTCTCTTGGGCTCTTAGATCCAGCATGATATATCATCTTCTAACAGTGATACTTAGCCTACAGACGCTAATACTTTCAAATGATAGAACTGGTCTGTACCCAGTGAAATACATTGAGGACTGGATATATTGCAGCACTGCCTTAGTGCTCTGAAAGACTTGTAAGCATAAACAACCTCTATTTAGACAGATGCTTAATTTCCTAAGTGAAGGAACACAGTAAGGTGGTTATGGTTTCCCAGAGAAAGACTAGCCATTATTGAAGGAGCATTTATAAAAGGTATATTCTGACTGTGAAGGCATATTTTCTAGGAGGAATTGTTGAAAAGGACCAAAACACAACACCTCTACATTCTGTGTAACAGCATTATTTGGTCTTTGATGTAGACAGACACCATCTGATACACCGCCCACATTCCAGAAAGCCTGACTTCTCTGGGGGAGTGGGCAGAGGCAATGCTGACAGGCGAGCAAGCACCAGGGAGAAACAGCTCTTGCTTCTGACTTGGGCTTCAGCTTACTCCCAGGGCCTTTCTACCAGAGATACAGGATTTTTAAAATTTTTTAGAACTGTTTTCTTTGCAAAGCTGTGAGATTAATGGCAAGTGTCAGTTGACGTAGAAATGAGTCCAGGATCATCTGAAACTGTGCCATAGTCTAAAAATAAAAGGAGTTTCTTTTTTTTTTTTTCCCCCTTTTTTTTTTTCAGAAAGCAGTCATGCAATATTAACTTCAGCCCAGCAGGACTGCGTATGCGAGTGAGGGGACTGAGAAATGCAGATGATGCAAGAACATGAAGTGTGTCTGCTCCAGGCAGGTGCCAAGAACGCAGAACTGAGTGAGCGTGCTTGGGAAGCAGCAGATCTGCCGTGAGGTCAGTGTAAATCTGAAGGAACTGTTTTCCCCTCTGTGTACCAGGCTAGGGCTTTTCTGCAGGAAATGTGGCTTCTGTAGACGCTCCTGCGTAAGCATATAACTATCTTGCTGGTGTACTTCTGGCAGCGAAGCATAGTAGGCTGAAAACACAGGATTTCTTCCCTGTGTTAAAGTCAGGTCAGTCATGTTCCCTACAGTCATGCCGCAGCATTGCATGGGCTGACGTGTCATGCTCTCAGCAACTGCACAAGAAAATGCAGCCTTTTGGATTGCATTGAAGATGCATTCTTTGGCTGCTCTGAATGAAGCAGAAGAAAACTTCGCAATAACAGCCACTGGTTCTTGTTTAGGGATGAGGGGAGTACGAGTGATTGTTTAACTGTGTTTCCATGACAGCTTGTTCTGGCAAACCAGAATCTCTACAGCAAATTAGATAGAGTTTACCGGAACAAATCCTGTTGATTAATCTGATTCATTCCTGCAAAGAAAGGAGTCCTCATGATGACTCCTCTTGCATCTTTCTGGAAACAGTTAAAAGTTGCAGGGTGCATGGCTGGAGTGGAGATGTTTACTAAATTCCTTCCCTTAGCTGCAGAAATGAGTGAAGAAGACTGCCAGTACTTCAGATCTGGCAAAGTTAATGTACTGCATCCTTATATGGATCAACGTCAAACCCAGTAGAACCAAAAGGGAAAAAAATCCTTTTTAGGAATCATTTAATGTTACACAAAAATGTACACTATGGCGTAAGGATTATTTTGAGAATAAAAATAAACATCATGAAACTGAAGATACGGTTTGAGATGCTGCCAAAATACTGTTCTGCTAGTGCTGTCTGTAGATCAAGGAGCATTAATAAATTAAAGAAAGAGTCCTTCTGAAAAATTAACAAGAGCATAATGGGGTTGTCACAGTTTTAGGAAAAGCTATCCAAAGGCAAAATTAAGAAATCCACTGTTAAAGCAAAGAGTGACTGCTTTATGTCTCAATATGGTTTCTTTGAAAATGGAGATGTCTGATAGATTATGCCTGTTATGCAGATGATAAATAACTTATTTTTCTTACAAGTGGTGCAGCAGTCTCTGAGAACAATAGCTTCTGGTGACATCTGATTTATGAAAATCCTAATCCTTGAAAACATAGCTAAAAACTGCAGATGGCAGCCCTCAACCTCTGAAAACATTCCTGGAGATTTAACTGAGCACTCCAATGATTTTGGCTATCTATCTGTGTCATCGTGATGAGAAGCCCTAACTGAGATCAGCTGCTTCAGATACTGCACACATTGATAGTGAGAGGCAAAGAATTTGCAGCCCAGATAGACAGAGACAAAGGTGAAAAAAGGAGTTGTGTTATTCCTGTTTCACAGAGAGAGGGATAAAAACACAGGGGAAGTAAGGAGTTGCAGCATTCTTTCTGTGATAGCAGAAGGGAGCTTGCTCCCTCTCACGTGCCAGGCTATCCAGAAGCTAAGGCAGCTGCACTAACATAGAGTTGAATCTCAGCCCAGCTTGTGAATTTGAAAGCTATTAGACCCCCCTTGAAGCCGTCTCTTCTTCAGGCTGAACAATCCCAGCTCCTTCAGCTCCTCCTCTTAGGGCAGGTGCTCCAGCCCTGGACCATCTTGGTGACCCTCTTTTGGGCTGCCTCATCTATCTTTCTGGTAGTAGGTGGCCCAAAACTAGACATAATAAAATGTTTTTCAGATTCTTTGGATTCAGAAATGCACCACTTTCAGTTAAAGAAATTCCTTCTCCTGAAGCATTCTTCAGAAGGTAGGCGAGAACTGCAGTATGAAACCATGAGTTTCAATGCTTTGCAGGGTACAAAAATCTAGTTAAACAAATCTTGGAGTTACTTGTTTTTAAGAATTATTAAATACCTCAGGAGAGTTTTATGGTTCATAAAATCAGGGTTTCTAAAGATACAAACTCTCTGTATTGGAGTAAACTCCAACCTCTAATTCTTGAGGATTTGGTGGAAATATTTCCTGGAGATCAGTAATTCTCTAATCATCAAGAGCATCTCTTTTTTCTACCTTCTTAGAAAAACATTGTTAGTGACCAGATACTGGGTTAGTTGAATGCTCCACTAATTTAATATGGCATTTTTTCCTCTTGTAAATGTGATCCTCCACCTCCCAACTGTGTAGGATTGTTTCCTATTTTTAATTCACTAGCATTTTTCATGGCACAACCTTAATACACTATTTCCACCCCACCCCCACCCCCAGCTACATCTGGGTCAGTATGAGAGAGAACAGGGGAATTTTCTTTGCACCACGCTGAAGGACAATAAATCTTTAACCCTGCATGTGAACGAAGCAGGGACCAATGAAATGCTGATATGACTGAAGAAGGTCCTTTATCACTCTCACAGAAAAATGTGAGGCATGCTGAGTGTGAAGAGGATGCTGCCCCATGGCTCCCCACCGACAGCGTGTGTGAAACTGGAACAACGGGAGGCCCTTCCAGCCTTCCTGCCAGCAATGTGCACAGACGGAGGTATCTATCGATGTCTATCTTTACATATACAGGCATAATGCAGGGGCAGAGTTGTAGGCGTGTGACATCCCTGCTGGGTGTTTGGGGACTTTCCCAAGGAATCGAGGCTTCTCCATAGCCTCTATTCCTGACTGATCCTCTCCCTTCAGGCATCAGTCTGCGTCTGAAACGATAGTACTAAAAACAGAAGAAAAGGGCAAGTGTGTTTACAGCAACAAGAACAAAAGGTTTATATTCCTAAATATTGCAAATGCCAGCAAGGCACTACAGCAGCCCTGCAGCAGGAGCCAGCTGTCCCCCCAGGAGACGCGGTGGCAACGACACCTAGTGTCAAGAGCTCAAACAGGAGGTTTCAAACCAGATCTGCTCCACTGGGTCTTTCTGCATGAAACCTATTTTATTTAGTCCTGTTTTCTTCCCAGTATCACACCTTCCCACCGCTCCCCGCCCCCCGTAATCTTTTTAAAACTACCCTCCTAACAGATACTGGATTTGAAGTTGCAACCTCCATAGTACGTGGCAAGGGTCCTAGCTTGTGATTCGGTTATATTGCGCTAATAGCCTGCACGGATGTTCTTGGTAGATAGATGGGACACGCAGTGCATCCCCAACTGAAGTTACAATGAAAATAGTTAGCCAGGTTCAGTAGCCATTTTGTTGGTCACACATTTTCTCTTTCACTTGGTTATAGAAATTACGACCAGCTGCCAATCTTGCTGGTCTCTGCCAGCTATTTTATTGTTGGAGTCTTAAGTGTTTTTATCCATTTAGTCTGTCACAAGCTAGGGAGACAAAATTAAAAATATTTCATCTATCAGGACTGTTCCTCATGTTCCCAAACATATACAGGGCCAGGGTTGACTGCATCCTGGATGAGGAGGGAGAGCTTTGTGTTCAGAAGTGGAGAAAGGGATTTTCCGGTGGCAGAACTACCACACAAGGTAAGTGTGTGCTGGGAAGCTATAACCTCCGTAACCTGATATATCTACCTTATAATGTCTAAACAATAAAGTCTTTTTACTGTGTGTTCAGAGAAACTTGGTGTTTTCTATGGGATTCTATGATTCTATGAAGTATTTCCCTTGCACACCAGGGGAAGAAGTGTCTCTGGCACTAGCTTTTCTGCTTGCAATGTCACACCTCTCCCTGCTCCTGTCCTGGAGCTGGGCAGACAGTCCAGACAGATTGACTTGATCTGATGACATAAAAGTATGTGGATTTCCTGGGAGTTTTACTTTTTAAGGATTATGCCTGAAAAGAGTAAAACTGAAAAACCTTAATTTTAAGTGAAAACAGCAATTAGACAACCGGTGTTATTATACTCTTGCTTCTATCTACTTGCCACAAATTTAAAGGAAGTGTAAGCTTTGACATCAGCTTGAGCATTATCTGGGGCTCTTTGCTAGAGACCCTGATTTCCAATGCTCATCCCTAGCAGTGGCCTCGAAGGCTTTTTGCAGTAGTGATCAGGATTCCAGGACTCACTGTCATCTGCGCTTTGGATCTGGTTAAGTAAGCGAGGATGTGGAAGGAATTCTTCAGCCACTTATAAATGTTCCTTGACAATGAAGATGCTGCAGCTGTGAGAACCTCTCTTTAAAAGAAACCAAAGGCTGGCTTATCCTCTTGATGAGAATACATTTTAGTCTTATTAGTAGAGAACCACTGTGACACACAGATCATGAGATCAGGTAAAAAAAGTGAACTGCAAATAGCTTAGAAGTGTAAACAGCAATGACAAAGACATACAGTTCTCCAGCATGCACAGATTTTTCTTTATATACGATCAGAGTGACCACTGCCACCTTATAAAATTTCCTGGTCAAAAATACAAATTTTTCAAATGTTATGTCAATCTGCAACGAGAAAACACAAAAATCAGCCAGTTACAGTGTACAGTCTTCTCCTGCAAGTAAGTGTGACACAACAAAACAGTGAGTTCAGTGAACTGGGAAGGACACATAAATTCAGTTTAAAATGTTCTTAAAGTCTGAAGGACTCTGTGGCTCAGATTTCAGAGAATGGTATCATTAATCAGCGCCTGTCTGCAGGGAGAGGCCTTGTTCAGAATGACAAGTTTCAGAATTTACTATTCCCCGCTGCAATCACTATTAAATGTAGAACCAACTACATATGAAATATTTATAGTTTCTGTCTGCATACTTTTTTACTGAGACATGGAGATATTCCAATAGGTTTGATGTTTTTGAACTGGTGCTCATTCATTTGCCAATCATCTCATCCCTGCCTATGTTGTCTCCTGGGATCTTAGGCTGAGTTTTAGGAATTTCTGACCTTCTTACCAGGCAAAACTGTTAAGTTTGTATGTTCTGTGACATTGTTCCCAGGGGTATTCCTGGTACCCCTGGGAGTGTACACCTGGCTTCCTGGAGGCAAGAAGTAGCAGAGATTTCGTCTCTGAAACAATTGCTCGATAACTCCTATTAACTCTTATTTCTTACAGACCATACCAACAACACAGACTATTTTTGCCATGTCTGTAAGTAGTTAGCCTTCTCTGCCTAGCTGACTGTATCTTTTTACTTCTATTATTAGAATGACTTTATATTCTGTTATTGGTTAGTGGGCTTTCTGTACCCTTTGTGGAAGTGGCAGCTTCAGGTTTGCTTGAAGGGTTTTTTGTTGCAGCTGCTAATCTAAATGCAAAGTGTGAGATTGCCTGCTCAGTGTTGGGTAGGGGACACTGCCCAGTAGTTGGTATGCCACTCTTTCTAGTAGGGTAGAAAATACATGGGTATTCTTAGAATCATAGAATCATAGAATCATAAAGGTTGGAAAAGACCTCTAAGATCATCGAGTCCAACCGTCAACCCAACACTACCATGTCCACTAAACCATGTCCCTCAGCGCCACATCTACACGTCTTTTAAATACTTCCAGAGATGGCGACTCAACCACTTCCCTGGGCAGCCTCTTCCAATGTTTAACCACTCTTTCAGTAAAGAAATTTTTCCTCATGTCCAATCTAAACCTCCCCTGGCACAACTCAAGGCCGTTTCCTCTTGTCCTATTGCTTGTTACTTGGGAGAAGAGACCGACACCCACCTCGCTACAACCTCCTTTCAGGTAGTTGTAGAGAGCGATGAGGTCTCCCCTCAGCCTCCTTTTCTCCAGGCTAAACAACCCCAGTTCCCTCAGCCGCTCCTCATAAGACTTGTTCTCCAGACCCCTCACCAGCCTCGTTGCCCTTCTCTGGACACGTTCCAACATCTTAACATCCTTCTTGTAGTGAGGGGCCCAAAACTGAACACAGTATTCGAGGTGCGGCCTCACCAGTGCCGAGTACAGGGGCACGATCACTTCCCTACTCCTGCTGGCCACACTATTTCTTCTGAACCTATTCTCCTTGTTGGGCATTACCCTCACTTTCAACCCATCTCTATTCCCGGTAGAAGAATTAAAATTTGCTATACTTTTATATAAATTGCCAACATAAACTTGTTAGTTCCTACTGCGATCAGAAGGTGATGGGAACTCTTGAGTTGGCTGCTATTTGCAGGTACGTATGAGATTTCTCCCCTAAACTGTGCCACAGCTGTTGCTGCCAGCCATAAACTTCTGGGTGGTTGATATTTGGATAGTTGAAAAGGAGAAGTGTCTGTTTAGCCTTGGTCCATAGTGAAGAGATTTATGACAGCTTTGTCAAATGTATTCCATTCCCCTATGTAATATTACTTGTTAATTCTAAATTAATTCAGGTTTTCAAGTTATCCTGAAAAGACAGTGGTGTCTTTTAAGTTGTATTGCAGGGACAAATGTCGGGATTACATTTACTAATGCCTAGTTATATGCTGCATGTCTTAAAAGCACCCCTCCAGAAGGCAGATTAAGACATGGAAACATTACTAATCCTATTTCACTGAATGAAGAACAAGTTTGCTTTATTCTCTTTCTGAATATTTGCTTCTGTTCTTTTATTAATTTTTTACAAATTATTTTTATCTTAAAAAATAAGGCAGCAATAGTTATTAGCTAATAAATCCTGCCTTATAGGAATAGTCTAAAATACAGTTTCCTACTATACATAAATGCATTTTATTTTTTTTAATATGTTCATGAACTTTCTTGTAACTGACACTTTCTTATTATTTCATACATAAGATGTGGTACAGGTAATTTGTTTTCCTATATATCTGTTGAGTGCCTGATCCATTTTCAGTTATAAGGCAAAATAAAAGACTCATGTTAGGAAACAAAATCAATCTTGCTTATATTAGCCTAAGTGAAAATAAACCAGAAATAGTTGGAGTTGGATCACAGCAGAATTATTAACATTATTCTCAGTATATTTTTTTGAAGAAAAGCTCTTACATTTTTTAGACTGAAATTCTAGGAATACAAAAACTCAGGTCAGAAAAGTAAAGGTTTAAGGTGAAAAGATTCCTGCTAATTTGGCAAAATAAACAAATGTAAGAGAATAAAATGGTAGATAAAAAATACTGAAGCTCTAAGAAGTGACAGTCTTTAAAGACTCAAAAAGCTGAGGTACAGGAGCCTAACGTGAAGCAAGCACCATCTTCCTGGTCATTAGTGAAGACCTTACAGACATGTGTGTGCTTTAAATATAAACTGCAGAAACTGTCTTACCCTGTAGAAAAGGATGCTTGCAGGAGGCAAAGGAAAACTGAAGGTAGCTGGGAAGGCATCCAGGCAGCCCTCAGAGCCACTACACGGCTTGGGCCAAAGACAGGAAATGTTCTGGAGGGAAGAGAGGAGTTTGTGGTATGGTGCTTAAATCGCTGTTTTATGTGTTAAACCTGAACAACTTCTTGGACTATTTTGGTTATTAGTTTTTCACTGGTGAATCATGAATCCGCACCTGTCCTTGCATCATGTGTCCAGTGCTGTGCTGCAGACCATCCCTGGCATGGCAGTGCATGACTCCCCGGCAGCTCAAGCTTAACACTGGTGACACTGAGCTGCTTATTTCTTGTCCGTAAGCCTCTCACTGCTGCCTTTCTCCGTTGCTGCTGACAACAGCTTCATCCTGTCACTCAGGCTCAGAATGTGAAGTAAGGGCTCCTCCCTCCTCTACAACCTGACTTGGCTGTGAATGTCTTTCTGCTCCTTCGCTCCATTCAATTAAATACAGGTCCTTTATTGAAAGGTTAACCGTACCTGCTGTCCTTCAGGTATCTTTCCTCCCTTGCTGTAACTTCTTTCCTTGCAGCCTCACTGGGAACTGTCTCTCTCCACTCCCCATCACTCAAAACACAACACCCTGTTACACCTGCCACTGTTTCTCCTTTTTGCTCGTTTCCACTGGGCTGGTTTAAATGTCTCATTTTTGTCTTGAAGGCCCTCTTAGCTCCATGTCATTCAGCAGTCTGATCTTCTCTCTTACCTTGCTCCCTTTGCTCCAGTAATGGCTCCAGTCTTTTCTCCGAGTTGTTTTCTTCCTCTATTCCTTTCTGCAGGACTTCTTCCACATTGTATTTTTAGAGCTAGACCTGCCATCAGAGGCTCAAAGCTTTCATAAAGAGTATTATACTTTCATAAAGAGTATTTATTATACTTTCATAAAGAGTATTATACTTTCTCCTGGTATCGGCTGGGGTAGAGTTAATTTTCTTCCTAGTGGCTGGCATAGTGCTGTGTTTTGGATTTAGCATGAGAACAATGTGATAACACACTGATGTTTTAGTTGTTGCTAAGCAGTGTTTATACTAAGTCAAGGACTTTTCAGCTTCCCCTACTCTGCCAGCGAGGAGGTGCACAAGAAGCTGGGAGGGAGTATAGCCAGGACAGCTGACCCAAACTGGCCAAAGGGATATTCCACACCATATGACACCATGCTCAGTATATAAACTGGGGGAGAGCTGGCTGGGGGGCAGCGACTGCTCCTTGGGAACTGGCTGGGCATCGGTCGGCGGGTGGTGAGCGGTTGCATCGTGCATCACTTATTTTGTATATTATTTTATCATTATTATTATTATCTTCCTTTCCTTTTCTGTCCTATTAAACTGTCTTTATCTCAACCCACAAGTTTTCTCACTTCTACTCTTCTGATTCTCTCTGCCATCCCACCGGGGTGGGGGGAGTGAGCGAGCGGCTGTGTGGTGTTTAGCTGCCTGCCGGGTTAAACCACAACGTACTTTCATAAAGTATTTCTGGGAAGCTGATAGACACTGTATAAAACTTCACACACTACCAGCTCTTTAACAAGGTGCTAGTATGAATGCTTGAATCTCTGACTGGCGTCTCCCTGTCTGAACCTATATCTGTCTGTAGGACTGCAAGCTTTTCAGACAAGGGCTGGCTCTGACTGTTGTCTCTTTTATGTGTCTAACTGCCATACCTCGCAAGTAACTTTGTGAGAAATCTGGGAACATATTGCTGTAGATTTTAAGATACAAGCTGTGTTTTTTATTATATTGCATATACGAGCAACCTTTTTTGTAATATTGGGTGACATATCTTGCTGTGTTGAGATGGCAATTGGGAATGCAAGTGCAGACATCAGGAACAAATTTCAGAATAAATGTCTTACTGCCCAGTTGTTGCTTTGGCAATATCTTTTAATCCCAAGGCTTTTTTTCTGTAAGCGTTCCAGAAAAGGAGCTGAGAGATCTCTCTCTCCCCTGTATTTAAAATACCTTTAAATTTGCGTGAAGTCCTCTGATATTTCTTCCCCATTGATTCCATTGTACATGCATCTCATAGCTGATGATACCTGCTCATTAAGGAAGATGTACTGGTCTCATTTGCAGCATGAATGCCATAATTTTAACTTATAAAAATATTACCTTTCATCGCTTTGCCTGTCAGCTGAGTGTGAGATGATATGCTCATGGTAGAGCATGGTGACAATTGAAGTACAATATCCAGTTGTGTTCTGCAGTCTAGGAAAGCATTAATGTTTTCCCCATCTGTTCTCACTCACACAGCGTTTTGCCTGCCACATAATATTAAAATGCTGACAATCTCAAGCAAAACATGGGCTGAATGTTTGTTCCTGTTCTTATCATGCTCAAACAGGCTTGCATGTGGTTCTTATTTCACCATCACAAATTGAAATAATACATGCTGATTTAGCTGCAACATTCCCATGTTACTATGCTTATACCTGTAATGTACCTAGTAAACCAGCATTTAATGAAAATTAAACTGGATGAAAAGTATTTTATTTATATGTTTTGTTTAGAAACAAATAGAAATTTTAGCAACAGCCATGAAAGGCAACATTGTACACAGCTATGGATGGAGAAGAATACGAATCCAGTATATATATACATGTAATATATTGATTATATAAATAGGTTTCTAATATTATGTTAGTGTTATGTCTATTAAAGCAGTAAATAACCAATGAAATATTTTCTTTACTAGCTGCTGTAATTTAATTATAAAATCCTGGCTTTCCCAGCCTGGTGAGTTGCATTCCCAGAGCAGTATGTCCTGTTTGCTAGAGGCCAATCAGTAATCGTGAACAATAGGTCCGTCCTTTACAGCGCGTGAAATGTGGAGCTCACTCTCAGTTAAGAGTGTGCAGTTTCAGTTCAAAACAATTTTGTGGATCTGGATGTATTTCATACCCTCACTTTTCTCTGTTCTGGAGTTGTTTTTTAAACTCTGTATTTCTCAATATAAAAATGCAGAAAGCATAAGGTACTCGGTGTATGCTGTTACTGCTGTGAAAAATCAAACAATCTGAAAACACAGAGTTAAACTCTGTGTGTATGAGAGAATATATATGTATTGTGCTTTATCATACCAGCCCTTTGTGTCGTTATGTTGGCCTGATCAGGCAGACAGTGTTATGTGTGAGATTATAGTGCTGGCTTGTGAGTAAAAGTGGGACAGAAGGACAGAGTCGTATAATCAATGCAAACTCATTTATTATACAAACAAGCATCTCTGCTTGGTCTAGATAGATTTTCCTTATGGACAGGTGGTGGCGTGGCCTTCCTTTTGGGCAGATGGGGTGATCAGGCTGATCTGGTTTTAGAAAAGATGAGAACTGGGTTTGTAATCATGTCCGTCCTTCTTCTTTTGGCTGGGCTTGACTGTCTGTTCTTACAGGAGTGTGCACGTAGGGGAGTGATGAGCCCCAGCAGCCCTGCCTCACTCCACACTGGTGCCAGCCAGTTCCCGCTGCTGCATGCGAGCTCTCATTACATGCAGGGCCAAGCATAGGCGAGACACCTTAAACACAACAGTGCTCTGATCAGTCAAACGTGGAGTCACTTTGGCTTAAAGAAAAAGTGTTCAAAAGCCAGGTCCTGGAGGTAGACTCCACTCATATACTGTATGCTCGCTGCTCATTTTAGACCAATCCAGCCTTTTTTACCTGAAGATATTTTGCTGTTAATGGTGACATACAGCATCATACAGCAATGGCATCGTACAGCAATAGCACCATGTAATTCAAATCATGGGTTATTTTCACCCAAGGTTAACTCTCCTTGAGGTACACATCAGATTTCCCCATCCTTCCGCACTTGTTTGGGGTGAAGTCCCACACCCTAGCATTTAATGAAAATTAAACTGGATGAAAAGTATTTTATTTATATGTTTTGTTTAGAAACAAATAGAAATTTTAGCAACAGCCATGAAAGGCAACATTGTACACAGCTATGGATGGAGAAGAATACGAATCCAGTATATATATACATGTAATATATTGATTATATAAATAGGTTTCTAATATTATGTTAGTGTTATGTCTATTAAAGCAGTAAATAACCAATGAAATATTTTCTTTACTAGCTGCTGTAATTTAATTATAAAATCCTGGCTTTCCCAGCCTGGTGAGTTGCATTCCCAGAGCAGTATGTCCTGTTTGCTAGAGGCCAATCAGTAATCGTGAACAATAGGTCCGTCCTTTACAGCGCGTGAAATGTGGAGCTCACTCTCAGTTAAGAGTGTGCAGTTTCAGTTCAATTTTGTGGATCTGGATGTATTTCATACCCTCACTTTTCTCTGTTCTGGAGTTGTTTTTTAAACTCTGTATTTCTCAATATAAAAATGCAGAAAGCATAAGGTACTCGGTGTATGCTGTTACTGCTGTGAAAAATCAAACAATCTGAAAACACAGAGTTAAACTCTGTGTGTATGAGAGAATATATATGTATTGTGCTTTATCATACCAGCCCTTTGTGTCGTTATGTTGGCCTGATCAGGCAGACAGTGTTATGTGTGAGATTATAGTGCTGGCTTGTGAGTAAAAGTGGGACAGAAGGACAGAGTCGTATAATCAATGCAAACTCATTTATTATACAAACAAGCATCTCTGCTTGGTCTAGATAGATTTTCCTTATGGACAGGTGGTGGCGTGGCCTTCCTTTTGGGCAGATGGGGTGATCAGGCTGATCTGGTTTTAGAAAAGATGAGAACTGGGTTTGTAATCATGTCCGTCCTTCTTCTTTTGGCTGGGCTTGACTGTCTGTTCTTACAGGAGTGTGCACGTAGGGGAGTGATGAGCCCCAGCAGCCCTGCCTCACTCCACACTGGTGCCAGCCAGTTCCCGCTGCTGCATGCGAGCTCTCATTACATGCAGGGCCAAGCATAGGCGAGACACCTTAAACACAACAGTGCTCTGATCAGTCAAACGTGGAGTCACTTTGGCTTAAAGAAAAAGTGTTCAAAAACCAGGTCCTGGAGGTAGACTCCACTCATATACTGTATGCTCGCTGCTCATTTTAGACCAATCCAGCCTTTTTTACCTGAAGATATTTTGCTGTTAATGGTGACATACAGCATCATACAGCAATGGCATCGTACAGCAATAGCACCATGTAATTCAAATCATGGGTTATTTTCACCCAAGGTTAACTCTCCTTGAGGTACACATCAGATTTCCCCATCCTTCCGCACTTGTTTGGGGTGAAGTCCCACACCCTCAGAGGTGAAAACCGTTCTAGGTACCTGCCCATATTCTCCCATGCACCTTGCTACCCATGACCACACTGCATCAGGGCATATCCCTGTGTGATATTCCTAAATAGTCGGCTAACCTTAGGAAATGCCAGAAACAGATTCTTGAGAAACACCAATATGGGCATTCTGATTACCCAAGGGTGCTGAAGGGACTGAAGAGCCATTGTAACAAGGCAGAAAGCATCTCCCCACAGAAGAAAGGGAAGGTGCCATTCTTTGTTTCTTCCATAAATCGGCTCTCAGAGAAGAGCGAAAAGGTGTAATTGTTAACTGTCTCCATGAGAGAGGATGTTCCCGAGGTACTGGGATGGCTGCAATGCAGGGCCCAAAAACCAGATTAGGCTCAAGGCCAGTGAACTTTTACCATAGTTCTCCCAGGCAAAACACAACCAAGTGCTACACAGCACAGCAAACTGCAGAAGCCAAAACCAGCCTTTAACAAATTCTCAAATTTGATGTACAGCAAGAGATGGAGCATGGCACAGAGCAGGTAAGGGAACAAACAAACTAGTGTCGAGAACAAATAAGTCAACATTGCAACCAGCAACTGCTAAACAGGTATAATAACTAGTTCCCTCTAGCACGCTCTGATCAAATCTGTCATTATCTCAAACACTTCATGCCCCATGTTGGGTGCCAAAAAGGACTGTGGTGGGCTCACCCTGGATGGCAGCTCAGCCCCACGCAGCTGCTTGCTCACTACCCTCAGTGGGATGGGGGAGAGAATTGGAAGGGCAGAAGTGAGAAAAGTCATGGGCTGAGATAAAATACAGTTTAATAAGCAAAGGGATAAAAAAAAAGGAAAACCAAACCAAACCAAAAAAACCCAAGTGATGCAAAAGTAATGACTTCCCACCAACCGACCGATGCCCAGCCAGCCCCCGAGCAACAGCCCCCTCGGAAAACTCCCTCCCCCAGTTATTTTATTCCTGCATGTGACGTCATATGGTGTGGAATATCCCTTTGGTCAGTTGGGGTCAGCTGTCCCAGCTGTGTCCCCTCCCAACCTCTTGCCCACCCCCAGCCTGCTCACTGGAGGGGACAGAGTGGGAAACAGAGAAGGCCTTGATGCTGTGCAAGCACTGCGCAGCAACAGCTAAAACACTGGTGTGTTATCAATGCTGTTCTGGTCACAAACCCAAAACACAGCCAAAAAGGCTGCTCTGAAGAAAATTAAATCCATCCCAGCCAGACCCCATACAATACTGTAACTCTATGCTTGTGGTGTCTTTTAGATTTAATTTGGATTTCCTCTTGGCCACATAATGAGGAAGGTCTTTGATGACGTCAGGAGAAAATGTCAGAGCCCTTCCGGAAATATGGCCCTGACTGGATCCCGTGGTGAGGAACAGAGGGTCAGCTCAGAGCCCCACAGCCTGGAATCATCCTTGGGTCTGTATCCCTATGTTGGCAAGTGAAGAGGCAGGTTTGGGCATGGTGAAAGGGGCAAAGATACTCAAATGCCTGCCTTACTGCCTGCTAACACTCTTATCCATATAATGTAACTTCTTGTTTTCTTTTTTTTGCATGTCACATTCGATATTGCTTCCCCCCAGAACTGGCAGGTGGCGTGCACTAGCCATGATGAATGTGGATCAAAAGAAATTCTTTCAAGCCTAATCAGTTTTGTTCTTTAATTCACCTGAAGTATGCTAAAACACAAATAAAACAAAATATAGCTGATAATTTTTGTTTGCCTGCTCTGCTTGTGTTGAGGGGATTTTTCTTGTTAAAAGTCTCCAAATTCAGAAAACCATCCTCACTTTGAAGCCTGACAAAACACGTGAATTAGGACAATTACAGCAATGAGAGTAAGTGCATAAATTTTGAAGCACATGGAGCATGTAAATCTTTTGTGCAGATTTTAAAGGAAAGAATAATTAAAGACATGAAGCAATCTGGAGAGTAGGGTAAAATGCAATATAGATTTACCAGGATATATGGCATCAGGCTATCTTGATAGCTCTTTCTAGTTTTCTAGAGAAAGGAAATTATATGGATCTCATATGGCTTTCTGTAAACACTGTGTTATCGACTCATTTCTTTTGTGAACTGTGCTTGACATTTCTGTTCAAGTTGTTACATTTTAGATGGATGGATGCTGTCAGGGTTTATTAATCAAGAACTCTCCTAGTAGCCTTCCTATAGCTTAAAGGCACTATATGGGAAAGTGCTAACTAAGGTATAGAAGATGGGAATTAGTATGAGAATGGATAGGGAACTGGTAAAAAAGGAGGAAACAGTGGGCTGCAGTGCAAAGGAATGTATCAGGTCATGGAGCAGTAAGCAAGAGAGCTCCTTGAGCGTAAGTCCTAGGACTGCTCGTTTGAAGTCTTCTCTGATGACTGTGACTCAGTAAGTGCTTAAAAATGAAAATTTCTGATTGCATTGGACTTGGATGCATTGTCAAAAGAGAAGAGGGCCAGAATTCCATAAAGGAAGAACTGAACAACCTTTGCTACTGTAGAGTTAAGATTGGCATGAAATTCAGAGCACAAAATGAAAGTGCAAGGTCTTGTACTCAGGGCCTGACAGATACAAGTCCTCCTAGAAGCTCAGCACTCCATTAGGAAGCAAAGAAAAAGAAGGACCTGAGAAGAAGAAGGAGATGGATACATGAGCTAATCACAGGATAGGTATTGCTCACTCATTTTATGTTGCCATGGAAAAGGCGAATGTAATTCCAGAATATAGCAGGAAAAGCATTTCCAGCAGTGCTGGTATGAATGGCAGTGTGAGAGGGCCTGGTGAGACTCCTGGAAGACTGTACAGGCAGGATCACTGATGTTTCAAAAGGACTGGGAAAGAGAGAGGCTACTGAGATAGCTGGGGAAAGGAAGGCTTAAAGGAGATCTGGTTTCTGCCTATAAATGCATATTGTAGAAACTTCACAGGTGAATAGAGGAGCTATTTAAGGTAAGAATAAAGTTGGCACAAAAGCAGAGATATATAACCCTGACCTGAAGATACTTAAGAAAGAGTCTCTTTAGCTTCTGTGCTGGGTCCCTCTAAGCCCTGCATGCCAGGAGACCCCAAGGAAGCAGGTCCTCAGCTGTTTGACAGGATGCTTGGGCCAGGGGAGTCTACCCAGAGCAAACAGTGGCTTCTGAAGGAATGCTTATATCACCCTAGCCCCTTTAGCTGGCATTAATCGGTTAGGATGGAAAAGAAGATTTAACCATTAGGCTTTTGAAGTGTCTTAAAATAATCCTGATTTTTGAAAATACTACCAATAATAGAGAGACAGCTGGATAGAAAAGAAACTTTTTGTATTGAATATAGATTTCCAATCACAGTAATATAATTTCTTTTAGAGATATGACTGCTAATTTTGATCACTGGACATATAGTTGCAATTATTTCTCTCCTTAAAGTAACATAATAGCATTAAAAGACTATTTTGTTGGCTAGTTGTATAAGAATGAACAAAATTAAATGCCTGAATCTTATGTTAACACACCTTCAGCCATACTCTTGTTCTTGCAGCAGATTATTGTCTTTTACTGCCAGTTAAATTATGAGTTCTCTGAACCGTGTAAACTGTCATTGACTACTTGGAAGAAGTTTTGCGAAAAGGACAGACAAATGGTCTCCCCGTGCCAGACTTTCCCAGAACTAAGCAAGGAAGACAGACATAGTCTTCCCTTCCTTACCCTTTCTGAGCATTTTTCTTTATTGACACTGAAGATTTGCCAGACTATATAAATTGCTACATTTTGTGAAATTAAAAATAGTCTATCTTTGTGGCTTTGAAACTATCATTTATACCTTGCTTATGGGTGGGGACAAATAGTGGAGGGGTGGAAAAAACTGTCCACAAAATTGTCAGGTAATAGAGCTTTCCTCAAACATAATTGCAATTGCCCTAGTTCATTAGTCACGGTATTTGCTGATGGGCTTACGTTGAAAAAACAGCACTCTGCAATCACTTGATAGAAATATTTCTGGCAGAGATGTCTTTGCTCTGTAGACAAATCAAACCTGCCTTCTGTTATACAGTAATTAGTTTCTGAAGCCCTATATTATTTGGGAAAAAAAAATATCTGCCTTTGAATTCCAGTTACTGGAACTTTTTATACCCTTGTCTGCTGACCTCAGCAATTAATTATAAATGCCTTTTCATCTTGTCTGGATCGAGAAAAGTCTAAGATTTGAAAATAAAATAAGGAATGGTAGGCCCAGTAACTATCATAAGCTTCATTATGTTCTTTCTTCATTACCCATTTTTTTTTCTTAAACATAACAAAGGAAACAGCCTTGTTTGCAAGAAATACACCTAGAAAAAGCAAGAAATCATGTTCTTATAATTATATCTCACTTCCCCATCACTCCTTTCCTGTTATAGATCTCTTCTACCAGCTTATAGTGTTCCTAGTGATGCTGCTTCTCTACAGATGCGCGTTGCCTTTCTGCAGACCTGGGGAGGTTTCTCAGGGAGCAGCACGAGCAGGGCCACTCCACAAGGGACGGGAGTTGGCAGCCTAGGGTGACGGGCTGTGCCCTCACCAACCGGGCACAGTCCCCTGGGGGCTGAACGTGGGGGGCAGAGCCAGGGACGGGTAACAAGGTCCATCGACAGCCGCAGAAGCAGCAAGCAATGAACCAGGGCCAGGGTCCAGCCCGGGTGTCTGGTGAGCACCAAAAGGAGATGGGACCAGAGACAGGTACACCTAACAAGGTAGCTTGGGCAAGGATGGGGTGCCCAGGTCTGAGCTGAATTGGAGGTCTTGGGCGTGTGGGCTGGTTGTCCCTGGTGATGCCGGTCTGGGCAATTAAAGCCTGTTAGTGCCCTCAGGGCTCTCTCAATTTTCTGGCTTTGTTTTTTTTAATTCACCATTTCTCTTTTCCTTTATTTTTAACCCTCTCCTTGATGCCTTAAAGTTCACTTTGATCTCATCCAGCAGTGTCAGCTACTGGTTTTCAGGTCTCACAAAATACCAGCCTGCTTGTTACACCTCAGCTGGGGATGTTGGAGGAAAATTAGCCATACGGAGACCATTGCTATAACAGACTAGTGGCTGATAACAGAAAGGCCTGAAATCCTGCAAGCCAATGGATTACAGTGACAGTTTCCATGTATCTCATAAAGTCAGTCACAGCCCCTGGGGGTCCTTTTACCTTCTGCAAAGCAGCAGCATTCCACTGACAAGCAGAAACCTCATATCTCAATCCCTCCCAGCTTCATGGGGGATGAAATCTTGATGCTCAGGCCAGTCTGCTAGAGGAGGAAGGAGGTGGATGAGAATAATTCCTCCCTGATCCTGAAAATAATAGACTAGGTGGGCCTGATGCTTAGCAAAGGAGCAGTTGGCTAGTCACAAACACTGTTCTTCATGTGTGCCCCTCCTTAGTGTATGCCCAGAAACCCACTGGTAGGGCTGACATTACAATTTATTCACTATAAAATCAGTGATCAACACGGGGGGGGGGAAACACTTTTGTTTTACATGGGGAAAAATGGTTATGTGGCAAGAATCCTGCATCGTGACCCGCTGGGAGAGGGGATTTGCATTGCCATATGAAATAGGAATGACAGATTAATTAGAGCTTTGGGTGTTAATTATATTAGGGTTGATAATTCTAAGGTAAAAGCTGCACAAGAATGATGCGTATATTTTCACTGGAGAGTATTCAGTAATTGAAATCTGTAAGCTACTGCTACTTCTTTCTTTCATAGATTGTCTGAAACATGTCCAACGCATTGAAGTAAAAGATAATATTATTACAAGCTTGATTTGAATTGGAAGAAATACCCTTTGGACTCCTTTCCTTGCCCTTGCTGCATCTTATAGTATGGAAATATGTAAACGTCCGTAGTCATCTGTGGTACATTTAATGGTACCTCACTCAAAATGGTGATAGGCCTATTCCTGTATATAATACATTAAGCTGGTACTTTGATAATAATTTCACTTCTCTTGTTCACTTCTTTTTGAAGTACTGCATCTCCACAGTTGTGCCATCTTGGTGAATATAAATATTCTGAATGCTTTTAGAGAAAGCTAGCTATATTGAAATCCATTGTAGCATTGCTTATTAATATTGTAAAACCAGACAAACTACTCATAAATGATGTTTAGAGGATAAACCTGTGTTAGTACAGCACTGGATGTTTCTGTACTGGTTGTTGTTTTTTGTAATTGACGCACTATACTTAATATGTATTGTCTTAATAAAACATTAATTAATTCATCCTTTTTTTTTGATACCCTGGTTTGCTGAGGAAGTAAAAGAAACTGGCAACATAGGAATAAAGAAATGTTTGCATAACTCCCATAGTGAAAATCAATGATGTACATGCGATGAAGATGTGTAAGATTTTCAGGAGTTCTGTTGTCATGGCTCATGACACCATGACCCATGTTTCATGTTTCAAATGCAACTCTGGAAAGGCAAAACATTAATTCAGTGAAGACACAGGCATTCTTCAGAAAGTGCAGAGTTTCTGACTGTGTCCTTTTTAACTTTGGAATTTTTAATCTTTGGAGATGCCAGGTATCTCCCATGCAAAAAACCGAAGGGAACTCGTCCAGCCAGCATGGTCACTGGGCTGCCCACAGTACTTTTCCTTCCCAATATAAGCTAACATAATGTCCGCTGGTGGTGGCACACAGATGATAGGTGCAAGATACAAAGTGAAATATTGAAGACCAGTCTAGGCACTCCCTGCTCATGCATACTTGGTTGGGACAAGACATCTTACAAACACTGTAGTGTGGCTGTAACTTACAGTTTTTGGGTGTGTAAAAACCTTAAGTTTGAGAGAGAGAATAAGATACTGGCTTGTAAATTATAAGCAATATCCAGCCTGTGATAATAAGCAATCATTGAGATAGCTGGTGTCGTAACAGATGAGCAGAAAGAGATGATGCTACAACAGCACTTTTAGGGAGCATGTCTTGCTAAGTAGCCCTAACTGTGTACATGGAAAAATCCAAAGATCTCTAAGCAAACAACAGAGAGTAATACAAGTCCTGTCTTCATTATTTTAAATGTAGCCTATCTTTGTCCTAATGAGTAATCAGGAATCCTAACTCATATTATTATCCAGGAGCAGTGTGGAGCAGGATGCATTTTAGCTAATAGCCTCTGGTCAAAAGATGCCTGAATTCAAAGCATACATATTTGGATTCCCCAAACATCCCTCACATTAACCATTATAACATGCAAAAAATGCATCTTTCCTGTCATAGTATACCATTAGCTGGAAAAGGAATGTGGTCATAGTTGCCACGGTCATTATTCCCATAGTTATAATTGCTAACTGGTTACTGTAGTCACTGGTTGTATTTGGGACAATTACAGATGGCATACATGGATAATCTATTGCCTGTTTTGGAGATGTGGTACCCTGTAGTGTACTCCAAGACAACTTTAGTATCAAGTCAGTGTAGTGTCTCCACAGGTGTATAAAGCACTGCAATCCTTCCTTCCTGATTTCATGCAGTCTTTCAAAGATAGGTCTCATGGTGAAATCTCCTTGTGGTATCTATACCATTTTCAATTTGCAAGCCTGTAAATATTTTCTTCCAGCACTGGAGAGTTGTTTGAAGTGGATTTAAGCCTGAAAATATATTTATTTTTCTTTACTGTCTTTTGCAGACCCCTATTAGATAATCGAGGAACAAAACTGCTGATTTATAGAGGAATACTACACATCACTGGTCTGATTTCTTGGGTAGCTGCATTTCGTTAGTTCAGCAAAATAAGAATGGTATTTTAGGGAGCAGAAGTGCCAAGAAGCATTGTTCCTCATTAAAAATCTAACCTGAGCAGCAAGTTGAATTAGTGAGATGCCACAGTAGCAAGGTTATGTCATGTCCAGGATTAGATATGTTTCTCAGAAGAGGTTTTAGTCTTTTATTTTTATGGTTAACTGTTACACTAGAGCAACCACAGAACTACAAGACTAGAGTTGGCTCATACATGTGTGTCTTGAAGCCTGGCTCAAGCAGGCTTGATGGTCTAACTGTAGGTTTGCCATTATTGTGACAGTTTCTGGCATTATGTCATGCTCCATTTTGTGCATTCCCTGTTTAAACGATGAATGAACAGCAGAATGTGTTACTCTTTGCAACCCAACACATATTCTATAGTTTTGGAATTTTTAATCTTTGGAGATGCCAGGTATCTCCCATGCAAAAAACCGAAGGGAACTCGTCCAGCCAGCATGGTCACTGGGCTGCCCACAGTACTTTTCCTTCCCAATATAAGCTAATATAAGTACTTTTCCTTCCCAATATAAGCTACATATAATTAATGGTAATATGGGTTATATTTGAGATTATAGATGTGATTATATATGAATTCTGTATTTATTAAAGAGGTTTGATTTGATTCTTTTTCAGACTCTCACTTTATTTTTCTGAATCTCTGCTTCTAAATAAAAATCTTATATTAGATCTTTATTGGTCATGATATCTAACATTCTTTAAATGTACAAATCAGAAGCTTAATTTTTTTTTCTTTTTTATTGATTAGCATTATAGCTGTCAGTCTTGCACTGGATTTGGTGCAAGCATAAAGATAGTGCCAAAGAGATATAAAAACCCCACCCCCAGTTATTATTTTTGACTTTTTATCTCATGCTATAAGCTTTCTTGATAAAGAGATTTGGCCCAAGAAACATTTTCTCACTTATCTTAATTTGTCCTATCTCATAATCTTAGTTTTGTATCAGAGTTTTCTAAGAACACGGATTTCTCTATAATTTTGTGTATTTTAAACAATGACCAATTTGGCATGGTGGCTTATTTAAATATATATATACACATAAATATTATATATGCATACATACATATATCTCTCCATATATCAATATATCTGCATATCTACATCTATATATCTCTCTACATAATATCCATTGAAGGTTTTGATCTCTATGCAATTGATTCGGTATTCTCCCCCATTTACTCATTTATTTATGTTTCTTAGACTATAGAGAGCATTTAAGTAAGTTTGTCTAAAATTTTACTCTTGCTTGCTTGAATAGAACAGTAGGTGACTGCAAGACTGGTTTCATTGCCAGTCAAAACAACAAGTAGCTATAATTAGTTTCTAAGCATATATTTACTGTTCCTTTCCATGAGTCACATCCTTGATCATGTAAAAATTTGTTACTGAATTTCATGGGTAGATTGGAAAGATCGTCATTCATGTCTGTACTTCCCTATGTATTGGGGTGTGATCAGAAATCACAACACTCCCTGCATGTTTAATTTTTGAAAGATACCCTAAAGAAATTTGGAGGAGTTCAGTCTTTTTACCCCCATTTGATATTTGGTGGTACAATATGTTTCTGTCATGCAGAGAATAGAAATAGTACAAGAGAAGCTTTGCTGCAGAGCATATTCTTTGTTTTAATGGGATTTTGTCCACTGGATTGTTTTTGTTTGTCAGATCTCCACCATATACAGAATAATTATTACCTGTGCTAGTTATTTTTTAAACTTTCAACTTGAGATTTGGGGATATGTATTGATGCCCAGGATTAGCTGGCTCTTTGAGGAGCTGAGGAACTCTAACCAGGTACATTTGTAATTTCTAGAAGGATATATGGTTTCTCATTGAAGTGTCTTCTTCATTAAGATACCTGTAACGTTCTTACACACCTTTTTCTGGCAGTATGTGACTTAATATTTCAGGCATTCTTCTGGGTGATGTAGGACCAGCAATGAGGTGATTTGCTCAAGTTAACCAACAAGCCCATAAGATCGAGGAAAACAGTTCCCAGGATTCCTGTGCATAGAGGCCAAATGACAAGATTGCACAGCCTGCTTTAAATTCCTACGCGTTACTATCAGACAGTATTTTAAACACTGAATCAAACCAAATTCTTTTTTCAAGAATAACTGGCACTGATTTTAGCACAGACTTTGAGGTAGCTTCTGTAGATCCAGTATTATGTATTTATACTCGAGTCCCCATGAGTTAAGGGATTGTTCTGTAAAATTAACAACTCAAACACTGAAGATGCCAAGGTAGTTTGCCCTGCATAACTGAAGTGGTTGCCAATGTAATGGTAAAGAACGACTCCTGAATGTTATGATTTTGAAAAACATACTAAAATGCAGGCTCACAGCTGCCTACATTAAATGTTGCCTTATTTCTTCTGTCTTAGCCCTAAGTTTCCTAGGAGAGAAAGTGAATAATAACCCCATACATACATGTGCCCTGTTTCAGGGCTTGTCACTACTGTACCAAGCAGCAGCAACCACTATGCCCAAACCCACTTGGACTAGGCTGAATTAGAAGAGTCCTACTGCAGGGGGGGGAGCTCAGACCATTTTTCAGACACTGCTTGCACAGTGTTGCTACCGATGTGTGTGACGTACCTGCACTGCTCTGAGCTGCTTATTGCCAGTGTTGCAGTATATCTGGGGGAAATATTCCTCTGTGTTCTCCAGGCACATAATCAAAAGGGGAATTTTCTCAGCAGTGCTTCTTAAATGGTGAGTCCTGATGCTCTGAGGCTCACAGAGGGACTGACAGAGGCTTGTGAAGTTTCAAAAGGCTGTAAAAAGACAGACATATAATTTTAAGAAATTCCAGTCAGTGTTCAGGGGTCTCACAAGGACAGAGGATCAACAAAAAATTTAATTATTCTCTCAAAAATCTTGAGTAACTTGACAGTGCATTGTTCCTTCTTGTGCTTTTTCATTGCACGTTTTTGGGAAGCTGTGAATTCTGCTCTGAACCACAACCTCCATGCAGTGCTAACGCTAATACAATTGCCATTTTGAACTTAGGCACAAGATGCAGTGAGATGGCTTTTCAGCAGTTACTAAATGCCCTCAGAAGACAGCAACATCCCTTGATCAGTTTACCATGCAAGCCACAGCTATATGTGATAAAGCTGTGGGACACGTATTGCAGCTCAGTCTTGATACAGAGGCAGTTGTAGCCAAGGAGTGCAAATGCCGAATGGGAGGGCAGGATTGCAGGCCTTGGAGGAGCAGTGTTGCACCTGCATGTAATTGGTTTCATCTCAGGAGATGAGATAAGGAGATGAGACCACTTCACCAGGGCTCAAGTATGCAAGTATTTCAGATGTTCTTCCAGTTTACCGCATCATCTGCATAGTCAAGGTCTGTGAAAGTCATCTTGCCAACTACTCTTCCTCAGCTTGGGTTGCCTACCTGCGTCTGGCATGGCAAAATAATGAAGAAGGATGTAGCAGAAGGCTTCAGCTCTTGCGGTTCTCTTCCCTTCTCCTGCCTCTCTATTTTTGCCCTGTGGGACAAGATAATGACATCTAGCAAGAAACCAGCTTTTTGTGCCTCGTAGCAGCATGTGTGAGTACTCCACAAAGATTACGCATGTGGTTTTTGAAACATACTCTGCCTGTGTCATATTGAACCACAGCATATGCTCATTCCCTTTCTGCTAAAGCGAAAGTAAGTAAACAATCACACAAATACGAGAACTGCGATGCTGAGAAATCAACCCATGGCACACAAGGATAATTTACACAGAGATACTGTCCCAAGAGTGATTATTATTCAGGCCATTTACAAGAAATCTGCTACAAGCACAGCGTGCAAGTTATTTTATTTATAGGAATGGCAGGCTGAGCTTTTAGAAAATGGCTCTGAACTAGACTGCATTGTCATCCTGTGGAAAAAGCAGCTAGTGGATCTCAAATTTGGTATTTTAGTTTCCCACAACGTCAGCATTTATGATTCTTCCTGGTACGAATACATGCAATTCTGTGTTTTGTTGCTGTGCTGGAAATAGAGAAGGAAGTGACACCCAGGAGACACTGGTTCATTGCCTTGAGACTTGCAAGGAAATGATTTAAAAAGGAGTCTAACAAGGGATCTAGCTTTCACATAACTCACATTATCTGAACGAAATTCCCTTTAACTGATGAAATATTTGAATAAAACACATTGTCGGCATGGCTAATAGTAGTTTGAAAATCCTAGCTATCAAATGGAGATCCACAAGAGAAGGAATACTAGGCAGAAAATTTTGGTGTGTTTTCAGAATGAAATTACACTACAACAATATCTATCATCGAGAAGTTTTCTAGCTGAATCCACCCACAGTCCTATGACAAGAAAGGGACTAGATTTCAAAGGCTATGGAGAAAGTCTGCCTAGTCTGGGCCTGAAAACAGGCTGTAAGTCATGTAAAAGGAAAGACTCAAATCATAGTAATAACTTCTACTATTCTGAAACGATTTAGGACAGAGAGAGATTACCTTTTCATATTAAGAAGCAAGTAAATCTCACCATTTGGTGTATTGCTAATGTCAGATTCAAAGATACAATTGTGAACTACAATACTGTCCTTGCATAAATTGAAATCGTGGACAGTTTTGCAGCATTTCAGCTGAGTGTTGCAGTGTAACAAACCCTCTGAGTGTTGTTGATTCCAGAAGAAGAATTGGGGCATTATAGAAAAAAAAATCAAGCTAACAACCAAACCCAAGAAAATAATAAGGACAAATCCATCCTGCATAACTCTGAAAAATCAGTTCATGCAAATGTCTAACCTTATGTGAAAGGGACACTTATTATTGTCTTGTAAATGGTGCTGTCTTAAGAAATGGCTAATCAATAGCTGTATTATACATTCCAGAACACGAAGCCAGAATGGGTTCCAGATGGGATGGGGGTAGGAGGTCTGGGAAAATAAAAGGCATCTTGAATTCCAGTTTGGAGGAACTAGTCTTGTTTGTTAACTGCATTAAATGCTGCTAATGTTTATTTATTGGTAAAGAAAGATGTAGAAAGATTTGTTCTGATGGCACTTCTCCAAACAAGCTTTTAAAGAGAGGAAAAAACCACATATTTTAACTCTTTTGTCAAAGCCCAGAAAAAAATGGCCCCTCCTAACTTTCTCTTTTCCACTAGGGTTAAAACAGTACCTCTGCTAAGTTATCTACTTCCTTCTACACAAAATCACCATTTCACCAAAGTTCAAACCTGCCAACAATAGAAGGATGTTAGCATTTATCAAATGAAAAAAATAAACTATAACGTAGACACATTCATGAGGGAGTTCAACTGTAAAATGTGAAGGCCATGTTACTCTAACTTCTACCCTGACTTTGATCTCTTTTGGTAACAAAAATTGGTATTTGGTTATATACATGAGCCAACCGTGCCCATTCAAGTTTTTTTTCTTGCTGTGTTCATTGAAGCTGATAAGGATTTGGCAATAGAGAAGATGGTTGGTGTTTCCAGCTGGCATTTTAATAGAGCATTATAAGAGTAACTGACGGTCAGCTATTCCATCTGAAAATCTTTGCTGTTATTTTAGCATGCTCCAGTACAGCTGGTAACACATCGCATCCTGCTGCTGCCAGGGCAAGCCCATTTCGTGCCAGGAGTCCTGGAGTTTCAGAAGTATCTCAGGCATGTTATAAATCATCTGATGTCTAGTAGAATAATCTAACATCAGGCACCATAATTTACATTTTCTAATTACTACAAATATCATTTGGTGTCTTGTTGTGGTTTAACCTCAGCCGGCAACTAAGCACCACACAGCCACTCACTCACTCCCCCCGCCCCAGTGGGATGGGGGAGAGAATTGGAAGAGCAAAAGTCAGAAAACTCGTGGGTTGAGTTAAAAACAGTTTAAAAATTCAAATAAAATAAAATAGTAGTAGTAGTAGTAGTAGTAGTAGTAGTAGTAGTAATAATAATAATAATAATAATGATAATAATGATAGACCCTACAAAGCAAGTGATGCACGATGCAATTGCTCACCACCTGCCAACCAATGCCCAGCCAGCCCCCGAGCAGGGCCCCCCCCAGCCAGCTTTTCCCTAATTTATATACTGAGCATGACGTCATATCGTATGGAATATCCCTTTGGCCAGTTTGGGTCAGCTGTCCTGGCTGTGCCCCCTCCCAGCTTCT
>NW_008825167.1:12094676-12101652 GCF_000699105.1 Pygoscelis adeliae
ATCCAGCTTATGCTGGACTTTGGGAATGGATGGCAACATCGTAGCCAAGGGCTGCCTGGAGCAGTGACTTGCTGGTATGGAAATATGACTGTAAGTCAGTCATCTTACTCTATAAATAGTGGACAGCCCAGGGCCTGTTGAGCTCTCCTGCACAGCAGCGGGCTGCGCGCCAGGATCTCCACTTGAGTAGGGACGTCTCTCAAGGTTACTCCTTGAGGTTGACAGATTCCTTGCCGCAACAGATCCTCGGCAAGTGACTAATAGCATGCTAAACTTTGAAATCTTATCTAAGTGATATAAAGGATTGATTGCGCATATGTAATCCTTTAGACATAAACTGTTGACCAAGTCTGGGACTAGGATTGGATCCAGCCGCACCTAGACTCCTCTCTGAGAAGGAGTTTAGAAAGCAAGGGGGTCCTTTCTGAACCTCATGGCTCAATGGGAGGGTCTCCCTGAGAGTTTTGTCTGACCCTATCCTCTATGCAGTAAATAATCAAGTGTACCTCGCCATCGAATCTTGTTAAACCACTGTCACATTTACCATTGTACTTTGTTAACTCACTGTTTTATATCAACAAAGTGTATTGTTGCTTCTCTCTTATGAGTGAAGTGCAGTCTCACTCCATCCGTGACACTTTGTCAGGAACTCTATCAATAAGAAGTCTGTATCTGCAACTCTCTGGGCAAAGGAACAATCTCCCTTCAGTATTACACCCCTGGCCTCCACAGATCAACTGACTACTGCTACAGCTGCCATTTGAGTTAGTTATTGTGATGCTAATCTGTATCTTCTTGACCATCTTCCCCATATAGTGCATTCTATGTTTCTGCTTCCTTTTGCATTAGTTTTAAATTTGTTTTTCAGTTTTTCAATCATTGGTCATTAATTGAAAATTTTGCCTCATGTTTGAGCCATGATTATTTGTTTGGGGTTGTTGGGAAGTAGACAAAAGACTTCTAATATACTGACTTCTCATTTCAGTCTCCTCTATGGGGTAGTAATTGAATTCTGTTTTACTTCCCACACCTCAATCAGTGACTTAAATTATGGCAACTTTCCACAGCTACGTCCTGATTGCAAAGGTACATTTATTTGACATTTTGGCTATGTCTGGCTATGTCCTGATTGCAAATGTACATTTATTTGACGTTTTGTTCTCATTGAGAGGTTTTCAGTATTCAATCTTTATTTAATAGCAATCCTAATTTCTTTTTCAAATTCACTGCAGCTTTAGTTTAATCATATGGATAGAATTATGGTTAAGGTTTGGTTTCAAACAAAAATAGATTCCTCAAGCTCTATTCTTGCACTGGTCTGACTCATTGAATGCAACTGGTTGTTATTTACAGCTGGCTGACAGTTGTAAGACATTTGAAGCCTTCACTACTGCAGTCTATCACTGGCAGGAAGCTTTTATCAAGTATCCTAGCTGGAGCCACAACAAAATAATTTAGTGATTCTGTTAATAGCGCACTGCATCTCACATCACAGGTCTGTTAGGTCCTGCGCTGCTGAGGTAGCAGGGCTGAGCAGCATCTGTCAGAGCAGCAGCACAGCAATAAAACCAGAAAAAAGATGCAAAGACAGGGAACAAAAAAGGATGGGTTCATACTCCCACTGCCCTCCAAATAGCCTGCAGTGGAAGTAGGACACAGCACCGCAGTGGCAGAGGTGCAGGTATGAAGCATCCTTGTGGCCCACCACCACTCTGCACCATTTCTCCTGCTGTTTTTCAACAGAGTGTGAGCTGGGACACATTTGTAAAATTGTATTTACCTTATTCAAAATATATGGTGAAACCCAGAAGGATTTGGCTGTGTATTGACTAGATATGACCTTTATCCTTTGAAATATTTTTTTCCTATTGATTAGCACGCAGTTTATAATGTATCACTGTATTCTTCTTATGAACTACTGGAACTTAGGTTCTTTTTTCTTCAATATGAAGCGTATGAAAGGATTTTGTCCTATTTAACTGCCTTTTTTTTCCAAGAAGTCTTCTCTTTCACCCGAAGAAAAATGGTTAAACATGATGAAAGTACCTGAATAGTGATGTTTCTTAGACTCTGTTCTGAGTTAGTTTGTTCACCATTAGAATTATGAGACAACTGTCATTTGAATTTAACACACTGGCTCTTTTCTTTTGTCCACTCTCTTTCTTTTATATACCCCTGGTTGAGGCACATTCTCCATTCTTTTGTTTATATGCTAAATTCAGGTTGTAGTTCCACCTAAAATAAGAAGCAGTGGGAAATTTTAGCTCAGTTTTATATTTTTGTATGGTTTTAGTCTAACTGAAACTGCAACAACTGTCCCTTAATTTAAATGTAACAAGTTTTTTGCTTACATTCCCATTACTTATTCTGCTTTGTGTTGCATTTTAACATTGTGAGCTTAGCGAGTAGTATAATTTCATTAGATACCTGAATTCCATTTCCAATGCTGTTACTAAGTAGCTATGTTATTTAATGCTTGTATGTACTTCTTTTAAAGAGGTGATGTGATAAGTATTGAAATCATGACTGCTTACTGCAGTTAACTCAGTAATGAGTATAATAATGATTACTATATAGAAGGCAGAAGAAGAATTCTTAATGCTTTCTCACAATTAATGAATAAAGCGTGCTAAGCTGTACGAAGAACCGACAATTGCTAAATATACCCTAGGGACTGCTGGGTGTCAGGCACAGTCCTCAGTGTATTACGCTAGCCCAGAGGGCTGCAGCTAATCATCAGAAGAAATGTCTGCCTTGTTCTGTGTGACCCTAGATCTCAAACTGGCCTGAGCAGCTTTTGTGAAAAAACATCCTATTACCATTTGAATATCCCAAAACAGTCTTTTGGGACATAATGTCCTTATTGAAAATTCGTTTCCTACTTCTAAGGAATACAACCACCGCAGGGCTGAAGTTGTGTAATATTATCCAAAGGCTAACATCCCATTTCACTTGATTTAGGTTAAGGTAAGTGGAGCGGAAAGTATTTATTTACAACATCTCAAACAGCCAGGACAGCTACATAATTTGTAAAAGGCATCAGTGAAAAAATTAAAGAAAACTACGCTTTAATCTTTTTATACAAAAACTTAAATCTAAAGTCTGCCTGCAATCAGCCAACGCATTGTAGGCTCTTTGCTGGCCCACACAGTCAGGAACTTCTCTCTTCATCCAAGATTTATGTCAAGGGTTACCTTTATCAGAACAAATCTCCTCTATCAGTCCCCTTCTTGAAGTTCTCCTTATTCATCTCTAACATACTTGGAGATTGCTCTGACACTCTTCCTCTAAACTAAGGACTGTCTTATCTCTTTCAACAAAGAGAGGTCATTTTGGCAGATATATCCTGTTCTTGATTGACCTATTGTGTTGGTTTTTAATGAAGAGGTAAACATTCCCCAAATGGTACTCCAGTGCAAAGTGTGTGTACCTGATGAACTATAAAATTTGTGTACTTGACAAGCATCCTTAATACAAACATGCAAATGAGATTCATCTACCCATCATCACTGGCTCTTAGCTGAGAACAGACAGTATGGGAGTCACCTACTTTAGGGTGATATCAGCAGTGTGGTGACTGAACTCCAGATCCTACCTGTAAAGGACAGAGAGGTTTGTCTTAATTGTTCTCACTCATCAGTCATTCTACTGCTACATCTGAAAAGATTTTTTGGACAGACCTTTTCACTGAGCTCTTCCCACTTCATTCTTATCTTACTTTCCTAAAGAGTACTTACACCACTGGTGTTCATTCCTATGCTTAATTAAAGAACTTCTTGTCTCTGACTCTTAAGCTTCCTATTTTTTTAATATCCAAAGTCCACAACCAAAGTGTCTCCAGCTTTGGATCTGTTCTTGTGGATTATAAAATGGTTTTATGGAGGAATAATATAAAAAAGATATGGCAGGTATTCATATTATATAAAATGTATAAAGTAATGATGCTATTTTGTGGACATCATAAATTGAATTCCCGCATGCTGAAGAACTCCTAATATGTTTGGACTTTTAAGTTACAATCTTGTTATATCACTTTTTAACTTACACCTTCTGCTCATGTCGTAACAAACCTGTTCTTATGTAAGAAATGCCTATTGCTGTTCTTGATGGTAAAATCACCATCAATAGCTTATTATTTAATTATAGTTTACTGATCCCTAGCAACAGCTCTCTGTTGCTCCTGTCCTTTCTTTTTGACATGGTGGAAGATCATTTGTGTAAGATACAGGCACATAACTGCAGCAGCCCGAGAGTATAACAATGGCATGTTAGGCCAAAGGTCCTTCTAACCCAGCAACCTGTAGCAACCACAGCAGATGCCTAGTGCAGAGTACAAAAAACAGTAATCATGTGGTGATATTTTCTGAGAGTGATGTCCCTCTACTTAGCCCTCCGTGGATATTTCTTGCATTTGCCCAATCACTTACTGAATCCATATACACTTTTACAATGAACAACACTATCACTAGAATTTCTGTAGTTTATTTACTCATTTGGAAGATCACCTCCTGTCGTTTGTTCTGAATCTGCCGCCTGCTTGTTTTATTTGAGAATAACAACCCTGTCTCTTGGATTGTAAAAAACAATTGTCCTCTATTTATTCTCTGCGTTGCTAATGGCTGCAGAGGCCTCTATTGTATTCCCTCCTCAGCAGTTTCTTTCTCATGCTAGCTACTTGCTACTTGCTCCTCACAGAGCTGGTCCAGACCCTGATCATCCCCGTTGCCCTTCTCTGAACCCATTCTAGTCCCTGGGATGGGAGGATCATAACATCCCAGAATACCCAAGATGCAGGCACATGGGTTTCATATAGAGAAAAAAATAATGTTCCCTGTTCTGTTCTCTGTTGTTGTCTTTGTCATTTCTAGCATTTGATTTGTTTGTCTGACCCAAGCACTTGAGCACTTAGTTGACATTTTCATAAAATTCTCAATTCTAATGAAAGATCTTTTCCCTGAATGGTAGTAGCAGTCAGAGAGGCCATTATTTTATATATCAAGTTTTCCTGTGTGAATCATCTGATCTCTAATAATTTTCTCACTCTTGGTTTTGTTCCCAATACTCCTGGCCTTTATTACCAATAATTCAGTGATGGTTTTGAAAATCTTGTTTTGCTTCAGATCATTTTCAGTGGCTGCCTGCTTTGCATGTTGGAAGTACATACCCAATTATTTGATGTAAATCAAAGCTTCCAGGCTACTACTCAATTTCAATTCTGCTTCAAAGCCATGCCTAATTTGAATAGAAAAGGTTAATATCCCCTCTTTTTATTCAGAGACATATTTTAATTCAACAAGGTTTTCATCACACAAGACAGTCCTAAGATTTCTACCTTAGACTGTATGCAGTTCTGTTTTAAAAATAAAATGTCCTTACACTTTTTCTCACAAAGAAACTGTCATCAGAATTTTTTTTGCCGTTAAATTAGTCCTGATCAGATCTATCATCCTTTAATTTGATCCCACTTTGCTTTTCTCAATCCTTGGAAGCCCTTCATAAATATCCACTTTTCCTTCAGTAGCATGTATATTCCATGTGGAATGTACTAGGTATGACATTTCTTGAATTTCTGGATTCTTGGTTTTTACAAAACTTATGTTGTCATCTGACAAACTGCACTTGGTCATGCTGCATTATTTTTTGAGATTCAGGCATCTTCCTACGAAGCAATTCAGAGTTCACAACATTCTATGCTGTCACTAATTCTCCTGCCATTACGTATCTTGTGCATTTCAATCCCTGAAGGATAGAGATACTCTTCTGTTGTGCAATAGACTATTGTGTCAGTGCCACAGAGCTGGAAACTGCAGTAAATGTGTTTTTCCTGTTTGCCCTGTCTTCTTGCACCACAAACACATTGTGTTCTGACCAAAATTTGTCATTAACTGCTTGCTGATCATACTAAACATTCATTAAAGAAACCTCTTTGGGGAAAATGGCTATCAGCAATTTTGAAGATACAACACGTGATGTTTAGATAGGGAGAAGAGAGGGAAAAAAGGAAATATTTCTTGTCCTGGTGGCGGTGGATAAGTCAGTGCGCTGAAACAACATTATACCTCATTCAGCATTATTATACCTGTGCAATTATACGCTAAAGAAAAAGAGGTAGCAAAAAGGTTTTTTAATTGATGGAAATTTCTTTATGAATGTATATAATTTCTCCACTTGCAGAAACGTATTTAGCAATTGATACTGAAATAATTAGTATCTCCTTTTGTGTTGACAGATGTGACATTTGCAGTAGAATAATTTTTGTGTATGTGCGCTGCGAGGCGGGACTGGAGTCCTTAATAATTTTTGTTTTTTTCTCATGACAGATAGTGTAAATTGAAGATCATGCTGGGATTATGAATAGAGCACCAAACATACTTACTAGTTGCAAATGTTGACGATAACCTTCCTAGAGTTGAACATCAACCAGAACCACATGAGGCTTCTGTATTGACCCTCAGAGGAGTTTACCATCTTGAGTTTTGGGTTACCTTTCTGGAGGAAGAGTTGATGTAAATGGCCACTGCCCTGGAGACAACAAAGCTGTGATGGTTTGTCAAAGGAGGGCTCTCATCTGAAGTCTCGTCTAGGTTTATGAATGCGAGAGAATTACGGTTTCTTTTAGAAATGGTGTACAAATGTAAAAATTTGGCTTTTCATCCTTTGTTATTTTGTATTTCAGAACTGGTGTGCACACCATGCAATGCCTACTTCATACTCAGCTTTGTTTTGCTCACACGCTGGCTGTTTGCTGTGCTTATCCTGCAGTTTTATGTCTCTTCCTCTGCCTAGGGAGGCTTAGACTCACCCTGTGAACAGATTCATTAAAACTGATGTGGCCACTGGCATAGCGAATATTAGTGATGTCTTTTAAAAGGCACTTTGTTTTACATAACCTATGTAATAATTCAACTGACCATCCACTTTTAAGAAAGCCGTGTATGTTGGGGTAGTAAGAAAAAACCTGAGACAGTTCAATTCC
>NW_008825167.1:12101681-12108653 GCF_000699105.1 Pygoscelis adeliae
GCATGTGAGTGGGAGGAAAGTGCAAAGACATTGGGCTGTTGGGCAGAGAGAAGCAGCTGGAGGCAAGGATTTCCCTAGATGGTCTGAGAGGACCACATAGTCTTACCAACGGGGTAAATCTCCCTTCAAGCTTACAGGTCTTTGCACTGCACTCTACAACATTGTGTGCATGCATCCATTTTGCCAACGCCAAAAATAATTGAAAACAAAGACAGGGAACAGAAATAGCATTCTTAAGTTAATTCTGAAATGTTCAGTTTGTAGCAGGTTGTATCAAGGGAAATTACGATCAGAGAACTAAGGTAATTAAATGACATTTGTACAGCAGGTTGTTTCAGGTCTGCCTCTTTAAATTCTGCCTTTACTAGTGTGCCGTTTCATCAGTGGTCTATCCAGTATAGTGAGATTAAATGAGAATTTTGACCTGCTTCATCACTGCTGTAAACAAGCAGATTCAATAAGTTTCAGCTTGTTCATTGACATAATTATCTAGGTCATCTGGAGCTTGACCAAAGCCCAGTGAAAATCAATGGAAAGACTTCCATCAGCTTTAGTGGATTTTGAATCCTGCCTTTGGAGCTTGGACTAAAGATGACAGAGAGGAAGGAATCCACTTCTGCGCATAAAAAGAAGAGATCATACTTCCGTATTTTGTTTTGATCAGTTAATGACTGACTTTTAAATACAGAATTGAATACAGACATCATGATGTTACTAATTGTGTTATGAAGTATCTTGATAGACAATTGTTATAAAGAAAATAGGAATATAAATGAAATAAATCTAATATTGGTAAAACTGGGTGACAGAATGTAAAAGGGGGAGCCATTTGCACTTCTTAATTTTAGTTCTGAAGAAATATAGTTAAAGGTACTAGCAAACTATACAGCATTTTGTGTTACTAAATAAGTCAGTGATGTGTGCTGGGTAAGGTCTTTAAAGTTCCGTTGGTAGCTAAAGAGGCAGCTGGGGTCTTGGGGCCATTCAGATATGTAAGCACTGAAAGACCTTAAATAAACCATTTTTGGAGCTCTTAGTAGCCAAAATTAGGAATAATTTAAATATATCAGTGGTTGTTGAATTTTGCTCTACAGTTTTAGGTTTTTTTTAGGCAGAACTCCTAGAAATTTTCAGTAATAACATGAAACCAGACTAGTGCTTTGCTTCTGTCATGGTTTAACCTCAGTTGGCAACTGAGCACCACACAGCTGCTGCTCACTCCCCTTCCCCCTTGGTGGGATGGGGGAGAGAATCGGAAAAGTAAAAGTGAGAAAACTCATGGGTTGAGATAAAAAGTTTAATAATTGAAATAAAATAAAATACTACTAATACTACTAAGAATAATAAGAATAAGAATACACAAAGCAAGTGATGCACAGTGCAATTGCTCACCACCCGTTGACCAATGCCCAGTCAGTCCCTGAGCAGCGCCCCCCCCAGCCAGCTTTCCCCAATTTCTATACTGAGCATGACGTCATATGGTATGGAATGTCCCTTTGGCCAGTTTGGGTCAGCTGTCCTGGCTGTGCCCCCTCCCAGCTTCTTGTGCACCTCCAGCCTTCTCAGTCGGTAGAGCATGGGAAGCTGGGAAGTCCTTGACTAGTGTAAGCACTACTTAGCAACAACTAAAACATCCATGTGTTATCAACATTATTCTTGTCCTAAATCCAAAACACAGCACTGTACCAGCTACTAGGAAGAAAATTAACTCTATCCCAGCCAAAACCAGGACAGCTTCTAGAGTAAAACCGCTGTTTAAAGTTACATGTCTAAAGTCAAGTTCTTATGCAGAACAGTTCACTTTAAGGACTTAATGAAATTAATAAATTTAAATTCAAGGCCATGTTTTAGCAATATCAGTGCAGGACAAAATGCACCATGGTAAAGTAACAGCATGAAGAGTGTCTCCGCTGGAATCTTATCGTTGTTGGTTCCCTTTATGTTGAACCGTTTCCAGGAATGGAGATGGAAGACTATATTTTTCTTGAAAAAAATACCGACTTGCAGCTACTGGGAAATGTATTCTAGTCTTGGAATTCTAATTTGACTAAAGATTTCCCTGTTGCAAACCTCATTATTTTATGAAATTATTTATTGCAACTAAAAATATCACTAAGGATGCCTGTTGAGACCTCAAATTGACTTCAAAAAGTCAAATAAACTCATTAGGTGTATTCAAAAGATTAGCTGCATCCATTATCTGTTCAAAGTCAATTAACTGACTTTTATTTAAAACCAGAAATCCTCTCTACAACTGTGCACATTTTTTTTCAGTGATGATTACAAGACTAAACAATGTAAAAAAAGTAATCATACTTTAGAATACATTTATATCTAGGTCTCTCCCCATCAAAAGCTGCTCAAATCTATTTCCTTCCGATGTAGCTTATAAAAGCTGCAAAAGAAATGAGGTGTATCATTTCTTTCTATCTTTCATATCATCTATTCCCACCCCCCGGCTGGCAGGTCAGACGCTGGATCCAGGATTGGTGATTTCTTTCTCTCTCTCTACCTCTCTCCTGCTTCCCAGTTCTCTCTTTCTCTCTCCCCCTTCTCGCTCTCTGCTTTTGATGTTGTTAGGCAATACAAGGCCTACCTCAACTCCTCACAAAGCCGTTTAGCTTGTATTATATATTAAGACATAGAGGGTTGATGCTTATAGAAGTGTTTGTGCCATTAAAGTTGGAGTTTGTTTTTGGACCTTGAGTGTTATTTCACCTTAATCCACACCGAGGGGATTTGCGGATCTTAGTCACTCTCCCCTCCTCCTAGGTGGGATGTGACAGTAAGTCGGGGGAATGAGGCCCCTACCGCAGTGGAGCAAAGCTGCTTTCACAGAGGTATGAAAACAGCTAATTTCTAAAGAAAAATATATGTAGTTTTGCTATCACACAGCAGCTAGCACTAATACAGGTAAGAGAACGCCCACACTGATTTTACCACCTGTTTGCTCATCACTGTGTGGTAAGCCTCTCCTGTTTCTCCCAGACAGGTATATTTTTCCTTGTATGAACACTCCCCTAAAGAATCTGAAACAGATAAATTAAGCCTGAGGAGCCAGTGTTGATGGCAGTGGTTCCTAAGAAAGCACTGGGTGTTTGTGAGATGTTGGAATAGGATTACTGCAAGGTTTGTTTTTACCAGATTATATCACCATACAGTAGTAATGGATTGTTACTGCATGTGTATATATTTGGAAGTGAAACATATCTAGCAGAGTATTTATCCCACTTAAAATATACTACATCGCTGGTGTTTTAGTGAACCTGCAGACTGTATATGAAAAGCCTGAAAAGAGTATTAAGACATGTTAATGATATCTGGCTAAGCACTATTTTTTCTAATTTCTGTGTAAAATATAAGACTCTATTTCAGGTTTCTCTTACTGTATCAGTTTACAGGATACATCCTTACCACGAACACATTTTTTTCTTGACTAAGACTGTTGCAAGGAAGTTATTCTATCCTTAGGTAATTCCAAATGTTTTTAAGCAATAGCTACAAGCCATAAAAATAAGTGGTGAGAGAGAACTGGTCACTTGTAACTGTATGTGTTTTTAATCTAGTTGATCTACTTTTAATTTTGCTTTCACTCACTTCATATTTCCTCCCCATTCTCCTTTAGGAAGCTTTGGGGTGCACTGGGATCCCCACCACTGCCTGTTGGCTTCCTTCCCGGGGGCTGTCACTGGAGATGCGGCTGGCTGCCAGCGGCTGTCCCTGGGTCCTTACCCCAGGGGCTTCTCTCAGCTTATCCATGACGAGGGAACACAGTGCTAGAAGGGGCTCTGGCTCAGCTTCGGTCTCTTTCTTGCAGGTAATCACTGCATGCTGCCCTTCACAAAAGTGCCCAAGTCACCCCCAAATTAATGATTGCTCACAGTCTGTCTGTTGAGAAGCTGTTGCAGAAGTTCCCATCTCCGGTAGTTCAGAACCTCGTTCCAGTTTCTGCCCTGATCATACTCTCAGCTGGCTTCTCTCTTCTTTACCTTAACTTTCATCTGTTAACCTGATTTCCCAAGGGAACAAGGTTTTTGTGATCACATGGCCCACAACCTTCACCCTCATGCTTAAATCTGTTTCCCAAATTAAACAATTTGATAAATGATTACAGGTCTACATGAGAATGAGTTCCCCCGTAAGACTGTAAAATCTGGTCATTTGCTGGAGGAGCAACAACTAAATTAATCCAACTAGTAGCTGTTCTGCCTTGCTTGCTACTAGCTCATCGAAACTGTTTTGCTTGGTGAGAGGCAGAATGAGGCACTGCCACATAGCTCAGGAATAGGGGGGCGAGGCTTTGTGTTTTGGGGTGGAGAAAAGAGATAGTATCTGTGGGTTGGTGAGGTCACCAACAAATAGGGATGTGGGTGAAAATATTGGAAATGTTGGGGCAAGAGAAGACAGAAAAATGAGAGACACCTGTATTTTTTCTTCCCCGGTCCTCGAAGTGTAAATTTCTTTAAACTGAAAGTGAATGTCTGCAGACAGGCTTAAAGTTACAGTGATACACTCTGATAACAAAACATTAAGGCAATCTTTGTAGAGTATAGCAGCAGGGTTACACATTGGCCACTAGAGAGCAATAGATAACCAGTAGTTGTATGCTTGGTACAGCAAAACCTGAGCATCCTATAGCCATGTAACGCTTTTAAAAATACAGATGCAGAAATTAACATCATAATGTAAAATTACCCTCTTGACACTTCTTAATAGTCCTAATGCCCTCCGATCAAACAAAATAGCAGGAGGCAGTACTCTGGTAATTAGCAGCAACCTGTATCTAAAGAAACCTCTAGAATGCATCATGTAATGTATGCTTAGCCACTTGAAGTGGGAATGTATTGTACAGCATTAAGATCAGCTGCAGAAATGCAAAGCAACAACTAAGCTGGTTCCTTCAGTCTCAAAGTCCAAGCCTGCATTGCGAGGGGCTGGGAAACTTTCAGAATTGAAACTTCTTTTGCTGCTATTTTAAATCCCGAGTATTGTCATTGTATGCAGTTTGTGCTTGCACATTTTGGAAAACAAAGACTGCATTTTTCTTTTCCAAGTGCTCTGAATGCTTACAAAGTAGTATATCTTCACCCTGAAGCCAAAATGTTCCACTCGACATAATTCAGATCTACAAAGTACATTCACAGAATACATACCCAAAAGAAGCTCTTTCCTCTCCATTGCCAGAGTTCAATAGACTGTGCTATGGCGTTATTGCAGTCTATAGAGTGAAAAACCATATCCACCTGACCATAGTTATGATAGTGTCCTGAAGGGGGATAGGAGAAGCTGTTTTGTGAGGGTACTGCAATGGCTCAGAGGGAGGTTCTGTACATCTCCAAAAAGTGCCCTTTTTCATTTTCAACTTGGGTTATCACCGTTGGTTTTCTCAGGTTTTCCAGTACATTGCTTTCTTACCTTTTTTTGGGGGGATTGTAAATTTAGTAACACACAAAGCAAAACTGTTCCACGAAAAGCTCCTAGAGCACCTGATTAATCTTGTAGCCCATTTACTCACCCTCTTCATTCTCTTTCCTCCTGAGCCTTCTCCAAACACAGCTGTTTCATAGTTTTGCAGATGAGCTGCAAAGCTGAAGCTGTACAGCAGCAACCGCCTACCTGTGGCTCTCATGGCTCTACAAGCCAGGATCAGCATTTCATGTCAGATAATCTTCTTGGAGGGTGGAAAGAAATACAGACTGACAGCAGGACAAGCAGCAGAGGAGTCGTGGTGAATTTCTGGTATGTGGGTATCCCACAGCGCATGACAGGACCGGTCTCACAGGGGATAGCAATGCTGCAAGGATGCAGGAAGGGCATCGTCTCTTTGCTATAGAAACTAGAACCCACTATGAAGTAAAACAGGCTACTTGCTTGGATGCTGCTTCTATTTGCTAATTAGTAGCATTACCACCAGCATCTCCTACCTAGGTAACAACCCCTACCATTACTAAGTGATGACCCTCCCTTTAGGGTCCTCAGCACAGATGCTCACAAGTGCCTAACTAACACTGTGGAGCTGGTGAGTCACAGGACAAATTGAGAAGGAACAAAAGACCTCCCAAGAGCTGGGAATTCAGAGGTCACCAAAGAGACTGGCAAATGGCAAACAAAAGGGGAGTGATAAGGTGGTAATTGCAGCAGAATTACTCCCTCTCTGGTAGCCTAAATAGGTTCAGGGCTGGAGACTAAGCGAGAAAGAGGAGCTAAGATCTGATCTGACTCATCTCTGTGAAGACAGTATTTACATGACAGGCAAAGGAATCAGAGTAACTTTGAACACAAGGCTAGAAAATGCAGAGAAGGGACTGAATTTACATAGCTGGAAAACACTGAGGAAGATGCAAATTGACTCTCAAGCTTTCCATAACAAAGGCTCTTCTGGGTGACATTGTTTAGTCTTGCCTTATTTAAATACTGAATAATTTATTTGCATTCATTACAGACAATTGCCTTTCTAACATCAGAGCAAGCTAGCTACACATATCTAAGGAAGAGTGGTAGAAGTGCTTAATCAGTGTTGTGTATCAGATAGCTGATTCCATTTTACCAATATGAAGTATATTTATCGCGCTCTGGACTGTTTCAGATACAGATAGATGAGCTGAAAAAAACCATTTTGACTAGCAAATTATTACTTGTGTTACAGAATATAATCTTTTATTTTAGGAATGTTTCTAATTTTTCTGGTTTTGAAGAAAACGATCTACTAAGTGTAGCTCACTGTTAGGAAAATTTGCAACTGGCCCATGCTGACCAAGGAGAGAGGCTAGGGCACAAAGTATAGAATTACAAAGGTAAATATTTATTCATGTGCATGAGGTGTGCCAGCCAAACTGGGTCACCCTGAATGTGGTTTTACACAGGGTTCTTCTACCCTTCAACCATTCAGGTACAAAATGATTTGACTAATTACCAAGACCCACACTACCAATTACTAATCATAGCAAAACTTTGCACAGCAACTGTATTTCC
>NW_008825167.1:12108667-12110900 GCF_000699105.1 Pygoscelis adeliae
TCCCTGGAGTCAGTCTTGCTACTGTTACTTATCTGTGATGCCAGATGACACTGGGAGGGTTTCAAAGACGTGTTAGAGGGGCTAGGATGCTGGCTTTATCCTGGTTGTCCATTGGTATCCTTTATCCTTCGTGGACAGCTCTAAGCTTCCGAGAAGCAAAGTCCTTATTTCCAGGGCTCGGCTGTCCTTTAGTTTGTTTTACTTGAGCATGAATAATACCAAAGCCTCCAGTAAAATTCCACTATGTCATTACACTGCAGTGTATAATGTGAACTAATATATATTAACAAAGTTAATACACTTTCATATTATAAAGACTGATTGATATAACAGTTAGGGAAGTGAATTTCCATAACACCACATAATCACCTTTGCACAGTAGCTGACACAAGTCAGCAAGTGCAAGTTGTCTCTGGTGGCTTTCATGGGATCCACATACACAATTCCCACCTATAACCGTTTACATTACAATGTACACTCATGATTTTTAGCCCTTTGTTGTATCAATAGTCATCTTTTTTCAGACAGAAGCTTACTCAGTTGTTCCTTACATGAAAGTTGAGAGCAAAGTACCTTTGATCATCCTTTTTACCTTTCGTTGAACCTTTTCCACTACTATTCTGTCTTTCCTGAGCTGAGGGAACTTGGAACCACACACAGCTTTCAAGATGTGGTTAAATCATGAATTTACACAGCAGCATAATGATGCTTTGTTCTCTGTTCCTTTTCAAATCTCAGCGTACAGCTTGTTTTTCTGAACTCTATTATGCACTGAAGTGAGGTTTTCACAGAAACACATTGTCATTCCAAGATTTTGAGCCTGCACAGTACTAGTCAGCTTGGAGCTCATCATTTTATGTTTGAAGTTAGGATGTTCTTCCCCACTGTGCATCATTTTTATCTATCCAGAATGTAATCTGCCATTTTACTGGCTAGTTATTCAGGCTCATAAGGTCCTTCTGCAGATCTCCAGTGGGCTTTTGTCCTTAAGTCCCTGAATAGCTTGGTATCATCAGAAGGCAGTCACTTGAGTGCCCAGCTCTTTTTCCAAGTCACATGCGAGTATGTTGAGCAGGTCCATGCACAGATCGCTACAGCAGTGCACCTGTGACCTCTATACTACAAGTACTGCATGCTCACTCCCACCCCCTGCGCTCCATCTTTGACCAGTTACTCACTCATTCCAAGACATTTAGTCTTATGCCATTACTGCTTAGTTTCTTTGACAGCCTTTGTCAAAACCCTTCTAGAAATCCCAACGGGCTCTATCAGCCAGAAGGCCTCCTTCACAAGTTTTAAAAATGTTCAGTAAACTACAATGTTCCAAACTCCACCGCTAACAGTGTTTTCATACACTGCTGATCAAAAGATATAACAGACTCTGAGGGCAACATCTCATTTTGGAAGTAAAAAATTCATAGATGAGGGGATTCTTTTCCCCCAAAGTTCCCTGTCTGATAGCTTTAGCTTTCCCTTTATTTTTCTGTGACCTGAAGAGCCTATCCCAAAATCCAAGATCCCTGAAGATCTGTGTTCATGTCTAGACTATGGTAAGGATAGGTCAAGCCCTGTTTCAAATCATTCCAGTACAGTATTCATCGGAAGATGTAACTTAATTGTGGTTCCTCTTATCACACAGAATCTATGCTAACAGAACAATCAACAAAATGGAGCATAACTTCAAAGTCATGACCTAAAAAGCTCCGTTTTAAAGATGCCATCTAGAAAGACTTTGGGCCTTATGTTAAATACATTTTCCTTTTTAAGCAGAGTGGTTAGATACAGCAGTGACGCTAAAGGTTACTTTTAAAGGGCAAGATGCTGGCAGTTAAAATCCTTTATTCTCCCTTCAAATTTGACTAAGAACAGTTCACTTAAAGAGAAATTTGGATTTTATAGGAAGCATCTGAAAAGATGCAACTCCTACATCATCATGCTACTTAACTGAGCAATCCCCATAAAATGTGTGCCCATGCCATATTCTATTAAAACACGGTAGTACTGGAGGGAATGTAGAGAGGTTACTGGGAACAACAGCTTGCTCTTCGGCCTGTTGCCCTGTCAGAATCCTTGAGGGACGGCCAGCTGGCAGCAACCCCATGGTGCACCTTCTTCAATTCCTGCACCTGCCATCTTGCAGGTGTTTCAACACCAGCCCAGCCTCTTCCCCCACGGCTTGTACTGCGTTCCCCGCGCGGTACTGGGGCCCCCACGGGTGACAGGTTCCCCCCGC
>NW_008825167.1:12111767-12147464 GCF_000699105.1 Pygoscelis adeliae
AGGGTCCGCCACCCGCCCGGCCGCCTTCGCCCGGGCAGCAGCGGGGCCTGGCCTCCGGAGACGGGCCCCGAGCGAGGGAGGCCTCTCTTCCTCGGAGAGGTAGTAGCGCTTGTGCGTGGGTGGGCTGGATGCCCAAGAAAATGGGATTTTTTTGGTGGTGGCTGGCGGGTGCTGCTGTCTCGTGGATGCCATCAGACTGCTTTAGACTCGACTGGACTGTAAAGCTGTTGTCCAGGTTTGTCATCTTGGTCGTCTTCCTGAAGAAAAGAAGCTTTCGGGTTAGTAACTGAGCAGGATAGAACATCCTGTATTTTGTATGTAAATTGTGGTCTTTAGAGAACTATTATTTAGAGAGCTCTATTTGGGCATAAGATTCGCTTAATTAAATCCTACATTAAATTTTGTTGCAATAGAATCTATCATTAAAAAGTATTACATTGGACACTTAAGATAATTTAGATGTATAAAATGACTTGGATTTCTTCTAAATAAATGATCCAGTGTTATCATAGATGTAGCCAAAGTGTCCTGAAATACACGTTTCATAAAAAAAGTCTGTTTTATTGTTAAGAAGACTAATGGTATTTTACAGGATTTTGCTAGCATTCTGTTCTGCATTGTTACTACAGTAAATGGTTATAGTCAAGGCCCTTTTCTTGCACATTCAGATAGTATGTGGCTGATTTTAGCAGGAATTAAATCTGTAGAAATGAATTTTAGCATCTACATGAGTGTTTTGAGAACTGGGTACAGAGGGATATGTACTTTTAATGGGACTCTCCCCCCTCCTCTCCCATTTTCTTCGGTGCCATACTTCCTTGCTTCATTGCTTACAGGCCTTAAAGCTTAGAGTAAGGTAATGCTAAATACTGGTCAGTATGCTTTGGATATACAGAGAGATTTTGAAAATGGTTGTAAATTATGTGAAATGATGAAACATGCAGTCTAAATTTTAAAGTTGATCATACATGTAATGATAAACAACTGTATAGACATCTCAGAGTACTCCCTAAAATACTACTTTTGATACGGTAGTTGAGAATGCCTTGCTTAGCTTATTGTGAGAAGACCACCAAGCAATTGAATGATACGTCAGAAATGTGTATCTTTCAGATACAAATAAAGCTAGGCCTCAGTCCTAGAGCCACAGAGAAGCAGACCTCCGTTTCCGTAGAATACTGTGTAGTCCATATATGTACCTGACTTCTTATAATGCCAATAAATGTCAATAAATGGGACAATTTTTCACCTATCCATTCTAAAAATAGTGATTTAGTCTTAATTGGTATTTTGCATAACTTTATATCATAAGTAGTAAAAATTTTGAACGTAACTTTTTTCTGTAGAGTGAAATACCTGTATATTTTGTAATAAAAGTAAGCTCTGAAAACCTGGTGCATGGTCTTTGCTTTTCTTAATTCTTTGCATTGACATTCCTTATTCATGTTGATGGAAAAAATTTATGTGAATTTCAGATACAGAAAGTGTTATGATTGTGATTAGCTGTTATTGTGAAACTAAATGTCTTTTTAAGAAGAAATAATTGTAGATAAAATTTCTTTGGCGTATTTGAACAGTTTGTTCTTAATACAAAATCAGTTCTTTTAATTATTACAATACGTTATACTTGAGTGAAGCACTTTGGATCTCTCCCAGTCATTAGGCCTAAAATTAATGACTGATAATTGCGGCTACGTAGTTGGATCAGTAGCACAGTTAACTGCTTAACAGAGATAGTCAATGTTAAATGGATAGTATATGGTATATATAATTGTAAAATACAGGCAAGGCAATTTTAAGCATATGCAGAGATTTAAGTTTTTTCACAGAGACTCAAATTTTCCACTCTGTATCCTCCTGATACAGTGATGCACAGTGTCTTCCAATTCTGTTTAAACTTTTCTCTTAGGATACGACTTATATGGGCTTTTCAATACCAAAGCAGGCCTTGATTGTTGGATGCAGTCTGTGAACTTAGTGTGAGAGAGGTGTGTGCTTTGCTGAAGTAAGGTCTTATTTATTTGATAACATATGATAAATGCGTGCTGCTCCTCACACTCATTGATAGAAACATGTAATTTCAGATTAAAAAAGAAACTAAAACACTGGAAAATAAATATGTTTCTTTGAAGTGATGAACAAAGTATTAATGTATTTGAAGTAAATGGAAATTTCAGGAGTACAGAATAATGGGAAGACACTGGCAATTCCTGTCTGACAGTGGCCGCATCAGTGGTTTGTAATCTGCTGCAGTGCAAAATACCTTGTACTGGATGAATTTGGCACAGTCAGGCTGCAGAGGATGTTTCTTTCTATTTTTCTTGGTTTTAATTGGTCTTTGGTTTTTTAACCGTTATGTAAATGTGATATCCACTGTTTGGAATGCCTTTTGACTCCTGTGGATCTATTGATCTCTGTGTCTTGAGTAGCAAGGTTCAAGATACACTAGCGTTATGTGAAAGGCGGGAATATTTCCTTTTACTAAATGGCCCACTTCTTAATGTCACTGAATTGCAGGTGTTTGGTAGAAGGAGTGAATGAGAAAGTTTGGTTTATCATGTCTATGTTGTCCTTTTTCCATGTGCCTCTAAGTTTTTGCTTCCAATTTTTTTTCAAAACTACTAAGGCCTCTAATTTTTTTAAATTTCTCCTAATTTAGGTACCATATTGTATTTCAAAGTATTTTCACAAACAACTTCTGAATCCATTCCTGTGAAGACAGTGACTGGAATTGATTTAACACTCTTAGTATCTATTATTCCATTCTTCATCTATCCTGTTCTTGTGTTTGTCATTCAGACTCCATGTAGACTTTCAGGTCTTCCTTTAATGATATCTTTGGATTGGTCTGTGTGCTCTGCATTTGATTGTTACTTGAAAAATCGAGTATGTATGTTTTAATTAAATCTTCTGAAGTATCTCTCTGCTAACCCTGTAAATATCAAAACAAATCTTCAGGGGAATTCCCCCCCGCCCCTGGCTCCCGCCGCTTGTATGGAGTGAATGGATGCTGGATGACACCGCCCCTCTGTGTACCTTGATGGTCTCATTTTTCTGAAGTAACCAGAAAAAGCAATTTTTTTTTAAATGTAAGAATGAGATTACAGTGTACTTTGGGGCTTGTTTTATCCAATATAATGATGAAGTGGAACTGGTTGCATCAAAACTTTTCTTGTTAACTATTCAGCGTTCAGGAAAGATTGGTGAAAAAACAGCTAGGGAGACAACAGTGATGTTGCTTCAGCATCACATGGTTATCCAGTTCTTTTTCACCTTGTACTGAGTCTGGCTGGAATGGAGTTAAATTTCTTCATAGCAGCCTGTATGGTGCTGTGTTTTGGATTTGTGGCTAAAACAGTGTTGATAACACACCAGTGTTTTGTCTGTTGCTGAACAGTGTTTGCACAATTTCAAGGTTTTCTTTCTCTCCCCCTCTCTGCCTCCGCTGCAGTGAGTAGGCATGGGGTGGGCAAGAGATTGGGAGGGCACGCTGCTGGGACAGCTGACCAGAATTGGTCAAGGGGATAGTCCGTACCATATAACATCATGCTCAGCAATGAAAACTGGAAGTACAGGAAGAAGAATGGGAGAGGGGGGTTGGCTTCCAAGGTGGCTGTTTCTCAAAGACTGGCCAGGCATCAGTCTGCTTGTGGAAGGTGGTGAGTGATTTCCTTTGCGTCACGTCCCTGTGTCTTTCCTTCATCTATTAAACTGCCTTTGTCCTAACCCATAAGCTTTGCTCTTTTACTCCAGTTCACTCCGCTTCCTACTCAGGGCGGGGTGGGGAGCCAGTGAGCAGCTGTGTGGCTGCTTGGCTGCTGGCTACATCTGAAATGCAGTCACAGTAACTCCAACAACATTCGAAACCAGGATTCTAGCAACATGGTGTTTGTCACAGGTCTGAATGAAAGCTTGGTTTTTGGGGTTATATACCTATTTGTTTTCTTTTTCATATATAAAGCTATTTGGTTAGGAAATCTTAGAAGGATTACTAGCCTGTTCTTTGAATTACCTTTGTTAAATTCTTCTAGTGTCCTCTTGGACTGGGCAACCAAGATCTGTCTGGTAAATTGAAGCATTCTTAAAGTGTTTGACAGTACTTTCTTGCTCTTTAGAAGTGGTGGATCCTTTTTCATGTTGTCCCATAAAGTGAAGTTTACAGTGTTAAAAATATAAGAAAACTCTCCATGTCTTTAATACTGTTTTTTGTGGTCAAGGATGTTGATGGCATAAAGTGCTCAATGCTTTTTTGGTCAGTTCATATGGAATGCAGTTTCAGTAGCAATGGATAGCTGTTAACAGCAAAAAAAGGCAAATATTGATCTAACTTCACCCTTCCCTTTCAAATGCAATTTTATTTCTTTCTTAAAGCTGTATATAAATCTTTAAAGCATCTTTGATCTGGATCTTGAGCTTATCGAGATCTCTTACTGTCTTTCTCCTGAAATAAAACAGTGGATCTCCTGAACAGAGGCCTACCGTCACACTTGTATGTCAACAAGATTAATCTTCAGTTTTAGAAGTGATATTAGCAGGGGAAGAATGGTCCATCCAAGACTACCAGAAACATTTGTTTTTCTTTCCTTTTTAGAATCTGGATAATAGAGGGCATAATGTTACCAACATTAGAATTGCTTAAAAATAAATCTTCTGATCATGATACAGTAGTCATGTATACTTTCCTCCTTCCTGGGAGGCTGCCATTGATTTGTTTTTCACATCGGGTTATAGAGATTTTTCACTTAAGGAGGTACAGCTGTCTACCTTGCAATGAGATGAGATTACGACAGTCCTAAGAACTACCTATTGAGGAGTTTTACAGATGTTCAGCCATCCATCTGCTAAAGAGTGAAAAGCCCATTATGTTGTCCCTAATTAGTTTTCTAACTTTTTTTACTGTTGTTTGAGGCTACATCAGTATACTTGCTCTTTGCCCCATCTTTAGGGCAGCATTCCTATAGCACTTAGGGATATTGGCAGATGGAGCACAGGGAGATGCAAGAAAAACTTTCTGGATCAGACTTACTGAGAGGCTTACTCCTGTCAAGCCACTGTGGAGATGTACCATAGTGTAAAATTTTCCTCACGTAGGATTTTTGTAATAGGATGCTACTTAGGTGATCTCAGCACTTTGCTTTTGGAGCCCAAATCAGGCCCTGCTCTCTGTAGATAGACTTGGAGAGGAACTGGATTTCAGAAGCAGAAGCCTTGTGTAGGATGTATTGAAATCCAAAGGAATTTAGAAATAATTTCATGAAATAGGGTCTATACGTGCAGGCAGATCTGTGCAACAGTATGTCTGTAAGTAAGACTGTTTGAATAAGAAAGGTGTTGAGTAGATTTTACTTGTTGCTGTTAGCTTTGGACTTCATCTTGTTTTATGTATGTCTCAAAAGGCTAATTTAGTTGTTTATTTTCCAAATAACAATGGTCTCATAGTCTTGGCAAAAGCTTAAAGGCTGAGATCTTGTTCATGTTGAATATAGAAAAGAGATAGTAAGAGTGCTGGAACCTGTGGGGCCAAATATGCTGCACAAGTTAATGTGGTGGTTTTACACTGATATTACTGTTCTCCCTCTGCCTTCTGCTGTTTATTTAGCTTGATTGACACATTCTGTATTATCAGGATGGAGTGAATTACTTATATGCTTGTCCACATATACAGAAGTGATTACACTATGATATTAATAGAAGTGAAAGTAATTAATTTTGCAGCTGCAGATTGTTTTGACTTCATTACTTTGAGAACATGTGAAGTATAAATCACACCTTGTTATGAATTAGTGTTCAAGACTTTGGATCTGAAACATTGGCCCTGATTAGAAAAGAACTTCCTTCTGTACTTCAGGAATTTCCATGCTAACTTAAAAATCCTTATATTTAAAAACAAACTCGTAGTTGCGTGTTTCTAGTAACCATTGCAGTCACTCTCCTTTTTCCTGCTGGGATTCACAAATGAGTGGCACCTGCAGTGTTTCGCAATATCTTTTCCCGAGTTAAGGGCTGTGTATGAACTGAAATCATATTCTGCTGCTCAGTTCTGTTACCAAGTGTCTTTCTTGTTAGGCTTATAAATACATTTCTTAAATGTAAAATTTTTCATGACATGGAAGAAATGGCATGAACTGTTTAGGTTTTGATGCATAGCAGATACTTTTATGAATTTATGAACATTTTGAATAAGAGCAAATGTTAAAGGATTATTTGATTTGGTCTCTTTTGCTTAGAGTTAATGGTTGTATGTGCAGAATACAATCAAGTGGTATATTAACAGTAGACTTGCACTCTGTAATTCAGCTGTAGTCCACTAATAGTTCAATTATTAGTTCATTGTATTTCAATGATCAGTGAATTGTAACTGACTTAATCTTCTGCTTTTTATTCTTTAGTGCTGCAAGTTGATTGAATAAAATTAAGAACATGGACTATAATATGGATGCAGTTCCTTGAGCACCATTTCTTCCAAAGCGTGTATTCTGCAGATTGTTGGCCTGAATGATTGATTGCTAAGCAGCATACACAAGACTAATATCAAGAAAACATTCTGTCTGTTGCTGCTGTGTTTGACAAAACTGGTGCAGAGTCACGTCTTCTGAAATGCAGTTGAAAAAAATGAGGGAAATTTTACCAAGATTGTACTCTGGCCAAGTTAATGATAAAAATAATTCCTTAACTACATCCCCAAAGCAATCTTCTGAGGATAAAACAAATCCATCAAAAGGGGATGATGACCAAAACTGCTGTTACCAAGGGACTGAGGCTGAGAATAATAAGTTGTCACTCATAAGCTGTATAAAATGCAGAAGTGTTCAGAAAATTTCAATGCAAGATATACAAAAGCATAAGAAGCTTGGGTGGACTGAAGACAAAAATTTCATCTGCAAGAAGTGCAGCCATATTACACCACCAGCTTTCCATTTTGTTCCTGAGGGTGCCAATGCTGTAGGCTTTGAAAAACGTGAAAAAAAATCCCCAAGTAAAACCCAGCAAACATTTAAAGTTAAAAACTTTCTGCCAGGTAAATACTACTGTGATAAATGTAGATTTTCAACAAAGGATCCTTTGCAGTATAAAAAGCATGTAGGTCAACATGAAGAAATTAAATTTATTTGTTCCCACTGTAGTTACATATCCTACACCAAAGGAGAATTCCAGAGACATTTGGTGAAACACACTGGAACTTTTCCGTATCAGTGTGAATACTGTGAATACGGTGCTGTTAGACATGACTATATAGTCAAACATACGAGAAGAGTACATGAAACGCCCACAAAACGGCTGTCAAATACTATCATAAACCACAAGCAAAAGAAGCAGAGTCAAAGCACTTTATTTGAAAAGCAGAAATACGATAAAATTCCTTTTCACAATAAACTTTCAAATTTGTCTTCAAATATGGTTTGTGAGATTCCAGATAAAGTAACTAAAACAGTCTGTTCGTCTCATGATGTAGAATGTAGCGTAAACACAGCATCAGTCCAGGATAAAACAATACTGGAGCCATCTGAAATAAGCGTATGTGAGAATCAAAGTGTTGAAGTTGAGGTTTATTCTCCAAAAACAGAGCCTTTGCAACCTGGGATGCCTTTAACAGTAGTTGCACCGTCTGAACTTGTAGTTCCTTCTAATTGTTTAGCTCAGATAGTAGAGATTAAAATAGTGAATGGAACGCAACAGTTGGTTCTTAAACTGATTCCTATGAAAGAAGCAACTTACAAACCTGTAAACAGTGCTGAAGAGGAACTTGAGAATCAAGATATAGAACGATCTGCAGAAGGAGAAAAAACATGTTCTGTATCTCAAAATGAGTTACTAACCATGGAAGTGAATGTAGACAAATTATCCAGTGTTAGTAACCAGCTTAATTTGGATAGTACCTATGACAAGAATTCTGAATGTCTTTGCTTTTCCGATTCTCAACTCTCAGACTGTAACTCTGTATCTATACAGAGGGAAGATGCATCAAAATTATGCTTTCATTTGGTGAAAGGTATTGATGTCCATTCAGGTGTTATAGAACTTTGTTCTCCATCTCTGGTGATGAATGGTACTGAAAAAAAAAGTGATCTTAAATCCTCAAGGTGGGAAGTAGATGGAAAAAATAACTTACGTTATGACTTGTATTGTTATGAAGAAGGTGTGGATATAGCCCCTCCAAAATATGCTATTTCTGAAGAGAAATGTTCCAAGAACGTTTCAGTAGAGGTCGCTCAGGAGGGCAAAAATTCCTCTTCTTCTGCAGTCCTTAAACAAAAGGATACATTGCCTCTAAAGACGGATGACAAAGAATGTGGGAGTCTGCCAGTCAGCTCTACAGAAACACATCTAGCTGGTAAGGGTTTTGATAAAAAATCTGTTACATCTTCTGAAGCAGGAAAAAACTTTCATGTCATTAAAACTCCACCTTGCGAGGACATGACTTTTGGCTTTAGCAAAGTAAAGAGAGCTGAAACCGTAAGTCAAAAGAACAATCTTCTTCTGGAATCGTTAGAACTACAGAAGATGGAAAATAAAGGCAACCCTTTTGAGGGACCTGTTATTTCATCTGTATTTTCTCTTAGCTCTGGGGCTGAAAACGTTCCAGAGGGTGTTAGATGGGATGACACAACATGCAGTAAGAAGCCAGCAACGCTGCTGTGTAGAAAGATTGCTCAGCTCATGTCCGCTGCTGAATCTAACATGAAATCCATGCCTTTGAGATGTCAAGCTTCTAGTAGAAAGGTGCTTTTCCCTCAAGAAAATTCAGCAAGCTGTGGGAGAGTTGTTCCTGCCACTGAAGTGGAACAGTCTGTGTCTTTCCCTCCAGTGCATGGTGGAAGCAGTGTGATTAGTAGCGAAGAACACAGTAAAGATCAGTTGCTTACGTTTGCAAGAACATCTAAAAGCAGGGTAGCTAAAAATTCCCATGTTGCTACCCCAGTGTTTATCCCCAAAGGGACAATGCTGAGAGTGCTGAATGCTACTAGCAGTCAAAAATCAAACGGAATAGAAAACGGGAGTGAAACATCAGCTCCTTCTGCGTATTGCAGTGAAATGTTTCTGCCTCGCCCGGTTCCTGTCAGTGTTTCTGAGACACTTAGCAATAATTTGCCATGTTTGCCTAATCAGAGTGAACTGAATGCTCAGTCCCGAAGTATAACACTCAGGCAAAGACCAAAGCGAGAGGCAAGCGTTAAAAATAATAGCAAACAAACTGGTGTACCGTTTCAGAAAAGCAGTGATGTGAGTAAGCAAAGCAAACCCTATTCAAAAAGTCAACTAGGTCCCAAAAATAAGGTGAAACAAGCAAGCTTCAGGGAACTTCCTAAGAGGAAAACAAGAACTCAGTCGGAAACCAGTTCAGGTTCTGACATGTCATATCTGTTGACAGCAAGACGTCTTCGGCTTGTCCCTCTGAGAATGAATCAGTTGATAAAATGCCCTCGTCGTAACCAGCCAGTTGTGGTACTAAACCATCCTGACGTTGACTCGCCAGAGATAATTAATGTCATGAAGACTATCAACAAGTATAAAGGTCAAGTCCTGAAAGTAGTTCTATCAGAAAGGACAAGTAGTTGTCTTGGTGTCAAACGTTATCGAAAGCGTCTTACTCTTCAAAATGTTGAGACAGGAAACCAAGCAAAAAAGCAGAGTATGCTAAAAATGAAACTAAAAAAGACCCATAAAAACAACTACCAGGTGGTGGAAACTTCACCAGCTGAAACACTTCAGTGTATGTTTAAGTGTTGGTTTTGTGGAAGAGTATATATGGACCAAGAGGAATGGATAAGTCATGGACAGAGGCACTTGATAGAGGCAACCAAGGGTTGGGATGTTCTTTCTCTTCCAGCAAAAAAGCATTAATTGAGAGACTAGGGGGCGTTTCCCTCTTAATTTTAATGAGTGCCACTGAGTTGCTTGGAAAGTAAGATTGAAGTAACTGCTTTATTTTGCCAAACGGTCTCTACTGTTAGCAAAGCGGGAGAGGAGAGCGGAGTTATAGAGAGAAGCTGATAGTGAGGATTAAGCACTACTTTGCACTCTCATGTTTGAAATCTGTATTGGAGGTCAACTTCATCTATTCCATAGGAGAAATTTGAAAAAGATTTGCTATGCAAGCATCTTTCTAGTTACCATTCTCTGTGCTAGGATACTGTGCTGTAACTGGTTTGTGCTAGGTCTATAGATTAAAATCTTAGACTATGAGATCTTTGTAAATTTAACAGGGTTTAGTTTGCTTTATTACAGCATGGTGTTTCAGAGATCGAGCATACGTGTACTGAAAAGTACCTTTGATCCTCTGGGCAGCAAATGTATATCATAGGTTTTAGTGGCAAATTAAGCACCACGCATAAAAAGTAAAACTTAAATGCAAGTACTCTGTTTCAGTGAAACAAAAACACTTCTGCTGACTTCAGAGGAGATAAAAGGGTGTAAATGAAGAATCTGTGGGATCAGAGTTACTCCCACTAGGTCAGATAGCACTAAAAAGTTTAATTTTGTTTAGTACTTAGTCTTTACCTAGCCTGTATTGCGTAGATGTGACAAAGAGAGCAGAACACTGTCAGCTTTCTTTACCATCTTTGTTCTGAGCAGGCAGAGCCAGAAGTATCTCAGGCTTGGACCGATAGGAGAGAGAAGCTTTTCTCTGTATGGTCTCAAGGCTGTTCTGAAATCTAAGGAAGTAACGGCCAAACATGAACCCTCTACCACCACGTGTGTGTAGCCTGATAGAAACACATTTGCAGAATTGGGCATTTGGTTAGAACTCTAGTCGGTACATTAATCCTTATTTATAGGGGGAACTTACTGAAGATGAAGACTTTTCAAAATGAAAAACCATGTTGCACAGCTTTTACATTGACAGTGTTGAACCAGATTTTCAGTGCAATCTTTCATCCTTCTTAATCTTAAGAATTTAGATGTTGTTAGAATATATTTTTTGTAGGTCTCAATTCATACAAGCATGTGCCTAGTTACATATGTATGTCTAACGTGTATCTGCTGACTTCAGTGCAGTGTAAACATTGCTCAGTTGCTTAAACACTTTCCTAAATCGGGGCCAAATTTCAAGTTTTTTAGTGAAGAAGAGGGATGGATGATGCTGAAGTCTAATGTTTCTGTACATGAACAATAGATGTTTTTCTTCATCTTGTCAATTTTAAATCATACAGAATGAACTATATTGAAGCACATTTACAATTACAATAACTTCTTACATTTTTACAAATAAGAAAATCGATACTGACTCTAATGCTGGATGTGTGTTCTATGTTTGAACTGGGACTACTCTTGAAAAACTGGTAGTTCCTAACTCTTTTCACTGTTGGTGCATTTTTGTAAACAGTTTAAGCTGGGAATATTTTTTTATATACTCCAGCAGATTATACATTGTTTTGATAAAGTATGTGTCGTATCTGTATTGAAATGTAAATATTTTAAAACTATATCTGACTGAGGCTTATTTTCAAAACCAGTTAAAACATTGCTTTCCAGTCATTTTGCAATACAGTGTTAAAATCCTTCAGATAGTTGGTGCTTTAAGTCAGGTCTTTTTCACCATGTACACATGGAAAATGTTTGTATCATTTGTATCAGACTAACCTGTTCCACAGAACAAAGTTCCTTTTGTCTGTTTTGTCAATAATAATGAAATTACAGTTCTCATTTTGTATTCAAATGGAATTATATTTTTTTAGATGGGTACACTAGAGGGTTTTTTCACTTCATATACTTTGATGCCAAACCTTACAGTACTGTTTGCATTTTTGATTGTGAAAATACCTTCCATTTTAAAATTCTGGCTTATCACATATAGTAAATATCAAAATTTTTAACATAAAAAACATGGTTAAAATTCCTCCTTTGTTTTAACTCCTTCAGTCCAGGTTACTGTTTGAATTAATTTTGTTTCTGTAGAAGCTACTAAATAAACAGTTTTGAATTTGCTTCATAAGAGTTGTCACTGGCAAAATTAGAACATTCCTCATGAAAGCTGTACTGGGAGGGCGGCGAAGTGTTGCTGCTCAGCATCATAAACGCTAGGTGGTTTAAGTATACTACTAATACTTGTCTTTTGTAAGCAAGTTTACTGTTGTAGTAAACATCTGCGAAGCTTTGTATGTCACTGCCATAATCTGCTATCTAAATTGTTAAGCTGTGTGTTTTTCAGGGGTTTAATTTAGAAAATTTCTTTTGTTTTAACATGAAAACCTTTTGTAAGTTAAATTGCATGGTGGCTGTGAAACTCTTAAAGCAGATTACGTCATGCCTCTTTTCCTTTTTATGAGCTCTGCCAAACTATTTAGCAGCTTCTGTTTTGTTAATTTTCATTATTATTAGCTAATGTCACGTCAGAGTAATTTCTTTCAAGTTTAATAGTCTCAGTGGTTTGAGAGAAATAATTATAATGAATGTTCTCTTGCATTTTGGTGCAGCATTGAGAAATAAAAAAGTTGCAAGGAAATAACAACCAACTGCTAAATTTTTTGAGAGATCATTTGTGCCACTACATGCTACATCATAAATTGGGTTGGAATGTCATGTTTTGGGCTTCAATGTTTTTATTCTTCTTGTTTCTATTCTGTAAGGCTAAAGTAACCGAGGTTTCTTTCTTGGTATATTCCAATTACCTAGTCAAACTTCTGAGTGTGCTTAGAAAGCAAGATTATGGATGCTTTGCAGAAAAATACTGATGTTTGCCTTTCATATTTGTAATCAATTTAGTTAAGCCTTCCAAAACTGAAATTATATGAATAAATATTACCGTATTTTACTGGAAAAATACCACCTTCTTGTCATTTTTGATACACACTAGAACATGTTTTCTTGCTGAGTTTGAAGCACATCTACTGTTCCTACTGATGATTTTTATCTCTATATTTGCACATGGTATGAATTCAAAGGGACTGTTTGCATAATGGTCCTACTATGTAAGTAGTTGAAGGCTCAGATATGGAATACAAGTATCTGCTGCTTAAGCTAACGAATAAGTGTTAAGTAATAGAATTTACATAATTAGAGCTAGCTTTATAATCTGCTTCAATACCTATGAGCACCAGCTGACACCCACTGACTTCAGTGGCTGCTGAGCACAGCTTGTTATTGTGCAAACACACATGCAGACTGAATGAAATTGTTAAACAGTGAATACTCAGATAAGTAGCATTTCATGTGTATTTTTAAAAGCAAGAATATTTTTTTATATGACTGTAGTATGCTTTCTTAGGTTTTGCTACTAACTGAGCTTCAGTGACGTTTAGGTAAGCAAGATTGAGTTTGGTTTTTGTCTTGTGTTAGAAGGTACAGTGCAAGATAAGCAAATTGCACAATCATTGTCAAGATATCAGGAGTCAGTCTCTCTTAACACTTCTCTGTGAATTAATACAATGGCATATACTTTACCTGTATCCTCAAAGTTAAAACAAATGACAAGAATCAAAAAATGGAGTAGATCTGTTATTCTTAGTTGGAGAGAAGTTTTTTAGTGGAGCATTTAGAATGCTTCATAATATTATGGGGAGCTCCTCACTCAAAGGTTAATACAATTTTTGAGACATTTAAATAATTGTTCTGTTTACATCTATACAAACAAATTGGTGACATTAAGGCAGAAAACATGTTTTGCGCAATTTGAATGGATATGTAAGGTAGCATTGTTCTCTCTGGACTCCTGATTTATCCTTTCCGTCAATGAGTGTGATGGGAACATATTTGTAGAAGTCAATGATTTCTTTCACAGAATTAAATTTCTGGGGGGAAAAAGAGAAATTGTAATCAGTGATTGAAAATGGAATTGCCAGATGTTTTTGTCTATAACATTAAAAGACTTGCAAATGACAGCATTAGAAATAGGCAATATTTTGCATAGAATTATGATTAGATTAGGTGGAAGCTATCATAAAAGGAAAAGCACCAGAATTTAATCCTCTTAATTCCTTTGTGTCTCTCTGTCTTGTGTAGGAGAAAGCAGCTGGCTGCTTAGGGCAAAAGGGGAGCACGTCTAAGCCCTGAGAATGCAGTACCACCTGTAAAAGTTTGTGATGGTAGATGTGATGATAGATTTTGAAAAGATGAAGCAACTATAAATCATTACTAACTTTCAAAAGTTACACTTCATTAGCAGTACATGATACTTCACACTGCAAGTTTCTTCGTGCCTTTTTAAATGTACCTTTTATTTTCCCATTCAGTTTACTGAGAAAATTGCTATAAAATCCCTTTAAAGTGTGGAACAAGAAGGTTCTTGGCAGGCTATTAGTCTTGTTCTCTGGTGTTCAAAACAGTGACATCTTCCAAGTCCGTTCCTAAATTAATAAAGGTGTGGTTTGAAATTCCTGAACTGACCAAGCAGTAACGGAAAACTATCCAAGGTATTTATCCTCATCTGTCCTGGTGGGAGTCTCTTAATCCTACCATTCCGATGGTTAGCAGCCCTCAGTTTAAATAGTTTTCTTCCTTGTGTGTGACTTGTAAGCTTTCATCATGCCACTAAGCTGTCATCACACCAGTGTTTCTCCTCTTGAGCTATTCTTTGGACTCATTGGTATTAAATCAATAGAACAGTACACAGTAATGCAAGCTTACTGTGACATTAATACTTATCCTGTATCTATATTCTATCACATTTACTGTAAGCGTGGACATTTATTGTATATGTGATAGTATCTCATGGTAGTCTCTGTCATCTCCACCTGGTCCACACCTAGTTTATAACAAGAGAATCTGATTAAATCTGTGATTTGGTGTAACTGTTCCTGTATTATTTTAAGATGAAAATTATTAGATCTCAAAACTAGTGTGCTATTTTTTAAGTTTTGTTTTTATAATTTTTACTTGTATACATTTGTTCCACTTTGCCATTTTGTCTTTGCCTTATGTTCAAGATCACTATTGCTACTAGAAGTCTAGGCAAAACTGTGGTTTGTATTTCATGCCATACCAAAGTAATCCTAACTTTTTTTTTATTCTCAATTTACTGTTTATTAGCACCAGTTCTTTTTCTGTTTTCTAATGTCTTTTGTTGGTTAGAAAGTTAAAAAGCCTTACTGTAATTATTTATCTGCTTTGGAAATTTAACTTGGCTCCACTTGGCTAACGTCACAGTATTCATCACTGTACCTTTAAGCTGTAGCTCTTTGGTAATGAGGGAAAAAAGTTTCAGCTGTTACTTAGATTTTTTTTTTTTCCTATTTTATGTCATCCTGTACTCTGATTTGAGTTAGTGAGATTTAAAATATTAACCTCTGAGTCTTTTCATGGCTGCTAGAACATGAAGTTGACTTAGACATCATACTGATGAACACTGATGGTCCAGAAGTTTACGTCCTTGGCCCTTTTAATGGAAACCCACACTTTGTTAGGCGTAAAGACACCTAGTGACATAAAGATGAAGAAGATTCAGTACTTCAGAATTGTTCGTTTCCCTTCACTGTCTGAAGAGACTCAAACAGATCTCTGCTGTCTTAGGAATGTCCTATCAGCTGGTCTTCAGACTGTTCTGGGGAGATAGGAATAGGGTCTCAAGGATTGCTCCTGAAAGGTGGTGTTTTGAATTGCATTGGGGTGGTGGTAGGACTCTGGATTACATGTCGCACATCCTGAATGAGAACAGTTCATCCTTGAACTGTCATTTAAGCTGTGGACTCTTTTAGTTGAAAGTATTAGCATCCCCTGACAGGTGTTCACTGTGCCCATTTTCCTGGTGGTAAGTTTTGACATAACACTGTCAGTCGAAGACATTGTGGGAGTGCTCCCTCATCTACTCTAAAGAGTTAGGCCAGTTTAATGGCTGATGAAGGTAGTTGGAGCTAATCCATTTGACTCACTTTGAAATGAACTGAGTTGAATTGATATGACTTGCATGACCAATGTTTTGAAAATGAAAGGTAGCTGCAAATAGTGATAGGGAGCGGTGAGGGTGGAGAAAACATCTATGGCCAGAACAGCGAGATCCGGAGATACACGTCGGGCCGTGCTCTAAGCTTCTGTGTAAAACAGGCACTGAGTTGAAGAGGAGCCTACTTCTACCTTTGATTTTTAGTTACTGCATTGTGAGTTGAGCCTGATGCTGCAGACATGCTAGTTTTGCAAAGGCGATAAGAAAAATACTTAAATTTTGTGTCATGATCAGCTTTAAATGTGAGCAAGGTTTCGATGATCTTCAAAAGAACTGGGTACATGAAAAGGGGCAGCATTACAGGTATCTCTGGATCTTTAATACTGAAAACTGACTGGAGTGGGGGAAGGCAATAGCCAAGTAAAGGGTGCTCAGGACAGCAGTTTTGAATGTAAATGCCTGAATTCCACATATGTCCCATTTAGGGAGCTGGTCTTTATAGCTTTATGTGATTTGGCCTTTAGCGAGCTCAGTATAATATATGAAATATATATGTAGATGTGAACATCTGTGGCTAAATTGCTAGCAAAAGTGCTAGCAGAACAGCTCTAACTGTTTTGGTTTTTTTTTCTGCTTGTATTCATTATATTCCAGCATGATGCTAATTTAGCTGCATGGGACTTCAGCTACTTGCCGTTGATCACCATCACATTGACATAGAAGTAACAATTTTTTGAAATAGACAGAAATATGGTAACAATGCTTTTTTCCCCCTTGTGGCCTTAGAAGGCTATATGAGAGCTAATGATGCACTCATAAAAGTTGAATTACATGCACTAAAAAAAAATTGTTAAAAATTTTTTTGATCATACAAAGTGTTAACACCTCATAAACAGTATATGAAAAAACGAGAGTTGCAATTGGACAGGGAAAACTTTGAATAATTATGTATAAGAAAAAAAGAGTTTTTAATGGTTGGAAATAGACTAATCCAAAAGTGAAAACATGCTGCAGAAATTCAGTAAGATTGAGCCTTTGAATAAAATGAACAACTGAGGAGAACTGTAATAGGTCTGCATCTCTTTGTTCTTGTTTAGGTTGCTTTCTCTTTAGCAGGTGAAGAAGGAATATTCAGCTAATCTAGATAAAGCAGCTGGTCTGTCTGCATTGCATACTGCAAAATGTGGTGTAACAAAGGGTTTCCCTGTGGAGAGACAACGCAGAGCACTCTGGAAAGCATTTTAATAGGCATTGGAAAATTATAGGCAGCAATTTTGCTGTAATTCATAGCCTTAGAAATTGTTTTCACCTTCCTGAGGTAAGAACCTTAAGCGAGCTGCAGAAGTTGAGATGACAGTTTTCAAGAAAGAACGTTTTTGGGGAATCCTCTCAGACTGCCTGAGATGGAAGTAGCTCTGCTGCGCAAGGTTGGTGTCATTGATTGTTCATTATTGCACGTGTGCTTCATGCCCAGTCCAGTGTTAATTTTATTTTCATGTCTGCTGCTGAGAATAATGCATAGAAGTGGGAGGCTGTCATTTCTGTGGCTCCCCAGTACTACACGTTGCTGACTAGTAAAACAACTCTGAAATTTTTCTGTTGTAGTTGATCTACAGGAGGATTTCTGAATTCAAGAGAAAGAATACTCAATTTTAAAAAAGAAGGCTTAAAGTAACATGTCATGATTACAGATTTGGCCTGGTAGAGCCAAGTCTTAGATATACTGTTGGTTATTAACTAGGTGCTTGAAATCCTTATTCTGGAATTGTAACTTTCCAATTTGACTGTTGTTGGTCCAGACCCACCGTTTCTGTGCACAAGTTGGAACATACAACAAAGTCATATATTTTGGTATTTCCTGAGATGGGAGGGATTGTGTTCTCCTTCCTTTTAGTTCAGTAAAAATTCACATATTTGGGTAATTTTCTAGTTGTCTTAATTGTTAAATCTGTTAAAATGATGAAAAATTAGTTTTATGTCTTTATTCTGTAGTGTACCGTACACATACTACATTATCCTGTAGTGTACCATATTTAAGTTCCATTCCATTTTTTTAGTCAGTCATTGTTTCTAATCTGAGCCTTTTTTTGTCAGGGCCGTTACAGGAAGACTAAACAATGTAAGAACCACAGAAAACTAAACTTGCTTTCTCCTTAAAACTCTGGGAAATTATCTGGGAGGTTCAGTTCGGAAATGCAAATGATGTTTTACAGATGGTTCACTACAGCAATGCCAGGGTGATGGTACCAGCAGTACAGTTCTCAATTTGTTCTACCCTTCTGCTTCCCAAACTGTTTCAGTGTGTTTGAACAATGAAGGATTTTTTTTTTTCCCTCGTTACTAAACCAGTGTTCCTGAAGAACAACTTGCCAGTAAACCTTGCCCCTCACCTCTGAAAGCTCATGAATCCTATCCCACATTTTCTAATAAGAATCCAAATGTAAATCTTGGACCTGCCAAATTTATCAAGTTAGCTTGGGTCAGTTTTGATTTCAGTTGTTTTAAGTCTATCTATAGAAAAGGTAAGATTTGAAAGTATTGGCACGTGTGAAAAGGACATAATTGAAGATTCAGCTACAGAGGCTTTGCTGCTCCACCTTAGTTGGATTTCTGTCTGTCATTTACATAGCTAATAACCCTCATAGTTTGTTACTCTGCTTTTTTGCTGTGCAGCTGGTCTTCCCTTATGCTGAATTTCATGCTTAGCTGAGCATTCTTTAAGTTTCTTTTAATTTTTTTTGTATCGCATCTTTGTAGAGATGACTTTCACTTTTTCACACAGGAAAAAAAAGGTGAAGACATGCAGATACAGTAATTGTTATTTAACCATATAGGTAGAATAAGAATTAGACTCTTATCGTGAATATAATTGAATTTAATGATGTAAAAAAGCATTGCTAATCTAAAAGGATTTTCTAATTCAGATTTACCATATCTGAAAGACTGATTGGTGGGGACCCATATGATTTAATTGCTTCTGAATATCCATGACAATTTTTGTCCTATTTCCTCATTTTTTTTTAAAAGGTACTGATTCCCCTTTTGCTATATGAGAGACAGACAATAAGAGATATGCAGCAATAACAGCAACAGGCCATGCTGTCAGGTATGTGGAGTTGTATATATTTTAAAATATCCGCTTATTATAACAAGTTAAAAAATACGCTAAAATAATATGTATAGTTGGAAAGGGAGGGCTTTTCTTTCCCCTTTACTTTGCAGGTGTTACTTTGAGTAGGTAGAAGTATTGTAAGTACTTAGAAAATTTTCACATCGATTTAAATCTGAATTTGAGCATGGTAGGTAAAACTCAGTTTTAAATTGTTATCTTGAAGTTGCTTGAAACTTTTAAAATACTCATTTCAAGTATGTCTCAAAAACTTTAATGAAACAGCAAGTTTGTTATGTGGGAGAGTTTATAACTAATCTTTAGTATTAAGAACTTGTGAAGTGTGACATAAAAGCAGTAGATTATAACATTAGATGGGATTTTACTTACATCATCTCCTCTGAGCCCTGTTCCCAGTGCGTATTGTTGGCTCTCTTCCAGAAAACGTACTTTAATGTTGTATACTCTTCTTCCATAATAGACAACCAAAACATATGGTTCAGCATTTGATTTCTTTGAACAATCTCTAACCAAGAATGTCTCATCCTGTATGACACAGATTTAAAATATGGATTGTATGGTTAGTTTGCAAAAAAACTTGTAAGCCATTGTGGACAGTTTACAGATGTTTTCTCCAAGAGTTTACACCCCCGATTTTGAGGTAAATTGTACTTACAGTGTTTTCCTGTAACAGTGCCTTCTCTGCTTCGTGGCGATCATATTCTCCAATGTACCATTCATATTTGTTTAAATCCTTAATTTTAAGATAGTATAATCAGTGTGTAGAAACTAACCACAGCTGGCAGAAGCAAAAGCCGGTGAAAACAGATTCTATCTAATCTGCATTTAAAGCAAGTTTAGCACAGTTTATAGAAGTAATTGTAATGCATCTATATCGAGAAGTCCGGTGAGGAAATCTGAATCAAATTAGACATGTAAATTCTTATCTGTGGTTTCAAGAGCTCACACTGGACTGTTTTCAGGGGTGCTGAATACCCATAGCCTTCAGACCATTTAACTTCTCCAGGAAACGTTTTCAGTAGACAGCAGTTCTTATGGTCTGTGTGGGCCCTATAGCGATAATCCTGTTTTCTAAAAACCTGTCTCCTTATGAAGTGAAGCGTTCTTTACCTTTTCAGTGGGTTGGGGGAGAGATTGCATTTCCCATTTTATAAGTGAATGTTTTGATTTATTTTTGCATGCTGTGTATGGCGTAGGAGGTGGTGACGTCTTCACTGACAAATTCTCTACATTTAACATGGACCCTGTAAAAGTAAATTCAGAAGGAAAAACGTATTTTTTAAACTTAAGTTATAGTTTCATTTTACCCTATCAGTTTTACTTAGTAAGACTGAGAATAGCATTTACAGTTTAGAAATACAGTATTGTGATATTAACCTTTAAAATTTAGAGCTGTCAGTTATGACTGGTGGTGTGCTAATGCAGCACCAGTGATTTCAAATTCATGCCCCAAGAGATTTAACACATTAGTTCCGTGATGTTTTTTAATGGACATCACTCTGCCAGGTTCTTGCGCACATAAACATAGCAAAATATTAAAGATAAACTAGTAATAAAATAGCAAATGCTAAATAAAAGAATACATATAGGGCAAGTGTAACGGTTCATTCTGTTCTACTTTCACGTTTTGAGCCCCTTGTATTTGTGTTGGATCAGAGCTGCTGTTATGTTGCATTATATTAAAGCCCCTTATCCCATTGCCAGCTAGCATTGTTTCCACCAAGCTGTTGAAACCTTAAAGGATTCAGACGTTCTGCCATGCTGATGAATTTCAGTCTGCTCTGTGACTTGTTTCAATTAAGAAATTTAGGACCAAGAAGGGAGGTTGCTCTTGCATTAAGAAAAAGATGAAGGTGGTCCCCCGCTGCGTGCTCCTGCTCCATACAGCACTGCTGAGAAGGCAGCTGCCCGAGGGAGCTTAATACTGATAGATGGCTGAAAACCATCCTCAAAGCAAGTGTGGCTTGCAGTATGTAGATTTAGGGCTGCCATTTACCAGCCAGACCCAGCTTGCCACATCACTGGGGAGCTGTGCCAGTGCAGGGGATGGGGCAGGAACACCAAGCGTGGGTTAATGTGGGAGGCTCAGGCAGGCTGGGTCAGATGAGGATGCCTGAGAAAAGCAATGGTGTGCTTTCAATGTACAGGTCGAATGCAGTTTGCAGGTACACAACACGGGGAAAAAATCGTTAACTGAAGAATAAAATACATCATATCCTGCTCTACCACAGAAAGCATTTTTGTTTGTTTCGTGCAATGCTGGTGGGAGAAATGACCTAGTGTCTATGGTAAGAATAAATGAGAAAAATGTGATTATCGATGGCTTCCATCTTTTCCTTCTGGTTACTGTCACAAGAGACAGTACTGTTTGCCAAAGCGGTATTTCATTATGTTTTATCTATTGTTCATGCTTTATCAGTTTATTATTTTTCTGCCCATACATACCATATGACAGAATATTAAAGAAATTTGACTTGGAAGATATTCTTTCACAGAAGAATAATAGTTTTCACTGCGTTTCACTGTTTCATGCATACGTGTACCATGTTCTGGTTTATAACAGCACTACGTTTGTTTTTAAGATGGTAAACAACGTCCACTGATCTCAGTAGACAAACAGCCATTATCTTCAGCAGGCAATCAGTCTGTTCAGAAACGAAATCACTGTTCAAAGGGTCTGGGACCAGACATGCACAGTCTGTTTCTGCAATCAGTTTATGTTGTCAAAATGCGAATACGTCACTGTTCAGCTTAATGGATCCTGATTTTGGCATTTGGGTTCACATTGCATTTTTGTCAGCTATCCCCAGATACTTTATTTTTAAAAAGAGACCCCACAGCTAGGACCACGTTTGCTTTGTGACCGGTGCTGTGTAAGTTCTGTAGAATTTTTTTTCTGGTATGTCTTAAACTGTGGGACAAGAAGTGGAAAATTCTCTTGTAGTGCTCGTGGTTTGGGCCTGGCTGGGATGGAGTTAACAACAGCTCGCCGAGAAATTAAAGAAGAATGTTTTAGATTTTTGAACAGAAAATAATTTGTTTTCAACAATAAAAGCTAAAAATATCTGAGAGAGAAATACATACTTACATAGGATAAGAAAGGAATATTTGTATAAATTTAATAAAATTAAAGTTTCTTCTTTAAATATATTTTATTCCAAACACGGACTTGAAAGGAAATTGTAGAATAGCAGGGGGAAAGGCCACTTGTTTGTTCTGTCCCTGTTGTTTCATGAAGACAAGGAATTTACAGAAGGAAAAGGAGATTGTGCTGTCCCAGAGAGCCTGAATGACCAAGAGCAGTAGTAGGGATGGTAGGAAGTGTCTGAAGTGGAGATGGCTGTGGGGCACCTAGGAAAAAGGCTGAGAGACTGCTGAGAACAGCAGGAAACAGGGACCTAGATGAGCTTTGTGGTTTCTGTAAAGACAGATGTTTAGTAGGTGTCCAGAAGAGAGTATGTGGAATTGCACCTCCAGCACAAGAAGGATGTTGTTAACCAGAAGTGGCTCAGTGGAGGGCCACCACCAGAGTCAGGGAGCTGGAGCCTGTGAAACAAAGCTGGCGGAGGTGGGCTTGTTTAGCCTGGCAATGACTGAAGTTAAGGCGAATCCTACTTTATCTGAACAAATAATACAGTCCATATGTTCTTCCTGGTGTTACTTGCTTTTACCATAAATTCACATTATGCAATTCGTAGGTTCTTGGCACAGCTTAGGGGTTTTGATACAAAAGGGCATTTGCAGAGGCAGTTAAGGGAAAATATAAAAGTATAGTAAGTGTAGTCAAGGACAGTAGGAAGTTACCATCATGGATGATTCCTATAGCTCCTTGGTCCCCAAAACCCCTGGGTCTCCTAAGGTACGAACCCTTTTTTTAAGGAATGGAGGTACAGCATGAGCTAACTTGGCTGGTATGTTTTAATGACATTCAAAAAACCAAAAGACCAAGGTCATGTTATTTACAGGTACTCCATCTAAGGTATAGATACACCTCTTTATCAATTAATCTGTTTATGAAAGACAAATATATCAGAGTTTCCTTTATAGCATCTTTTCTCTTTAGTATGCATTTCTGCAAAAAGAAATCATATTTACATAACAATGATAAGTGTTTTCTCTTGCTTGCACAATTCTTATCATGAAGTTTGGCTAATAAAGGGATTTTGCTTTTCAAAAGTCTGTAAGTAGATGCCGGGGTGTTTTTGTCTCTTTTGGGTTTATAGAAATACTTTTTAAAGCAGGTGTAACTATATTGAAAGGTAGGGATGAGCCACATAGAAATTTTGGGTTAAATACTAATGAGGCCATATTTTTCTAAAAGAAATTAGGTAGAGGGGTTGGTGGACAACAGATACGATATGATATGACAGCAAAAAGCTAGCACAACTTTTAATAGTGTTTGTAGAAGTATTGTCTTCAAGATTAGGGAGACAGCGTGCATATGAATCAAGTGATACTGCTCATGTGTGTTGCATTCAGTTCTGGGAATCCTAAAGAAATCCAGGGAAAATGAGCAGAGGGACGTTGCCACAGTTCCCAGGCAAGCTGTACCACAAGCTGTTTCTTGGCAGGGCACCCCACCAATGTTAATGATGGCTTCCAGTCCGTTCCCTTAGGTAAAACCACACAGTCCAGGGGATGTCCTATTCCCAACCATAATAATTTGACAGACCTGCCTGATAATGGCACCTACAAGTCCTTCCCTCTAGGAATCTGGGATAAATCTAAAGCAATTTCTTCAAAGATCAGTGTGTTTGTTTAAACAAAGGCATTAAACCCATAGTAGTTGCTCTATAATGTCCTGAACATCTGTAGCTTCCATTTAGCCCAGCTGAGTGCATCTCTGCCTGGAAAAGCAGAGACTGTTGTGCTCACAGCATGCTCTTTCTCTGTGGGTGTCTCTAAATTGGCATGCCCGATTTGTCTTCTCTTCCTCTCCCCATTGTCCTTCAGTGGCTCATCCAAATCCCCTTCCTTTCCTGGGTGTGGGGGTCTGCAATGGTTTAACACTTGCATTCTAGGTTGGGCATTTCTTAGCTTGAACCAGGCATGGGGTACAGCCAAGCAAGTAACTCTCTGCTTGTTTCTTCACTGTTATTGACTGTGCCATTGTTTTACTTGTTTTCTGCTTGCTTGCTTTAACAATCCCTTTGCACTAACTCCATGCATTGAAAATCCCCAGTGCAGACATACCACATAGAAACATGAATCTGTTTCTTATTTATCCCTGCCTGGTTTAGTTCTCAAAGCGATCTCTGGTTCTTACCTGAGCTGCAAATGCTTTTAGAGCTCTGCGTACATTGAAGGCTAGGAGAAAGCAATGAATGAAAGTAACGTCAGAAAAATATTTATGTTAGTGGCAAGTATTTAAGTAAGAGTCAAATAAGAATGCAGCAATGCATAGCTGTGCTTCCCCAGAATACCCCTTCTTCTCTCTGCAGATTGCAGCTTTGGGCCTTCCTGGGTTTCAGGTGGTAATTTTGTATTTAGCATCTTTTGACAGATTTCTCTCCCATTAACTTCAAAAAGTAGCTGGTGAAATCATGTAAATTTTTACTCTCCACAAGAGTGGCAACAGTTTCACATTTTAACTGCATGTGTAGCTGAAGCACAATTTGCTTTTGTTCATTTTAAGCCCGTTCCCTGCTAATTTCACCTGATGTTCCCAGTCCTTCTGTAGGAAGACCCAGGGAGCAGTTGTTCCCTGTCCTTTCTGATTTTCTAGACCGCTGCTGAGTACCCAGCTGGTATTTTATTGTGCTATTAATTAGAACGGTTACACTTGGGAAGAGCACCGACCAAACTTCACGTAACAGAGCCACTGGTACCACACAAGAAGAAACAAAATACTAAGGATCACAAATACTGTCACATTCACTCCAGACAATAATTTTATCGTGGAGAAATGCCATCATCGTAAACAAGGCTAGATGAGAGATTCAGTATTTGTCTAGGAAAGTGTGAAATCATTCATATACTTCCTATACTTCATCCTACACTTTTGGCTTTTGTTGAGTACTTCAGGAGGATACAGATTTTAAAACACATTTAGAAAAGAAAGATTTGTGTAGGTTAGAAAAGAAAAATAGCAACCATGGTGGATTTCTATGGAAGAATAATTGGCCTTTGGAAGGCCAAGTATGTATTCTTTGTATATAAAAATAGAAAATAAGGGGGAGAGGAAATGCTGAGACTGGAGATGGTAGAGCTTCTTTATACAGTATATTTAACACCCTATCACAGAAAGTGAGGCAAAAATGTAATACAGTAGGATGCTATTAAAGATAAAAATTGAATGTGCAATTAGAATAGCTTGAAAGCAATTCCCAAAGATGGTTATTGTCATGCGTCAGGGCAAAACATAATATATCACTACATGGCATCAGAAAGTGGTATCATCTTACTTTTATTGCATAGTGAAGTATAATTTTCTAGGGTAGAATGTTTAGTCCTTGAAGCATCCAGTACGAACTCATGAAATTCTTATATTCCTACCTGGCTTCACGATGATGCTTTGGTTTATACTGTTGTGCTCGAAAAGACATTTCAGGTTTCTTCCCCAAATCTGTAGCTACTAATAAAAAGAATAAGAACTTATTATTTCCTCTTATGTGTAACTTTGACAGTATCTAGCAACTACTGTGAAATAAATTAACTTAATTAAATTCATATATGAGGGGAGGCAGTTCAATAGAAAAAGCTAATAGGCTACAATCAGTCTGGCTTAAATGAGTCAGCTAATGATTTCAGTGGGAAACATTTATACTAGTACTGAATGTTACATGGTGAACGTTACAGGTTTTGCTGATGCCAAATATGGCTTAACATAATGGTAAATAATGCAGAATGCTGTACTAGAAGTATTTAGAGGGTTGATAAATCCTTTATATAGGACAGGATAGATAGGCATTGAATGTATTAATGCAGTTAATACTATTTCTAGCTGAAAATCAGGAAACTGCCTTAATCTGCAAAAGGAACTGCCAGAGGGAATTCTGAACTCATTAACACAGAGGTGTAAACAGCATAAAAATCATGTAGCCTGTATCTATCTTCAAAGTATTTCAGAGTAATGTTTTTTTTTCCATGGACTTCCATGCACACATACACAGCGAGAGGCTTAAACTGTTTTTTCCAAGCTGTATGTACTTCTAAAGAATTGACATGTTTTTAAAACCTTTTTTAAAAAAAAAACACCTGTTTTTGTAGCTTTAAAAACCTAAAGCATTAAAAATCTTTCTTTAAAAATTCTCACCCTCAAATTGCAGGAGAAGAGCAAGATGGAGAGAAGGGAGATATTATCTGTGCAGATCCAGTCTTTTCTTTTCAAAATATCCTTCTCAGTTTTTTAGGTTCCAACATTCTTATTTGCCCCAGGACCTTAAGACTTTGATTTGCTTAGAACAAACGTGGTACCCTGGTTCCCCAAATAGCTGTAGTTAATGCCAAGTTAAACTCCTTTTTTCCGCTACATCTTCCACAACTGTTGAGGTCACCCTAAATCTCTCTATTCCCAGCAGACATATACCTGGGGGATGTCTCTTACTCATTTAAATACAGAGCCAGATGGCCTAATGCTACACAGCAGGATAGATGTCAGGTTCCTATACTGATTACTTCAGCTGGAGTTTTAACGATAGAATATTTTGTTCTTGGAATATGAAGGAAAGACAACAAATTAATATCATATTATTAAGTACTAACCTTGTTCTCTTCCAGGTGCCTATATAAAATGATAACATAGACAGTAAATATTTTTCTTTTGATTACAAACTTGAACTTACCCCAACAGACCCAATTATCTTTTAATTTTAAAAAAATTTGTAGACATTCAATCATTAATACCTGATCACTTTGTCAAAAACTCAGGCTGAATGTTCATCTCGGTCAATGAGATTCTCAGACAATGAGAACCAAATTTTTAGGGGTATAAGTGAACATATGGTTTATCGCAATGATCACTATTTTTTGATGACTACTGTGCATCAGTTTAACTTACGGTATGGTTTTCCATCATTGATCTTGTATTAAATCAAGAGATTGATTTTGATTGACTGGAGATACACTATCCAAAGATTAAAGTCAGTCATTTCTTTTCAGGCTGCTCCACTGACAATACAATTATTTTTACTGTCATGGCAGGTACTTCATTCAAAATCACTGTGTGGAGAGTCTTAATTCAGCATATTATGTTACAAAGAAGTGAATGATAGACAGGTGTCTAGAGACCAAATTTTTGACTCATAAACTTTCACTGTATTTCTGTATTATTTGATTCACACAGGAATAGTAATTATTTTGATTAATTTGATACACACAAGACTATAATACATCAATATTAAAGATAAGAATTTTTTACTATTTGTAGATGTTGCACCTTGAGTCTTCCTTAAAAGTTACTTCCCCAGTAATGTTTTCCCATTACTTAGAAATTCATAGTCTCATTCAGGTCGGAAGGGACCTGGGTAGGTCTTTAGTCCAAGCTCCTGCTTAAAGCACAGTGAACTGTGAGATTAGACTTGGGCTCAGAGCTTTGTCCGTCTGGGTCTTGCAAACCTCCAGAACCTAGATTTCACAGCTTCTCTGGGCAACCTGTTCCAACACCCTCATAATTATCCTCATAATTATTTTTTCTTCCTTACTTCTGGTTGAAAACTCCCTCATTTCAAGTTCATTGCCTCTTGTACTTCCACTGTGCACTCTGTAAAGTGCCATGCTCTGCTTTCTTCATAATAATCTCTTAGGCACTGGTAGGCTGCTATTAGGTTCCCCCAGAGCTGCTCCCCCCTCCAGGCTAAGGGAGCCCAGCCCCATCAGCCTCATTTCACAGGGCAAGTGCTGCACACCCTGACTGCACTGGTGACCCTCTGCTGACCCACTCCTCTCTGTCGACAGCAGCCTTGTGTGGCACTCCAGGTGTTGTCCAATGAGTGATGAGTAAAAGGGAATAGTCCCTTCCCTTGTTCTCTTGGCTATGCTTCTCTTGATACAGCTCGACATGCTGTCAGCCTTTACAGCTGCCAAAGGCACACCAGTGGCTCGTGTTCAGCCTACCGTCCCCAGGTCCTTCTGAGCAGAGCTGCTGCCAAGGGGGTTAGTCCATCCCGGGGCAGGATTTTGCATTTGTCCTTTCCAATTCAAGGAGGCTCCTCTTGACCCTTTCCTCCAGCCTGTCTGGGTCCCAGTGAAAGGCAGTCCTGCTCTCAAACCTATTGACCCGCCGTTTGGTGTCTGAAACCCTGACAAGGGCACACTCTGTCTCCTCCTCCAGGTCACACTGAAACTATTTATGTCTTTGGAGCTGTATGAATGGGAAGTGATCCAAATTAAATTTTATCTTTTCCATGTTATGAGATATACAATATTTCTCCTTAAGATGTAGCCAAACTAAGAGCCTGTTAGGAGCTGCAGTATTTGTGCAGCTGTACAGTGCCCAGCCAGAAATATTAATTACAGATGTAAGATATTTATTGTTCTTGGGGATGTTTTCATACTTGGTTTGTAATGAGTCAGTATCTAGCATAAGACAAAGCTTTTTGTGTTAAGCCAATATCTCATTTTCAGCATTAAATGTTAATTACAGTATTGCAATCAAACCATGTTTTGTAATGACCTTTCAAACTAAAAGAATTCCTAACCATGGGAGGACTGATGTTCTGGGACAGCCTCCCAGTCAGAGCTGTGGAGAAGAAAAACTCAAAGGATTTGAAAGTTAGAGCTAGACCAGTCTATAGATTTGTGCTACAGCCCACTGCGATAGGAAATGGCTGGATTTAACTAGTATAGAGATGTCTTTCTTTCTTCTGTTCCCTTACAATGAGATAAAAAGCAATACAACAGAAACATATTAGTGCAGTAAATAGAACATGCAGTGAGAAATACAAAATGCCATAAATTATAACCTATCTCTGAATTTTACAAACGTCCTTTAACACCCTGCATTATTGTAGGGACTGTATCTCTTAATACATCTTAGAGGAAACCACTTGTTATAACTAAACCCTTTTATTGCTAAACCCATTTCCTCTGCTTTACTTCATTGGCCCGAGCAGAAAGTGAAGGAACTTGTTAAAAACTTTTTACAGAAACTGGGATCTGAAGAGAAGAAAACCCAACTGCTTTCCTTTACCAGTCTCTGTGTAAAAGTTACTGCTTTCTGCTTTATATATGCTTACAGGTGAATCCACAGCATTGCCTCTCAGCTTCTGCCCTCTGGCCACAGCCAGCTGGTGCAGGGGTCCTCGGTGGCAGGGCTGCAGGCAGCCATGCTGGGAGGAGAAGTGGTCAGCTTGGAGGTGCGGGGAGGGAGGGAAGAGCCCTTTCAGCCTCTGTCAGACAGGGGAACTCGGAGCCGCTGCTTCAGCATCGCTGGTGTTGAGAGCACACACGTCTCAGCAGTGCCTGGAGCCTAGAGCTGCCCTTGGTGGAGCTTTGCAGACCGGCTGTGAGGAAGGTGGGTTGTGAGCTGGAGGATGGGACCAGTGGGAGATGAACTGGGGGATGTACTGGGGCTTACTGGGCTGCCCATGGCTCAGGAGGTTTGAAGACATAGTGGAGTGTGAACTTTGGCAGGAGGGCAGCACTGTATGGGCCTGTGCTGGGCTCAGAGGGCAGCGAGGACCATGCATCACTGTGGCTGTGGCCCCCACCTCACTGGGGAGGGTGGTGAGGGGTTCGGCTGGGGGAAGCCGTAGGGCCACGCAGGTGCCTGAGCAGCAGTTTGGTGGCCCCCTTGGTTGCCGCCGGAGCTATTTTGCAGGCCAGGCTGCCATTTGTCTGAGGTGACAGATTTTGCAGGTCTTGTGAGAGGCCCTAGGGAAGGAGTTGGGGGGAGGAGAGGGAGAAGGAAGCTGGGGGATAATAGGTGAGGTTCATTCTAGATATAAAATTTGTCAGTTTTTTATTTCTCTTCTTGAAAAGGGTCATGTTATTTTTGAGGTAGCCTTGTGTTTACATCAGAGTAATACTATTACACTGCTCTATTTACCTTATGATTTCAGTTTTCTGCTTTTAAAAATCTATGTGGAATCTATGTTTCTCTGAAAGAGAGTGTCTCTCCTGCTGCTTACCATTCATAAGCATCCACAGCATCTGGCAGTTATGAAATACACTTTTATGTGGCTACTTGGGAAGGTAGCTTTACACTGTATGTATGTTTTTATTTCTGCAGGCAACTTCAGGAACTTACCTTACCATCACAGAGTAGTGGTATTGAAAATGCTACACATATCAAAGATAGATACATTTATGACCCAAAGCTACTATGATTCTTACAGTATTTTTACTTAATAGGCTAAAATACTGTTACAAGAGAGGCTGTGCAGCCATGGAATGTGAATGCTTTTTATGGTCATAATATATACAAAGATGATTACTTACTTCATTTAGTTCCTTAACAGATAGATGTCTGGAAAAGAAAGAATTATATGCAAAACATTTCATTATCATAAAATAAAAATCACTTTGAGTACTTAAATACTTTGATTACATCATCACTGAAAATTAACAGCCCTTGACAAGGGAAGGATTTTATTACTGCTATAGAAATTCAGAGGTTGGTTATTTTTTTGCATAAATTATTTGCAGGAAAAGATTATGGACTTCCATAAAAAAGAATAGCATCCACTGAATTCATTATGGTAAACGAGAGAAGTCTTTGTTAAGGATTTATTCTGGGAGGAGGGGAGAAGAGATATGAATGTTTATCAGCTTTCTTCACGACTTTTCATCTCATGCCAAAATGTCTTATTACGAACTTTAAAGTCAGCTATAAATGGAGGTAAATTCCTTGAAGAGTTTCAAAAATGAAACATTCACAGAGGCAGAATGGAAAGTGTAGAGGAAAGGAGGTGCAAAACAGGAAAAGAGAAATGGAGAAGGCTCCTCATGGTCCTGATTCAAGTAGGCGTTAAGTGTTTTTCTGCCTTCTCCTGATATACCCGATCAACAGGAATATCTTCCTTTCCTGAAAAGGACCTCCAGAAAATATTCTCCCCCAAAAGGGACAATGTTTTGAGTCTGACATCTTTTGTTAGATGTCCTGGCTTTGATGAACACTCATGCTTTTGAGCAACTTGTATCTCATAATAAAAGACTTGGAGGATGTGATATGGAAGTTATTCAGCAACGTAAGGTGTGGATAGGCATCTAATAGTTTTTTGAAGGCTCCGGGATTTAGTCCCTGCTTAGCTTACCTCCTGGACTGAGAAAATATGACTGAGTTATTTTGCTAAATCAGTCAGGGAGAATGCAAAAGGAAGACACGGTATAGAAAATCCTGGGAGCTACTTTTCAACACTTGTTCAGTGAGAAGGGGTCTCTTCCTTGCGCCTGCACTGAAAACATCAGCATGGAGGCTTAAAGAGGCAAGAAATTTGGGAATGATCTGTTAGGGGAAAGTTTCAGGAAGGCTAAGAGAAAGGAGAGGAACTGTTTTGAGTTTGGATAGTTGCTTTTGTGTTAGCTTCTGCAATTTGTTAGCTTGGTCTTCAAGGTCATTATTTGACGTGTGAAAGCCTATATTCAAAACATTGGGTGCATGGTACAGTTAAGCTATAATAAAGGTGTGCTTATAGAGCTGGCCTCCACCACGAGGGGACATGCCACTCGTATGGCCTGCTTACCACAGGCATGTAAAAGTTTAAATCTCACCAAAGCTTCTAAGATACATTCTAGGATCCTGTAAATGCCTATATTTTTATGAGGCTATTTATAAAGTGTATAAATAATGATGTCTTTAATTTTTTAAGTCTTCCAAATCTTGTTGGAAAACAGGACTTGCACTGCTAAATCACATCTGCGGTTTGACAGCTTTGCTTACAGTCTAGCAGATAACGGCTGTAGCGCCGTATTCCGCCACAGTGCAGCTCATATGTATGTTTTCTCCTTACAAAGCTGTGACTGGACTGAAGATGAGTGAGAAATATTTTGGGTGAAGTGTTTGTGCATGAAATTTGTGAAGTGCCTTCCCCAGATCATGTGTGGTCTTAGTCTCTTAATCGTGTGATTAAAAAAACCTAGTACAATTAAAAAAACCCAAACCTATTAGAATTATTTTGGTATCTATAACTGCAGTGTGGAGTTTGGTGGTTATGATTTTTGCTGCTGCCTTTTAATTCTAGCACAAGAAATTACATGTATTTATATTACAGATTTTGGCTTTATAATAGGACCTTTCAAGTCCAAGTGCTTTGCATACTGATGGCTGCTGGCAAACATGGCTTATAACAGTTCTCACAGAGCTTTCAATGTATGTGCTGCCCTACCGAGGGAGGGGATCGGTCATGGGATTTGGAACTTTGCAGCTATAGGTCAGGTCATGCATCTGGATATGAAGCTACTTCATATTAATAAAATGTCTTAACAATCAACAGCTTTTGGAGCATAATCCGTGAAAGAACGTAAGCACCATTCAGGAAAAAAAAACAAAACATACTTAGAGCTCATTCCTTAAGCATATACTTAACTTTAAGCAGAAGATTACTTCATTGATTTTTTAGCTTTTTTTTCCCCCATGGGATTTGTAGTGACCTTTGTAAAATGAAGCAAAATTCAATCCTAATGAACTGAAATTGAAACTATTTATGGAAGGATGGACAGGATTGACACAGCTCAGTTGTACCCAAACTTCTGGCTGCAATAGGTTTTCGTCGGGAGGCATTGAGCATTATACCCTGCGGCCCCTGGATGTGCATCATTCCTGTTCCCAGCATGTGTCCACCACCATCCCCATTTATGAATGTGCATTTTGGTCACACAGCAAGAGCATATATGCATCTGGTTACATGGCAGTGAGCAGCATACATACACGCTCATCTGACGAGATAACGTGTTATATGAAAAAAGCAACCAGACTCATAACCTGACATATGCATATGCTTGGTCATACAGCTGGACACAAGCGATTTGTGCTCGAGGACTCGGCGCTCATCCACACTGCCATGTCAGGATGCTGAATGAACATGGGTGATGTATGACACAGGAGGGCAAGATGGGAAGGGCAAGAAGCGACTCATAGTCTGGGTTAATTGGTCTCATGGGCGGGAGCAAGACTTCTGGCTACTGATGAGTCATTTCTTTTGCTGAATGTAACGTCCTTGGGATGTGGAGTATCTCTGTATTTCTGTATCGCTGGTGCGGTCAGTGTAGTTTCCCATCACTTGGTTCACTAACTGTGCTAAGCAAGTGCAATTGTTTCTACTTTGAAGTGGTTGCAAAACCTCTAAATGTTAGTAAGAAAAAGTAGGACAAACCTTAAACAAAGTGTTCATGAGAGTTCCACCTACTTTTCCACTCCTTTACCATTATTTTGGCAGTTTTTTCTTTAAAAAATGCTAGTATCACATTACACTAAATACTTCTCTCAATTATTCACAGCTGTCTAAAGAATAACTTTTTTTTCTTAAGTAAAAGCAGAGGTGCGATGGAGGTAAAGTCTCGTTGTTTGACCAGGGAGAGTGTTTTGATTTTCAGGGAATGAGGACGAGGAATGCACCCGTACCTTGTGACTTTTGCTGATATTGGAAAGGTATGAGCTTGGCTGAGTGTTTTCCTCATGTGAAAGAACTGGCTGCTTATCTTCGGCTCTGGAGGAAGTGGCTGATACTGCTTTGGCAGTGTCTTCAGAGGCCTAGAGAAGTCAAAGGAGAATTTGAAGAACTATTAGGGAATAAAGGAGGCGGAGGGACTGTGCTGTAAGTGCAAGCTCAAGAAGTAAAACACTGCAATTTTCCAAGAGCATTTCAATGTATTTGTGCTGAGCTTAGCTCAGATCCAGGAGCTTCTTGGGGCCCTTCAATAGAAATAGCAATTTTGGATAATGTAATGCAAGACATTACTATACTGTGTTACATGCCACTTAACACCACTTTTTGTGCGCTTCACCAGTATGTGCCAAGTACAGCTCACCAGTGTTGATATTTCTGGGTGGATATGGCTGTGTATAAGGCCCAGCCAGGGAACACACTGCAGTTCAGACACACAGGAGAAAATGCTCTTCATCCCAGAAGACTCACAGCTAACACGTGCCCAGTGTTTTCTGGCAGGTGTGGGCACGCTCTGCCCGTGCTCTGAGACCAGCCACTCACAGCCAGGCTCCAACTGGGAGCTGTAGCACAGAGAGCTTGGGTGAGCAAAAGCGGAGGTGCATCCATCCTGCACTGCAGAGCTGCCCTTCCACCATGGGCTCCTGGGGAGGGAGCCTTGTGCGTTTGCATGGTACAGACCAAAATTAAGTCAGGTGAGAGAATTAAGAACCATTTTGGTCACCATAATGCAAATAGAAAAAAATAGTGAAATATTGTGGAATAATGAAATGAGAATGTTCTTATTTCTGCGCTTTTACAGTTTTGAATTTGTGAAGATACACTGTCCTTTTATGGTCTTATTTCATATTTTATCTTAAAGAATAATCTGAACGTGTCTGTAATGCAAATCATATTTTAAACTTGTTTACAGCTTTTATGGCAGTCGGTACAGGCACTGAGGAATAAGCTTGTCAGTCCTGGATGACCTTTTGGAAGGATGTCTTAATTGTAGCAGTTATTATTGTTTGGGGCTGAAAAGATCAAGAAGCGATTACTTATTTGTTTGTGGGCATGTAATAGAAAAATATATTCGTAGAATAGAGCTTGGTCTGGCTTCTATGGGAGTTAAGTGGCAATATTCCAATTGATTTCTATGGACAAGATTTAGACTTGTAGCAAAAAATTACAGAAAGATTTAAGAGGCAATGAAGTCAATATTATCATGGTGAATAGACCCTAAGGCACCAATACAAATTGACAGAAGATTTTTTTCCCAACAATTTATACCTGGGTTGAACCAGAGTCAAGATTTCTAGACTTCTGACTTGGTCGTAGGCTCAGCCAAGTTGATTTTAAAGATGCAGGCCTGAGCTCCAGCTATCAACACTTACGGCTCACATTTTGTTCCCTCCTAATTTCATTTCAGAAGCTAAAAAAGTCCAAACAGAGCCAGGTAGTAAAAGGATGCCGGCTCACTTCTAGTCATCTAGTTACCATGAGTGGTACAGATGGATGTGAGCGTTAATTAGCACTGAGTTCCCCGAGGAACCGCAGGTAAGTGATCTCTTAAGTGATCTTACCGTGGGGGAGGCACAGGGTTCTGGAAAAGAGAGGAAACAAAAAATCTGTGTAAGCTTTTTGCCTTGTTTTACTAAGAGAAATGTAAAGAGTTTAGATTAAGCAGACATGCCTGTGTCAGCAGTCAAAGGGTTTATGTACTCTACAGCACATAACATCATACTTTAATATGCCATTTTAAAATCACTGAGGGGTAAAAGACATCTACATAAACCATGAATGCAAATACGTGAGATAATATAGAATTGCAGATATGAATTCTCTTACCCTTTAGTTAGTGCTAGAAAAATTGCAGCCGGCTTTTAAAAATATATTCAATGGCAAAATGACCTGTAGAAATTTTGATGAAAGATTCTGCTTACCTGGTGTCCATCTATTTTCACTCTTTCTCCTAAAGAGAATTATTAATAATTGTTAATAGAGTGCTGTCCATATAATTCACAAATAAAGGTATAGCTTTATTCTGGTATTGTTGTTATGATTATTATTGGCAATCCAGCCCCATCCTTCCCGCTCCTTGGCTCTACCTCCGGAACTCAGCTTCAAGGTCATGTTGCTGTCCCTGCAGCATTCATGCTACCTATCTCATCTGTATCTCCATAACTTTTCCTGCTATCGAACGGGAAGCATTAATTTCTGTGAAGCTG